>NC_068992.1:61629566-61661603 GCF_001194135.2 Octopus bimaculoides
AAAGAGATATTTTCTGAATTTATATTCCAGGCAAAAATTGGCTGTTGAAAATTATTTCTCCTGAAGAACATGAACGAAATTTCACTGTAGAAATAATTCAAGACAAGTTATCTTCCTTCTCCAGAGACTTGTCATGGAATCATCTAACTATATATGGAGCTAGATATATCAGATATTTTAATCTGAAGACATATGAAGAGGGTGAAATCACAAGTCTGAAACTCCATTTCGTTGGTAAATCTCTGAAAATCAATGAAGTAAATATATTTTCTTAACCTATTTTAAAATATCTAAAGATGACTGAGAGGCAGATTGCATGTTTTAAGGGAGTAAATTTGGTACTTCAAAATGGCTGAGCCCACACTCTCAGTGGAACCAAGTTTACTCCTCATTCTTTTCTAAAACATACTTATAATGATGGATAGCCCTAGACCTGTCCCCCACTACACACATTCTCCTTTCAGTTCTGATCCTCCTATCTTCTCAACCTTATAACTAACCCTTCTCTTCTTCCCTGTTCCCTGCCTCATTTCCTTCATCCTCCCCTCCAACTTACCATCCCTGATCTCTGGTGGTGGCGGTGGTGGTGGTGGTGGTGGTGGTGATGATTATGATCATGATGATCATGATGATCACTATCTTCATGTCAGTGTAATCAACTAAACCCCTCCCTCACAAGGTGTTACCCTACCACCTGAATAACTGAAAATTCATCACCAATGTCGCTTACTTCTTTCTGGTCTATTCCACTACAGTGCATATAGGTATCCCATATGATACATCTTACAGCTGAAAGTTGTGAGAGCAAAGTAAATTGTTGATTGTTCTACTGAGCCTCAGTACTAAATCCACATCCACTCTTTTAATTAATAGGGAAAATGTTAATAACCCCTTGATAGCTACATCTGGTTAGGAGAAAAGTCAATCAGTGGAATCTATTCATCAAGCTTTTGTGATATGAATATTATTGGCTATTTGATTGATTGAGTGATTGATTGATTGATTTGGAGGGAAGTGGGATGGAAAATATTTAAAGTGTCTCCCCTACAGAATGTTGACACCAATAGAGAATGCAAGGACAAACAACATCAACACCTTGACAAGAAACTGAAGAAAATCATAATGAGTGTTCAATCAGGTGAGTTATATTAATGAAATTTCAAATCTATCATTTCAGGTAAATTTGATCAACAATTTCACAGAGTATAAATTCAAAACAAATGAAGGAAACAAAACTCAGGATAACTTGGTGACAGAATTTATCCGAACAATAAAAGGTATTTGGTGTACTGAAATTGTTTTATTTAACCCTTTGGCATTTTAACTGGTCATATCCAGCCAAAATATTCTACCTGTTTTATGTTCAAACTGGCCAGATTTGACCTCACACATAACCTTACAATGTCATTCTAACGATAAATAGTCTCCTCATCAAAATCTTAAAGCTACAAGATATTGCATGGTTAATTCAAAACAATGTGAATAACAAAAACATTACTTTTAACAGAATAATGTGAATGTTAAAGGGTTAAATATTGTTTGTTTTAAATGTCAGACATCAACATCATTATAAAGAGGCACATCTATGCATATACAGACAAATACAGTCACATACATACACACCTATTCCCATTACGTATATACAAACATAAGCTGGTTGGGTGGATAATGTAGTAAACAATCAAAATGAATCTGTGATTTTTAACTGTATGTCTATTAAATATCTTTCTATCCACCCGCCGGTTGAAAAGCCTTTATCAACAAACATCTGAAGACTCAGACATGTCCTGGATGCACATGAAGAAATAAATCTAAATATCCTTTAGGGCAGGCAGGCAATATATCATCAGTTGCTTATGAAGTGCAGGTATCAGCAAACTATGGCAATGGCTGGACAGAGGCTAAGTGTTATATTGAATCAGAGGAAGGAAAATTTAAATCCAAATACAAAAACTATCTTTCAGAATTTAGACATGCAACAACCACCTTGGCATTAGTCTAGAAGCTTCAGGATTAGAACATCAGCTACAACATCAAATGGAAGAGCCTTTCTAAGACCAGACATTATGTTAACAGGTCAAAAATATATTTCATATGCTCGCCTGAATAACTGTATCTTTTTTTTTAAAAAAAGCTCCAATGACAGTAAATACCAAAAGTGAGAATGTTTCTTCATATCTGCATTTTACAAGGTACTTCTTAGTAGAAATTAAGGATAAACCAATTGGCACATAATAAACCATTGTAGTGTTAGTACGTGTAATTCTGATACTCATAAGACATTGGCTATAATTACAGTAAAGTTAATTATTTCCCTGTGTTTCTCTGTTTTTTTCTAAATGTCTGTGCTCATTTAAACATCAATTCCACCAAACACAGTTGCTAAGCCATCTTGTTGCTTTTAACAGCTTCATAAATGGTAAAACATGAATATTTCAACCAAGAAATCCTGAGTAGCTGTAGTGCAGTCCCTGAGGCTTATCATATTTGCTATAAGATACACACACACACACACACACACACACATATACATATATATATACATATATGACACAAGAAAAGCGCCATCTGAACATGGTCGATGCCAGGTCCACCTGACTAACTCCTGTGCCAGTGGCACGTAAAAAGCACCATTCATATGAGGCTGATGCTAGTACCCACTGACTGGCTTTCATGACAGTGGCACGTAAAAAGCTGATGCCAGTACCCCCAACTGGCCCCCATGCCGATGGCACATAAAAAGCAACATCCGAACGTGATCGATATCAAGCCCGCCTGACTGGCTCCTGTGCTAGTGGCACATAAAAAGCACCCACTACATTCTCAGAGTGGCTGGCATTAGGAAGGGCATCCAGCTGTAGAAACATTGTCAGATCAGATTGGAGCCTGGTGCAGCTGCTGGCTCTCCAAACCTCAGTCAAACCATCCAACCCATGCCAGCATGGAAAACGGACGTTAAACGACGACGATGATGATGATGATGATATATATATATATAATCATATAAAATATGTTCATCTGCCAGAGAGACAAGGACCATCCAATCATCCTTGAAATGACTGATGACTTGAATGGTGACTTGGTTTAAAATGAAGAAGAGCTGAACATCATTATCTTCACTCTCTCATCCATGACCATCTTCAGTCCAGTGGGGATTGAAACTGATGCTGTGGATGACCAAGATGTCTTAGTTGCCCATCCTCCTCTTTGCATTTCACAATATGTTGTTGCAGGCACCTTCTCTGTTGAACCATGACATTTTCTTCTTCAGAGTCCACTGGATCCTGTCTTCAATGGTATAGATAAGAAAGCTCTAACATACTTAATTAATTGATAGTTGAAATCCTAAATGGGTGCTACTATTCTGGGTCAAAGCAGACCAAGGAACAGTAGTGGCTAAGAATTGGTTTCTCAGACAGTACAAAACTGCAGTAGACACAATATCTTCAATCAACAACATCGCAATCCTGGATACTCTGCAACATCTGCAATAATAATAATCATAAACTGTAAAGATTGTGCCATAATAATTGGAACATTGAGAACTGTAAGTAAAGATATAGTCAAATGGTTGAAGGAGATAGGAATGGAATGTCCTGTAGAGTGTCTACAAAAAGTTTGCAGCTACAAATGTCAAGCATAAAGGTTGTCTCTATTGTCATCGGAACATTGGATTCACTGCTACCCAACCTGAAGAAACATCTGGAAACTTTAGAAATACCCTACAATCTAGGTGTATCGTAAAAATCAGCATTTCTTGAGACTGCATGCGTATTGTGTAAAGAACTGTCTGTCTGAGGTAATTGTGACTTGACAGACAGCACAAGCACCTGGTACACACAATATCTTCAATCAACCACATCAAGATATTGGATACTGTGTGGTGTCTTAAATAATAATAATGATAATATTTAAGGATTGATGTTACTCTTCCAGAAAGTAAAGAAACAATAAGACGAGTGCAACTATTATCGAATGAACAATATTTTGACACTCTTCTTATTGTTTCTTTACTTTCTGCAGGAGTAACATCAATTCTTTGAATATTACCAAAATGAAGTAGATTGAGATGATTATTTTGAACTTGTGGAAGATACACAAAGTGTCGAAATATTGTTTATTTGATAACAGTCGCACTCTTCTTATTGCTTCTTTAATAATGATAATAATAATAATAATAATGATAATAATAATAATAATAATAATAATCATTGCTTAAAGTCTGTTTTCCATGCTGGCATGGGTTGTATGGTTCGACTGGGGTCTGGGAAGCCAGGAGACTGCACCAGGCCCCAATCTGATCTGGCAGTGTTTCTACAGCTGGATGCCCTTCCTAATGCCAACCACTCCGAGAGTGTATCATCATCATCATCATCATCATCATCATCATCATCATCATCGTCATCATTTAACGTCCACTTTCCATGCTGGCATGGGTTGGATGGTTTGACTGAGGACTGGTGAGCCAGAAAGCTGCACCAGGCTCGATCTGATCTGGCAAAGTTTCTACAGCTGGATGCCCTTCCTAATGCCAACCACTCTGAGAGTGTAGTGGGTGCTTTTACGTGCCACCAGCACAAAGGCCAGTCAGGTGGTTCTGGCAACGACCATGCTCAAAAGGTGTTTTTTTACATGCTACCTGCATGAGAGCCAGTTCGGTGGCACTGGCCAATCAGGTGGTACTGTCTTCGGCCACATCAGCAATTTTGATTTTACTGGGTGCTTTTTATGTGCCACCGACACAGGGGCCAGAGGAGCTGGCATCGACCATGATCGGATGGTGCTTTTTACATGCCACCAGCACAGAAGCCAGTCAAAGCAGCACTGGTATCGACCACGTTCAGGTGGTGCTTTTTACGAGCTACCAGCACAGGGGTCACAACTACAATTTCCATTTGATTTGATTTTGATATTGATGTTGATGTTGATGTACTTGACTCAATAGGTCTCTTCAAGCATGGAATGTTGCCCTACAATCCAAGGTACTTTTGAGTGGGCTGGTTATGCGACACTGGTGTAGGTTACAGCTGTGAACTCACTTTATTTGCCGGGTCTTCTCAGTCACAGCATACTTCCAGAGGTCCTGGTCTTTTGTGATTGCCTCTGTGAGGCCCAATGTTTGAAGGTCATACTTCATCACCTCATCCCATGTCTTCTTCAGTCTCCCTCTAACCCAGATTCCTTCCACTGTTTGGGAGTGGCACTTCACACAGCTCCCCTCATCCATCCACAGTACATGACCATACCAGCACAGTCGTCTCCCTTGCATGCCACATCCGATATTTCTTCCGTCTAACATTTCTCTCAGGGCACTTACACTCAGTCATGTGTGCACACTGACATTACACATCCAGCGGATCATGCTAGCTTCATTTCTTTCGAGCCTACACATGTCTTCAGCAGTCACGTGCTGTTGACCTTGATATAGGATCATCATGTTGTGCACATATGGTTGTAATGCGTATGCCTGGTGTACCCTTATCAGACGGGTAGTCATGATGGGTATACTGGGCTTCGTATATTTTACCCCAGTGTCACTTCGATGGCATGCACTGCTCTCTCACTCAATAATGATGATGATGATGATAATAATAATAATAATAATAATAATAATAATAATAATAATAATAATAATAATAATAATAATAATAATAATAATAATAACAATAATAATAATAATAATAATAATAATAATAATAATAATTATAATAATTATAATAATAATAATAATAATAATAATAATAATAATAATAATAATAATAATAATACCCTGATTTAGTACCAAGAAGTGGCTCATATGACTTCTGAGTCTAACAGATTGGAAATGCAATCATGTACATATTTTGTCTTGGTATAAAAGATGGGCTACAACAAATATTCTGCTCAATACCACAGATTTGCTTGTCAGTTGTTTGACCTTAACCAGTTGATCATGTCCCTTAATGGCTGACAATATGCACATCTCTGATCACAAGCAAGAGTAGTGGGGGAGCATCATAGCCATGTGTTGAGAGGAATTCTTTGGGGTTCGAATTATTCACTTTTGGAAGTACGAATGTTTTGTTCATCATCCTTAACCAAACCATATTTAGAGACCTTTTGAGTGAGATGGGCTACTCAACCTGAAGAAAATTCTAACTGGGCTCCACCTGCAAGATCATGTGCTGTTAATCTTGATATAAGATCACCATATAAGATCACATATCGTTGCAATGCGTGTACCTGGAGTACACTTACCAAACAAGTAGTCATGATGGGTGGACTGAGCTTTGTATATTTGTACCCCGATATCACTTTGGTGGTATACATTACTCTCTCACTCAATAATGATAATAATGATGATGATAATGATGATGACAATGATGATGATGATGATGACGATGATGATGATGATGATGATGATGATGACAATGATTTCTTTTATTCACCATCAGAGTGAAGGATGAGGGGGCAATACAAGGATGGACATAAAGTATAGAGGTTTACATATAATGAAATGATTAAAAAGGGAGAAAAGTATACACAATATACAATAAAACAAAGAAGTGAAGAGTACATAGTACACAACAGTTAAAGGAAAGAAGTAAAATTAAAAGTTGAAAGTGATGTGTACTTTCTGATTCAGGAGGACCTCTATGGATAAGCAAGAAACTCCACTGTCCAAGATCTCCCTGAACAACTAGGGAAAGTGTTGTCTCCAATTCCTTTTCTCTAATTCACAGATCTATACTTAGAGCAGTCCCATTCACTCCCATCATTTTCACAACTTCCCCACCCCTTTCAATAAATTTACTTGAGGACAGCACCTCCCTATACTGAACAAGTGTGTGCTGAACAGTTTTGTTCTGTGCACACGTCAGACAAGCTCGTCTAATAGCACATCCATGCCTGTAGTGTTTATCTCAAACTCATAGCCACTCCAGTAGTACTGGCAAGCCAAGGGCTTGTGGAAATTATCCATAGTAGTCCTTGTTCAGAAAGTCCCTCTGAACAAACTAGCCAGTTTGTTTCCATCAACATCGAGGGCTTCCCCAATGACATTGTTGCATTTCCCCACCACTAATCCTCTGTATATTGCTAAAGGGGAACATCCACCTATCACATTGCCCAACTGGTAAAGGACTGTCAGCATCTGACATCCCTCTAAGTGCCAGGTGCCCAGCCTCAGTTTGGATAAAGGAAATTGCCCTTGGCCAACTGTTGCTCTTCAATCTGCAGACACATGCTCAGAGTAGGGTCATTCACTTCCATTATTTCCACAGTCACTCATCTTTTCACAAGTTCACTGGGAGATAGCACTCCCCTCTCTATCCTTGCTTTCCTTTCCAAGCGGAACTTGAAAAAGTTAATGAGAGCTTGACTGAAGAGGACAGTGTCTTTCCTCAACCCTTTGAGCGTCATCCATCGCACAAACTCATTTGCCATAGCCTCTAGACAGAGAAATACTGCCTGCTCTGTTTTGTTTAAGGCAGGTAGTGAGGCTATCTTCATGTTGGACTCAGCTGATAATCAGATCTTTCCTACATGTGATAAACAGCTGCTCAACATTACTTCACAAGTCAGCAATACTCAAACTATGCATGAGTGCATACAGTATGGCTTTGTCAATCTGCACACAACTCAGATAGTCCTGTCTAACAGCAGTTACCTTGAACTGACAATGCTCCTCAGTAACACTGCCAGGCCAGGGATTTCTGGAAATCATTCATGGTAATTCCTAGCACAAAAGTCCACTGAAACAGACCAGCTTGTTCTTCCCAATCAACAATATAATAATATTATACATGCACACACACACACACACACAAATATTGAGATAGATAGCTAGATAGACAGACACAGACAGACAGACAGACAGACACCAGTGTGTGTGTGTGTGTGTTGGTAAGAGAAAGGTTATCTGGCCTTAGGAGATCTGCTTCAACAATAATGTGGACATCAAAATAATGATGATGATATTAGCTATCTATTCATCATTTCATGTTGTCATCAGCTATTTCTTCCGTCCAAGAATTTCTTCCTGACTGAATGATTCCTCTAAATTGATGATATTGATGACTGAGATTGACAATCCCCACAAAAAACTGGATTGGACTTCTCAGATCAATAATAATGTTTGTGTATTTCAGAGATATTTTGTCAGTTTTTAATTAAAATTTATTCCTTACTTTTTAGAGAAACAAGAGAAACGTGAGAAAATACATTCTAATGAATCAAATCTCATCATGAAAATAGGTAATTGTTTTTCTTTATACATCATCTTATTATTTTTCTTTATAATTTTTTCATTCTGAAACTGCATGTTTTCAAGTTCAGTCCCTCTACATGCTATCTTGGACAAATGTTGTCATCAATATCCTGGGGCTGAAGATCCAGTGCCTCTGAGTGAATTTGAAATTATTATCTGAGTATCACTGGAATGGTACCCACTCAATGTCATGTATTGAAAATAGGGGTCATGTTCTGTCCTGGTTTGTTAGTTATGAATACCAGTTAATCCTCCTCAAACATGATTTTATAATTGGGAGTGAATTTTTTGTATGAGTTTAACCCTTTTTGTTACCATATTTCTATTCAAATACTCTACATTAGTTTTAATTAACTTTGAAAATAAATTTGCCATTATTAAGCTGGTATTTGGCAGTTTAAAAACTGCAGCTGAATGAAAAATAGGGAGTAAAATGAGGTTAACAAGTTTAACACATTAACTCCCCCACCCCAAAATATTTAATTAACTCTTAAAATCATATTGAAAATTTTCCAAGACAAAAGCCCAGTCTTGTAATAATTATGTGACAAAACAAAACTGAATGATAGAAGGGATTAGAGCTTTTTTCCCTTATATTAGACACTTCTCTACTGCCCTCCAAATAAACATAAACAAGGTTTACTTGTGGTGTTGGATTATAGTACCAGAAGTTAAGAGTTAAAATTACACTCATGATGGAAAGGAAAATCCTTAGCATTAATGATAATCCTTGTTAAAAAGAGGAGTGACAACTTCAACATTCAAACAATTGGAATTATGCAGTAGGGAGAGTGTGGGGTTTGATAAGAACGAATACCAGTATATTTTATTGAAGAGGTTTAATAAGACCAAAACATAGCTCGCCCTATGTCTCCATTCAATTTTTTATTGATTTCCATCTTGAAATTGCCTCTCTTGATTTTGACAGCAATTATCACCACAGCTAATTAATTTTCTTTTAATTACTTTTGTAATTTTGAATGATGACAAATTTATTTTTGATTATTACATTAGGTATATTAGCTGCTACTTAAGTATACATAAAATATTGCTTGATTGAGCATCCTATTGTTTTCTTCTTTAGTTGTTGGCCTCTTTGGAGTCATCATATTATTCTTGATCATCATCATCATCATACTCATTGCCAGGTAAAACTCTTATATTATTATTCTTTACTCTCATTTTATTTCATTCTTGTGTTTGCATGCGTGTGTGTGTGTGTGTGTGTGTGTGTGTGTGTGTGTGCATGCGTGCATGCATGTATGTGCGTGCATGTGTATAGTTATGCTTGTATTTATCTGTATGTATGTATGTTTTCTTCATAGATAGTGAGTAGAACATTACCAGAGTGTGTGTGTGTGCATGTGCGTGTGTGTGTGTGTAAAACATACAGACATGACCATATGTTTAAGAAGTTTGCATTTGAGTTCACTTCTACTCTATGTAGCATGGGCAAGCATCATCTGCTTTAACCCTGGGCTGCCTAAAACCTGATGAATGGATCTGGTAGAAAAACTGAGATACCCATCATATATATGTTTTTGTACATGTCAATGTATGAACACTCCATTTTGTTTAACATTTAGTTTTTAACAATTACTGTAATTAGGAAGGAAAGAATAAATGAAAATGATTTTGATTTTTAATTTTTAATTTTATTAAAGGATAATTTAAATGTTTTCAGCGATATATAGACACATTTCCGGATTATAACTTCATTATCATAGTTTGAAGGCTAATTCTGAATAACCCCAACCCTAACCCTATTAAATGGAGACATACATACATGCATGCATACATATATACATATGCACACATGCACACACACACACACACACACACACACACTTATGCTAATATATATTCATTCATACAAATGTGTGTATGCACATGCATATGGCTAGAAGTGGCAGAGATCAAGAGAGATGGGGAGTTATATTTTCATCCAATTATATATATATATATCATTCAATGTACACAGTATAAAGATGAGAACTACTAAAGATTGCATGAAGACACAAGGCACGTTATGAAAACATGCTTTGTGTCTTCAAACAATCTTTGGGCTTTGGGCACATACTCTGTTCCATTTAAAAATTAGAGTGCTAATACATGGTAAATCACAAGAATAAAAATGAGAATGTTGCTGCAAAAAGTGGATTAGTGAATATAAGCAGAAAAAAAATCTTGAGCTTAGAGCCTGAAGATTGGTTGCAGACACAAAGTACCTTATAAAAACCGACCTAGACATGTGTCTTTACAAGACTATTAGCACCTCTCATCTTTATACTGTGTATATTAAATGATATTTGTCTCTCACTGGAATAATTTCTTGTTGATCTTACCTTAATCCATTTCTCACATGCACGCACGCACGCACACACACACACACACACACACACACACACACATATATATATACATATATAGTAAATCCCAAAAAGAACAAACACAAAAACACAACATAAGGACAAGGTGCATGTAATGTATTAGCAGACACTCAGGGAAGGAAAGAAAGATGGTTTAACATTTCAAGCAGATGCTCTTCTTCAGAAATAGAGAAAAGTCCAATAGAAGGGAAGACGGACGAAGAAATTTGCCAACGATTCACATGTAGTTACATTTTGAAATGACCAGAAGGGAATGGGTGAAGAAAAAATTATTTCTAAGACAAGAGAGTGTAAGAGAAGGAGGTATGTGTGGGTATGTGCATGCCTCCAAGTCTGTATGTGTAATAGCACGTTTGTGTGCATATGTGTGTGTGTGTGTGTGGTTTTAGCTGTTTATATGTGTATGTGTGAGTGAACTTTGTGTCGCTTAATGTTGTAGAAAGAATTAAGTAGCAAGAGTGGCAGTCTTTTGTGTAGTTGTGTGTCTCTTCACATGTATGTAGGAGAATGGTCAATAGAAAGGTGTTTAACTGGTAGTTTGAAGTATGTGTGTGTGTGTGTACGTGTGTGCATGTATGTATATGTTGTGTGTGCGTGTGTTTTGTATATAATGTGTGCTTGCGTATGTGTGTATGTGCGTGCGTATGTGTGTATGTGTGTGTATGTATGTGTGTATGTGGGGGGGTGTCTGTGGAGTATATGTGCATTCCTCTATGTGTGTGTGTGTGTGTGTGTGTGTGTGCACGAAACAGTTTGGCTGCTTGTTTCTCAGGAGACTGTCAGAATGATGTAAATACCTCTGATGACAACCCAATAAGGTTCGTAAATCAATTAACGTTGTTTCAGTCTGTGTAGAAATGACTAAAATCTGCCATTTATAATTATACCATATGTTATATATATATATATATATAAAGCAGATGTACACAAAGTACAATCATTACTAGAAATAGCAGCCAGTAAGTTTATGGCACTATGTAGAGCTTCACTGAATATTTACAGGCAGAGATGTGTGCAGGTGGTGGATATAGGAAAATTCTGTCTTAGCTCTACGGAGACCATTTGAGGAATAAAGGATAACTCAATACTGCAGTTTCAAACCCTTCAGATCACATGTGTGAGCGCAAATCCAATTCATAGCACCATAAACTTACCGGCTGCTATTTCTAGCAATGATTGTACACCTACTTTATTTATAATTCTAGCGATGTGGTGCTTTATTTTTGCTGGATATTAATGTTATTTCAATAATATCTATATTTTCCTGTGTATACATACATACATATAGTTGAAATCTATAGAAAAACAAAAGACAGGTGTATGAACAGCAAGGAAGTGTATTAGTTTGACACTTGAGAAAATAAAAAAGTCTTTTATGTTTCGAGCTTATGTTCTTCAACAGAAAGTAATAAGAGAAATAAACAGAAAGAGAATGAAAAAAAAACTTGCAGATTTCAGTGATCCAGCATGGCACACATACATACATATATGTATAAATACATATATTTATATATATACAACACATACATACATACATACATACATACATACATACATACATACATACACACATGTGTGTGTGCATGTGTGTGTAGTAGAATCTCATAGTGCAAGTGCACCACTGTATGAGTAATTTGCTGTACAAGCAGACACTCCAGTGAATTTTTGTCTTGAAGTACAAGTTGAAATCCACAGTATGAGTGAGTTTCATACAAGCAACCACTAGTTGGCACTGAGCTTGCACACACCCTCCCAACAAGTGTAGCCTCCACTTGCTCAGTTCACATGTTCATCTCATTGTGACGGCAACCCTGTTGTGTTTTTCCCAGTGTTTTTTTTTTTTTAGTTTTGTGCACTTCTTCCGTGCATAATCCATAAATGTGAGTTATTTTTAACTAACCACAAGGGTCTTACACAAAGGGAACAGCACAAGGGCAAACAAAACACAAAATTGGGGGAAAAAAATAAACCGATGAAAAAGAAATGAAAAAAATGGAAGATGGAATGATGGCAACTCGAAACCCACACTCCGAGTACCCTCATTGAACTCTTTTATAGTGAATTTTGGATGAGACAGTTCTCATTTGAACAAATCATGTGACCGTACCATATCTTTTAGTCCAGCTGTTTCCACTTCTTCCTCCAAATCACAGTCTTTCTTCCCAAACACCTCTTTAAATTCTTGAATGTGCTCACTGTCAACGAGCACCCCCTCATATGAGGGGGTAATCCTCAGAAATGTCACTCTTTATCAGTTTGTTGATATTTTTAAGCTTTTTCACTAAGTTCTTGTTCTCTTTATAATATACCACAAAGGTTTTTTTTCCCCCACATGGGATGGTGATTGGGAGGTTTGCTATTTATGTACACTGCTTGTTTTTTTGTCAGTACAGGGTCAGTGTTAAGTGGGGTATGTCGAGGGCTGGTGTCTGCAAGGGAAGGGTGGGTTGGGGATAGGACAGGCCTGGGTTGGGGATAGGACAGGCCTGGGTTGGGGATAGGACAGGCCTGGGTTGGGGATCTTCATCACTGGTATGCATTCTCTTCTGCCACTTTTTGTTTTTCTTCCTGTTAACTGCTGTTCACTCCTCTGTTATTTCCTCTTGCTCCTTTGGTTCATGTATTCCTTCTGACTTTGATGCTTCAATAGGTGGAAGTGTGGTCTTCATTGATATAGGCACTGCAACTTTTGCAGAGCGAGGAGGACACTCAGATGTAATGTGGCCTTTCTGGCCACACTTGAAGCACCTAGGCTTCCTGCCCTCCACCATTACCCTCAGTTTCCTATCGCCCACCACTATGGTTTCTGTGATAGCATTTAAGTCTTCTGGGGTGCCCTGGATGACCATTTCCAGGCCTTGCTCCAGCCAGTTCCTTTCAAGTATTCTCACGGCCTGGAGGATTGTCACCTTCTCTTCCAGGCCCAACACTATCACCGCCACTAACCAGGCAACATCTACCTCTGGTGCTATCTCCTCCACTCTCACCCTGGAAGCCCGTCTTCCAAGGTAGGAAGGTAGGAGGATGATATTGTCCAAAGACAATGAGGCCATGGAGTGTTGCTTGGCCTTTTCCTCTGACGAGAACCTCCCCTCCATTGTGACATATTTGGCATCCCTGGCCAGGTAAGTTATTTCCAGCCAGATGAGTGCCAAAAACTTCTCAATTTCTTTTCTCTCCACAATCTCTACCTTTTTCTTTCTCTTTAAAAATGATTTGAATATCACTGTTTTCCTCTCAGTTTCTTTCGTGACTTCCCTTTTCATTAGGTCCTTGTACATCTTAAACTCCTGCATATTAAAATTTATTCCTTCCTTCTTAACTCTAGTAACATCTTCAAAACCTTTACCACTTTTCAAATTGGTTTCCCCTCCCTTTTTTGCCGGCTCCTTCTCTATATTGATTAAGCATCTCTCCAACTCTTCCTCCGATGAGTCCTTGTCAGACATACTGATATTATCATATTGTATTTTAAATGTTAAGCAACATCTCCCCCTTCAAACAAAGGGGACAACGACGACAGTCACACTTGCACGGGAAAACAGGGTGTTTTTTAAAAATACAATAACAGTTCAAGAATGTAATGCACATAAAACAACAAGCAACTTAGTAATTCTCCTGAAGCACTATGTCCAACTCGAAAGTGAAGAGAATGAATCTCAAGTAGTTCACAATTGACACATTTCATGCAACGTTGTAATCCATAAATGCAAGAGAATAAAAATGATTATTTGTTGCTTTTATTATTGTTGAGATAAAACCAGAAGATTCCATTATTAATTTATATTTTATGAAAATGTAGATATGGTTGTGCATTAACTTGGTATAGAGTAAATTAATGTATAATATTTAAAGTCAATTAGCTATATATTAAAAGAGGATAGGTTCAAGTTTCAGGAGTATAAAATCAAAGGACATATTTAATTCACTATATATAATTTTATATATATATATATATATATATACAATAGTAGAATAAGAAATAGAAAGTCCTTGGTACAGTATTATATATTCTTTTACTCTTTTACTTGTTTCAGTCATTTGACTGCAGCCATGATGTATATTGTCTATTGCAGAAATAAGATGTCCAGTAACAAGAAAGTAAGCAAAGATAACATCTCAACTCTTCAAGTCGCTGGTGAATTTAATAACCATCTCTCTACACGAGATACTAATTCAGTTGCTATCAGTGAACCCAGATTGGAATTTTGCTCTCTACAACAAGATTCTCTAGATATATATGAAAACCTGGATGCAAAATCAAACGCAGCATCTTTTGAAGTTGTTGATTGTGATTTATATGCAATGCCAGAGCCAAGAAGACCTGCTCAACCTGCTCAACCTGTTGATAATTTTGATAATCTTGATAATCCGGATATTGAGCAACTTTATACACAGCCTATCAAATATATATGCAGATGAAATTTCCATGTTTAGCAATTTGAGTTTTTTCTTCAAATTTTGCCAGTTTTTGTTTTTTCTTCAGTGATGTCATTATAAAGAATATTTGAGAAATATACTACTTAATGAATAATTTTTAAATAATATATTGAATAACTTGTCATTATTTTTAACTGAAAAGAATTCTAAGAATTAAAAAATTTTTAAAGAAACTATTTGTTTTGTTTTAATTTACTTTGTTATTATTATCATTATTATTATTAAGGATGTGAAGTTGGTGAGCTGGTAGAATTGTTAGCACACTGGACAAAATGCTTAGCAGTATTTCATCTGCTGCTACATTCTGAGTTCAAATTCCACCGAGGTCAATAAATTAAGTACCAGTAAAACACTGGGGTAATCAACTAATCCCCTCCCCACCAAATTTCAGGCCTTGTGCCCATGGTAGAAAGGACTATTAAGGATGCAAGTTGGCAGAATTGTTAGCATATTGGACAAAATGCTTAGTAGCATTTAAGCCTATCTTTATATTCTGAGTCCAAATCCTGACAAGGTCAACTTTACTTTCTAGCCTTTAAGGATCAATGAAATGAGTACCAGTTGAACACTGAGACGAATATATTTTGACTAGACCTGTTCCCCCAGTTTTCAGGCCTTGTACCTATAGAAGAAAGGATTGTCACCTCCACCTTAGCAAAGGCAGAGGTGTTGTTTTCAGTCGTTTTTGTTTGTTTATTTGTCCATGGACAAGATATCACAAGAACCACAGGATGGATTCAGATGAAACTTTCAAGGATGTTTGGCTTTATGACTGGTATGAACTAATTAGATTTTGGGATCAATCTGGTACTGGACAAGGATTTTGGATTACTTGTTATATTTACCTTACTTTATATCGTGTATTATCATCTTATGTTGACTTTCAAGACTTTCTCTGATTATCTCCCTTATATTATATATTATACATTATACATACATATTAACATTTTACAGTTTACTTACATATATATATATATAATTCTATACATCGATCTAAAACAACAGGAATACTAAAGGAAGGCCAGAATTTAAGAGAAGAGTAAACCAAAAGGTCTCATGCTATTCATTTAAAAATTCTGGAGTAGAACTTATTATTATTAATGTTTTTACTACTTTGAAACAATGTTGAATGGTGAATTTGTTAACTTTGGCTTGTACTAGATAAGGATAAACTATTTATTACTGTTACTAAGTTTTCTACAGCTGCTTTGAGATGAATCATCTTTCCAAAAAATAATCTATCAAATCTAATATATAACTCAGAACATTGCTATCCAATATTTTAAAGTTTACAGCATGTTTGAAAAAGAAGACATGCCAACATCCAAATCAAAAAGCTCAGCTCAAAGGCGAGTTCATGGGGCAATTGCACCAGCAGGAGTTGCCTGGGGTTGCAGATAGTCAACATGCCTCAGACAGATGCAGAAAACAACAGCAAAGGGAAAATGAAGAAGCCGAACAGACACAGCAATGACTGGCCCCCATCAGAAGTTAAATGAAAACACAAAGAGAAGCTGAGTCAAATGAGCAAAGAGAACAGTGTCTGGCCTGTGTGAGAAGCTAAATGAAAAGACAGAGAGAGGCTGAATCAAAGAAGCAAACAGACCAGCATCTGACCCGTGTGAGAAGGCAAATTAAAAAATGCAGAGAGGAAGAAACGTCAGAGCAGAAGGAGAAGCGGGTGTCAGAATTGAAAAGGTCAATGCAAGCAAAGCAGCTGGAAATGACCGGAAAGGAACTGATCCCAGAAGAAAGCACACCTAACTTTTTGCATAAAGTTTCTGGAGGACCCGTCTACACCTGCTGCTCTTGTTACTGATTTCATTACTGCAGTTCTGTGGTTCAGTTTAATCGTGTAAAATACTCATGTCATGAAGTCAGTGAAATCATGTCAAAATCAGTAGAGGACATTCATACACATGGGAAGCTGTGGGTGTGCAAAACCTGTCATCTAACACTTAAGAGAAACCAAGTGCCTGCACAGTCATTGCTTAACAGTATGGAGCTGGATAAGATACTGCCAGAACTAGGAGCTTTGAGGCTGCTGGAACTGCACTTGATCATGAAACTTGTGGGGCTGCCCAAGGGTAGACAAAAAGCCATTTATGGCAGCAGCATCAATGTATCACTCAAGCTGTTGTCTGTTGTATCATTGTTGCCAAGATTGCCAGATTTGGCTGAGATCATCCCACTGAAATTCAAGCATAGATTGACATATAAAGGACATTACATGCATGAATATTTGCATCTGAACAAGTTAATGGAGGCACTTTGCTGGCTTCAGGAAAATAATCCCTTGTACAAAGAGATCAAGGTTTGTCATGAACGAGAAAACCGGTTGGAAGAAGATGACATGGATTTGTGGGCTGCCATGAAAAGACCACCAGTAGCGGTAATCCTGGATCACGGGGAAGCAGAAGGTCACAGTGAAAGCCCATCTCCTCTTCCATCAGGAAATGATCACTGGTATGAGAACATCTGGCATGAAGGCACAAATCCAAGATGTCTCTGGAGATGGCAGCTATCTTTTTCACAGACAGACAGACAGACAGGCAGATAGATAGATAGATAGATAGATAGATAGATAGGATGTGATGCTGAAGAATAGAATATAGGGAGGGGTGATGAAGAGGGAATAAATAATCTTGTAAAGGTATGAATAACATATTTTCAAAAAATACAAAAACTTGAAGTAACATATCACAAAATAGGGGAGATACAAGATGTTCTGGCTAAACTTGACTGTTAGTATAAAAATAAATGAATATGCATCCAAAAATAAAAGTATTTTAAAAGACCAAAAAGTATCAATTAGATTATGCCAGGAATATAGCAGTTTACTCAAAGTAGCCACCCCCATCTTCCACCTGGCACATGCATTCCTCACTGTGTACCTGGGAAGATTTTCAAACATTTCCTTGATCTTGGCCACCAACTCAGCCTTGGTATTACAGGCAGAGCAGTTGGTGTCTTTCTCAACTATACCCAACATTGAATTAAGAAGCCAGATATTGAGCTGGTGAAGAGATAGAAGTTCTCCAGCAACAACTTCTGACTCTTTATGAAGCTATGGCAAGAAAATGTACCCTGCTGCCATACACACATATGACCTTCCAGCACAATCTTCTTCTGCCATGATTTGACTACTGTCTCTAGCAGCTTCGTATAGCTGAATGAACTGAGCCTAAGACCCAGTTCAAAAATGTAGGATTGCATGATGTCACACTCCCTTGAAACACATACAAAATTTGTGTTGTTTATGAATATTCTTGATTTATCCTTGGGTTCACAAAAACTGATTTACAAGAGAAAACTCACAATATAATCAGACACCATGAATTGCATTTCGAAAAGTGATGATGTAACTTCTCAATGTTAGGATAAAACATTAGAGTTAACGACTGTGAAACTTCGTGCATAAGAAAATCGTACATTGCATGCTTAATAACCTGATATATACTTTATATTAATGACAACAGAGAGGAAGTAGAGGGGTGCAGTTGATAGTGAGTTAATAGTGACCATAATAATTAATATGTTAAGCCAAGTGCCAAAAATGTTTAATTATATAATAGTACAGTGGCCAAAGTACATCCCAAAAATTGAGTAACAATGTTAAAAATGGTACTGTACTCTGTGTGCATGTATGAATGTGTGTGTGTGTGTGTGTGTATGTATACTTACATATATATTATAAGCCAGGGGCGTGCACTCTCAGGCATGCGCTGCATGTTCTGTGATTTTTTATCCATATCATCGGAAAATTAGATAAAATAGTTACTTTTGTAACAGGTGTTTTCAAAATATTCTGCCTCCCCTTCTCCCTATCTCACTGACTCGAACGTCTGCTTTGAGAAGACCACGTGACACCCCCTCTCTGTCTCTTTGTTAGTGTAGAATTGTTGCTAACCTCGTTCCACTTTCTGACACGAACAATGAGCAATCCCATAATTCCTGAGTAAGCCAACTGAAATGTCGGAATAAACTGGCGGTAAGTTTGAATTTCTTTTTTTATTCAAAACATCTGTTTGCACTATTATATTTTTGGAGTGTTTTGAAAACAAAAAATATTATCTATATTATATTTCTTATTTCAGAAGTAGCTAATTATTATTATTAATATTATTATTATTAAGATGGTGAGCTGGCAGTATTGTTAGCATGCTGGACAAAATACTTAGTATTTCTTCTAGCTCTTTATGTTCTGAGTTCAGATACCATAAAGGTCAACTTTGCCTTTCATACTTTCAGGGTTGATGAAATAAGTACCAGTTAAGCACTGGGGGTCAATGTAATTAACTAGCCTACTCCTCATAAATTTCAGGCCTTTTGCTTATAGTAAAAAGGATTGTTATTATTGGTGTTGTTGTTGTTATTATTAAGGTGGTAAGCTGGCAGAATCGTTAGCATGCCAGCAGTATTTATCCTGATACTACATTCTGAGTTCAAATTCCATGGAGGTTGACTTTGCTTTTCATCCTTTGGGGGTGGATAAATTAAGTACTAGTTATGCATTAGGGTCAATGTAACCCACTATCCCCATCCGCTAAATTTCAGACCTTGTGCCTATAGTAGAAAGGATTATTATCATTATTATTATTATTATTATTATTACTACTACTACTACTACTACTAGTACTGTTAATAAGACTGCAAGTTAGCAGAATCATTAACGTGTTGAACAAAATGCTTAGTGGCATTTCTTCCCAGTTAACATAACTTTGAGTAAATGTAGACCTGATAGAAACATACACACCTGCCTCCTTCATTTAATCACATAAGTCAAAAGTCAAACCAGTGCAACATTACTTGTATTTTGAGTAAAGAATAAATTACTTGTGCATAATATTATTGCATGCTGCACCATAATTCTGCATTGCTATGATAGTACTATGCAATAGTGTTGATGTACTATGACACTATTGCACTCTAATGCAGTTCTAATACTACTGTATCATATCACTGCTGTACTACAGCATTAGTGTACAATAGCGCCTCTGTACTATAGCAGTGTTTACCATAGTATTGTTGTATCATATCACTGCTGCATTGTAATACTACTGTATCTATAGAACAGTTGTATCCACAGCACTACTGTAATATAGCACTATTGTCTATTGTATCATAGTACCTCTATACTATAATAGTGTTCACCATACTGCTGCTGGACCAAAGTGTTATTGCACTATAAAAACTGTATATCATATTACAATACACTATATATTATAGTGTCTTTATACTATATTAGTACTTACCGTAGTGTTCCTGCTGTATTATATCACTGTGCTAAACTTTGACAGATTTGTATCATAGTACTGCTACTGTACCACAGAACTGTTGTACCATAGTGCCTATATACTACAGAACTGCCTACCATAGTGCTGCTGCTGTATGACTGTATGGTTGTTTCACAGAACTACTGCGTCCACATTATTGTTGCTATTGGTCTACTATATAACTTTTTGTTTTGTGAAGGCTTGTCACAAGGTGGTTGGGGTGTTTGGCTCATGAACATAAGGTCATGAGTTTGATTTCCAGCAGCACATTGCATCCTTGAGCAAGACACTTTATTTCACATTGCACTAGTCTACTCAGCTGGTAAAAATAAGTAGTACCTGTATTTCAAAAGACTAGCCTTGTCACATTCTGTGTTACACTGAATCTCCTTGAGAACTATGGTAAGGGTACATATGTCTGTGGAGTGCTCAGTCACTTGAACATTAATTTCAAGAGCAAGTGGTTCCACTGATTGGATCAACTGGCACCCTTGTTGTAATAACCGATGTAATGTCAATATAAAACTGTTTTATTGAGGTATCTTTATAAACAATATTTTGCCCAAAGGATGTTGGCATCATCTTTAAAATTCACCCAAGGCTTGGACCCCATGCAATCTGTCCTCTACAAAACTCATGCTCACATCACAGCACAATACTAAGACTGAACTATTTCACCTCAACCAGCCCTACTTTCTTTAACATCATGCCAAGACACATAAGAGAAAAAAAGATCTCATAACACTCAAATGGTTCCCAGATGAATATCTCCAACAAATTCTAGATAAACTACCTACACACACACACACACACACACACACACACACTTACATAGCTTGGGTATGAAATACAAAATATGTATGTATACATGCTAAATGAGAGAAAGCAAAGTGTGTGGACTTTCAGACAATGAATACTTAAGTATTATAAATATATATTTTATTTTAATAGATCCATCTTACTCAAAGTACAAATGACAGAAAATTAAATTGCCTTCATATCTGCTCAACTTGATTCCTCTTATAGCCATTCTTTACTTCATGGAATTGATCCCCAATAAAGACATCAGAGCCTAAATTTGAATCATTTGAGCACTACTATGCCTCTCTTACACAGAGAATCGCTGAATCTCATCTCTTAACTATGTATATTTTATATATACATGTGCATCATTATTTAAAGCAGTTTGATTCAGCTCCTTTGGAAAACAACAGTCTGGTGGTGGTTGCAATATCCTTTATTGTTCACTTGTTTTGGTCAGTGGACTGTGGCCAAATGGATTGCCCCCCACTCACCACCAGTACTTATTTTATCAGTCTCTTTTGCTGAAATGCTAAGCTACGGGAACATAAACAAACCAATACTGGATGTCAAGTGGTGGTGAGATGAACACAACACAAACACACACACATATATATACATATATATATATATATATATATATATGTATGTATATATAAGATAAGGAACTGATTATATTCTTAAATGCTGGATAATGATAATAATATAGCATCAACAGGATAAACTACCCATATTTTGCAGAAAAATGTGTCAGCAGCCAGCTACAAGAATCGAACTCACAAAATATGGGTAGTTTATCCTGTTCATGGTATATTATTAGCATTCTCCTGCGTTTGAGAATAAAAAATTACTTCCTTAACTTTCAAGACATCTCAATGCTTCTAAAGCAAACTTTGTTTACTTTCATCATAATTTGAATTTGATATATATATATATGTGGTGGTTGTAGTATTGGAAATGGATGTTCGTTGGTGTCTCAAGAATTCAACATATTTCCACAAATCCAAGGCATCTAGTTCAAGGAAAGGCATCCAGCTGTAAAAAAAACCTACAAAAGCAGACACTGGGCCTCAACGTCGTCTCCACACTTGCTCTCATCATATTTTTGTATTATCAGAGTGTTTAGTTTAAGGAAAGGCAACCAGTTGTAGAACACCCAAAGCAAACCTGAGATCTCAAATGCAATCCCTAGTTTCATCTGATCCTGTCAAACTGTCCTACCCATGCCAGCATTGAAGGCAGACATTAAATGAATATAATGATGATGATTCAGTGTGTTCATTTTGTAGATTATGTGTGATGGATTGTGCTGATGTGGCTGTATGGTAAGGAGTTTACTCTCCACTCACATGGTTCAGTCCCACTGCATAGCACTTTCGGCAACTATCTTCTAGTATAGCCCTGGGTCAATGAATGCTATGCGAGAGGATTTGGGATTTGGTAGTCAGAAACTGAAAGAAACCTGTCTTACGGCAAAAAAGAAAATGAAGGGGATACAAAAATGACATACAACAGCCGGTAGAAAAATAACATTAAACAGAATGTTAAAACTGCAATTAATCTGATTAAGGAGAGAGAGAGAGAGAGAGAAAGAGAGAGAGTGTGTCAGTAATCTGCTGTAGAGCATCATCTGCCTTCAATTAGATTAGCCACTACATCAACACTTGGCCAGATACTCCAAGATGACTAACACATGCTAAAGTCACCTGTGGATGTTATCTTCCTTTCTCCCAAGAAGACTAAATTGAATACAGAGCCTGCTTTCTTCTAAGTACAGCGCCAGAAATAACATAGAACAGATGTGTTTCAGTAGTGGAAATTAAAATATAATCACACCTTGATTATTGTACACATTCATTTGTACTCATGCTTATTAATATTACCCTGAATAAGTGCCATAGACAAGAGGTAAAGCTTCTAGTGAGAAGCAACTGTGACCTAGTTTTGATTTTTGGTTGGAGCCTTGCTTGGCAAGAATGTCATACAATCTCAGTCCCTTTCTTTCACCAATATGGAGCCTAGTTCATAACAACTTAATACTGTTACCATAAATCAATACAGTGGGGTGATGGTAGTGACTACCCACCCTCCCTCTCCACTCCACTACATTTCAGACCTTCATGCCCTATGCTAAAAATAATAAGGATGGTTGGACTGACAGAATCATTAGAGTGCAAAAAATAAAAAGTGAGTGTGTGTGTGTGAGAGAGAGAGAGAGAGAGAGAGAGAGATAGAGAGAGAGAGAGAGAGAGAGAAAATAGGCGAGTGGGGTGAAAGGAAATGCATCTGGTCATGGAAAAATCTGCTTCAATAAATTCCGTCTAACTCGTGCAAGCATGGAAAAATAGACGTTGAAACGACGACGATGATAATGCTGATGACGATGATTGTGTCCAGAATCCATTTGATGTGGGCCATTTTGATTTCTGAGAAAATTTTGATTCCATTCTATAATAGATCTAAATGATTTTCACTAGTTGAGTAGTTATATACCGTCGCAGAAACTAATAATGATAATAATAATAATCCTTTCTGCTGTAGGCACAATGCCTGAAATTTTAGGGGTGGATGTAAGTCGATTATATCGACCCCGGTACACAATTGGTACTTTATTACATCGACCTCGAAAGGAAAAGTCGACCTCAGTGGAATTTGAACTCAGAATGTAAAGATGGACAAAATGCTGATAAGCATTTTGTCAGCGTGCTAATGATTTTGCCAGTTTGCAACCTTAATGAATACATCAAATAATTATTTCTACTCTAGGTAAAGGCCTTGAAAATTTTGGGGAGAAGGGGGCTAGTCGATTACATCGACCCTAGTGCATAACCGGTACTTATTTCATCGACCCCGAAAGGTTGTGAAACAAAGTCAACGTCGGTATATTTTGAACTCAGAACGTAGCAGCAGACGAAATACTGCTAAACATTTCGCCCGACGTGCTAACGAATCTGCCAGCTCGCCGTCTTACAACAACATATAATAATAATAGGGTAATCTTCCAGTATAGGGAGGTAAAAAAAGTAAATAAAAATACAAGGGAAATAACTTAGGTCTTACTAATATCATCCGTACTATTCTGAAATGTGTTTTGTTGTTTTTTTTTAGCTGTTTATAAATAAATCACACGTGATTGAAGTTAACTGTTTATATATAAATCACACACGTGATTGAATATCATAGTTTTTTTTATCAGAGATTGAAAATACCTCGTGGAAGACCGGCTGCACAACAACTTATTGTTCCTCAAAACGAATTCCTCACTCGTCAATTAAAAACGAAAGAAACTATGAGATTCAATCACTTGTAAACAATTAACTTCAATCAGAGTAGTACGGATGATACTAATATAACGTAAGTTATTTCCCTTGTATATTTATTTACTTTTTTTATCTCCCTATACTGGAAGATTACCTAATAATAGTAATAAACAGTACAGAAATGTTCATAATTAACAATTAAATCGACATTTTTCAAATTACTTATCGCCGTGTGGTGGTACAATATGTAAAGGGAGATAACTCCATATTCTAACTAAATTTTCATTTCAATAAATGTTTATGTTTCTCTTACATTAAAACAGCGAGCCGGCAGAATCGTTAGCACATCGATCAAATTCACGTTCTGAGTTCAAATTCCGCTGAAGTCGACTTTGCCTTTCAACCTTACGGGGTCGATAAAATAAGTACCAGTCGATATTAACGCTTCCACGAAATTGCTAGTCTTGTGTCAAAATCTGAAACCAATATTTCTTAATATGTTCCTGACCTTCTGTTACCATTGCCTCTTAACATATACTTCCCATAGATCAAACAGAATTTATTGAGACAAATTTTCTACAGAAGAATGCTATTCTTGTTGCTAAGCCTCACTTGTTTCCAAAAAAAGTCAATATTTCTCCATGGTCAGACATGTCTTTTATGTAAGACTGCAAACGAATATCGCTTGTACGACAATGATGCTCAAGACAAGGGTACACACACAATATATATATATATATATATATATATATATATATATCACTCTCTGACTGGCCATAACAATCAACGTTCTCTATATATATAGATATCACTCTCTGACCGGCCATAACAATAAATGTTCTATATATATATATATATATATATAGATATAGATAGATAGATAGATAATATGTATATTGACATTAAGAAAGGTATCCAGCCATAGGAAACAAGCCAAAGAGGACATTGGAGCACAAAGCAGTCTTTGAACCTGTCATATCCATTTGGATTTTGTATTCTCACAGAACATAGAACTTAAATCATGATATATGTACATACACAGGAGCACTTTATTTACTGCTAAGTAATCTATTTCTTAGCCCTTCAAACAGGAACAGCACAATGGCCAGATATGTTTATGTAAAAAATTACAAACAAAGAACACTGGTTCCATGATGTTTATTTACAATTAGCAGATAATTGTACACACATAGATACAATATGCTTGTCACTTTCCATCTACCAACAAAACTTTGATAAGCCTGGGGCTATAATAGAAAACATTTACCCAAGGTACAGAGCAGTGAGACTGAAATTGTAACTACATGGCTGCAAAGCAATTTTTTTTAATCATACAACCACTTGTGTGCCTATACACTGAAATCTAAATAGTAATCAAGAGGTGCAGCCATGGTGGCATGGTTAAGAAGCTCATTTTGCAACCACATGGTTTCAAGTTCAGTTCTACTGCATGGCATCCTGGACAAATGTTTCCTACTTATAGTCTTGGGTCAACCTATGCCTTGTGAGTGCATTAGATAGACAAACTATGTAGGGAAGCCTGTTTTTGTGTGTGTGTGTGTGTGTGTGTGTGTGTGTGTGTGTGTGTGTGTGTGTGTGTTCATGTCTGTGCTTGATCCTTTTCCATCACTTGACAAATGGTGTCAGTTTGTTTATATCGCTATAACTTAGCAGCTTTGTAAACGAAATTGATTGCATAAGCAACAGACTTTTTAAAAACTATAAGTACTAAGGTTCATTTGTTCAACTAAACCATTCAAGGAAGTGTTCCAGCATGGCCAGGGCCCAATGACTGAAACTAGTATAAGGTATAAAACTGAGAGCCTGCAGTCTGTACATCAGACATGGAGTTTAATACATTGTGGTGGAGCTGGAAGGTAAGCGAGATCGAGATATTTTCAAAATTCATTGGTTATAATAAAGTTTCAACAACAATGGAGACTTTAACTAGCGTTAACTATTATATAATCACTGGATTTGTCAGTTTGAGATGTTTTCTTATGGATCTACCTTAAGAGTCAGGTCTACATGGCTTGGCCAAGGATACTGGATGAACTGAAACAGAAAATTCAAGGCAAAATTCCCTAGCAATGGGAACCTGAACAGCAGATTGACAGAATGCATATGTAGAAGAGGACACCATCTACAGCGCATAATTTTCAGACATTAATACCTTGGAGTATTGATTATTAAAAGGCAAGTTGTTTACTTTCTGTCAATGAAATTTTGCTGGATTCGGATTTTTGTTGGGTTTTACGGAAGTTCCCATTTTTTTCCAGGTTACCCTGTATATTGTAGAGATTCACAGATGTAATATTTTCTTTCTACTATAGGTACAAAGCCTGAAATCATGGGGGAGGGGCTAATTGATTATATTGGCCCCAAAATGATGAAAGACAAAGTCAATCTTGGTGGAGTTTGAACACAGAAGAAAGTCGATAGAAATGCCGCTAAGTATTTTGTTTTGTGCGCTAACGATTCTGACAGATGGCTGCTTTATTTGCAGATATGAATAAAGCAACAAGATGGCAGAATAAGCTAAGATTATCCTTGCGTTTTCAAGAGATTGGTTACTCCACGAGAAGTAATCCAATCAAGGGAGATAACTTCCACAATATAAATAAAGTTAACCTTGACAGGTCATACTCCTGGTACATCAGAAGCTTTGGATTTGATGCTTTGCTGAATTACTGATACAGTAGGAATGGGGAAATCCCAGTGTTAAAACTAGGCCAAACTAAAAATAAAACAGCCAATCAAAATAAAGATTTGTCTCCACTGTAGTATTTGTTTCTTTACAAATGTCTGCTCAGAGATAAAATGTTCTTTAGAAATATTTTACTGATTTTGCTTAGATCATAAAGTGAAGCTCATTACAACCAGACATGTCAGGAGAGAGGATGTTCGCATCAGCAGAAATACAGCAACAATTAGATGATAGTAATTCAATCAAATGTATCCTGGAAATGATTTAGAATCAGTTGATGAATATGGAAGTTGGATCTTGTTAAATTTCTTCTAACTATTTGAAGTTTTTCAAATTTTCACCAGGTTATTTTTCAAAAAAATGTAGTTCTAATGTAGCTTTACATGCTGATGATGAAAATTGCAATCATTATTCCAGAAATTAATTAATAAAAATGTTATAAGTACTGTCTGGTCTGTAACAGTGGTTTCAAATTTTGGCACAAGGTCATTTAGTCTGGGGCAAGAGGTAAGTCGATTACATCAATCCTAGTGCTCACCTGGTAACTGATGAATGGCAATGTTGACTTCAACAGAATTTGAACTCAGAACGTAAAGACTGGCAAAAAGCTGCTAAGCATTTTCCCTGGGCTACTAATGATTCTGTTAGTTTGCCACCTTTGACTTGCCTGTAATCAGGGCCAGCTCAAGGTACCAGCAACTCGGGCAGTTGTCTGGGGTGCCATGTGCTGGGGGGCACCAAGGCGGGTGTGACAAAGACAAGAAAATTTCCACGACCGTCAGCTTGTACACGCTGAAGTTCAGCTTGCCTGGGATGCCAGCAACCCCTGGGCCAGCCCTGCCTGTAGTATTAGCCATTCCAAAAGTGTCCATTACCGCCATATTGGAAGTCACAAACAAGGATAAGACAATGAAATCAGCAAACACAAGGTTAAGACAATGAAGATGAAATCCTTATGTGATCCCATGATGTACAAGAAACAGGAGATAAATATTCCTTAAATTACACCATCTAATATAATAAATACAAATGTCAGTGTATCAGTGTGTCACACTTTTTCAACTTTATTCCTAGAGGCCGTAGCCCAACATATACCATTTTGGAATCAGGCCAACTTTGAGTAAATTAAAAACATTCTGGGCTGAATCCTGGCCCACAATCTCGAAATTTTGGATTCCCAACTTTTCATTACTGCGATTGTTTTTGAAGATTTTTTTGCGACAAAATTTTTGTGCAATAACAATTTTTATAACTTGGAAAGAAATTTTGGGAATAATTGAAATTAATTGCGAAATCCAGCGATTATTTTTCAGCAATTTTTCATGTAACTTTTTGCGACAAATATAATCATCATTGGAATATGACTCTGGAGGAAGCAATTGCAACAAATTCTCCAAGACAAGTAAGAGATTTATTTGCAGATCTTTCTATTCAGGGTCAGTAGCGTAAAAACTGCCCTATCAGGCAGCTTTTAAGCTAGTAATGTCTAAAAACGAAAAAGGATGACACATTATGTAACATAGTTGGGAGTTAGACTGTTTCTGAAAATAAGACAGAATGCCACTGATCACAGATCTCCTTCGTCAAGAGTTGGTCTTTCATTAAATATTAGAGCCTAATTGCATTGTAATACAGTGCTAAATACACCGCAGCACTAAATATGTTTTTAATGTGGATATGACTTTAAACTGCATCCAGTAGTGGAGCTCTTGGTTGGGGCACTCCAAGATTTTGAGGAATGTGAAACCACCTGTTAGCCACTATTACTCCCAGGTCTCGTCTGACCCAGAAAAGTAGCACCTCTCAGGGTCTCTGCAATGGGTTAGACAGCATGTAACCACCAGAGCCAGGGCATTTTGAAATTATGGTGGATAAGAACTATTTTGGCAAGTGAATTTTATTGAATGAATGGTAAATATCATTAGATGGAGAGTAGATGAACAGACAAACTTTCAGTGGTCAAGATCACCTGTTCCGTAATCAAACTATTGTTATCAACTGTTACAGTTGTTTAACAAGATCCTAGAAGTTTTAAAGTTGAAGACAAAATGGGAAGTGGAGTTTATATCTCACAAACTGAGAGTGACAATGATGTACTGTAAAAGAAAGAAAATAAGACTGGCAGCACACCAACATGTAATAACTGGAATTAGATTAAAGACTTGTTGGTTTCATGTAAAAACCTGAGATTTTGTAATGTTTCTGGTCAAGCAGTTTTCAATAAATCTCTGGCTGTAGAATGTTAAAGAGTTTGCATTGTGGAGATCAGGTCTAGATGGATTGTATGCCTTGGTCTGTATTGACAGAGTTCAGACAACACAGGTATACCTCAATTTATGCAGTTTCAAGTTGTCTTTTTTGACTGTCAATCTCAGCAAATATATTAAAAGCATAAAACTCTTAAAGAAACAACCAAAAACCAAAATACAAATGGAAAAACAAATAAAATACATGTGAAATTATGTACAAACCATTTATTAAAAAAAAATATAAGATAAAATTTTTAAAATGGTTTTCCATGTTGTGTGTTTCAAGTTAAGTTGCATGTCCTGGAACTAATTACCAATACAAGTTGAGGTAGGCCAGTATAGTCAAAGAGTGAACCTTGCATTTTGAAGCAATAGATGAAAGCAATGAGCATTTTTCGATCTTGTTATATCTCTTCAGTAAAACCTGTCCAACTGGAATGGCCAAATGTTTAGGAACAATGAGAAGTAATTCGCACTGATTATATATGTATATAGGAGATAGAATTTCTCAACTAATTTCACAATAACTAGTAAACGTTTTCTTTAATCAGCTATTATCCTAGCAATTTGATGACAGAAACCTTAAGAGTGTACAAATCTGGAAAATAAAATTAAAAAAAAAAAATTGGCAAGGAAGATAACTCCAAGAATATAGTTTAGCTGTATACAGTTATCTTTCAACTTCATAATATAGTTTCCATTTCCCAAATTTCACACACATTCAAGTGTATAGGTAGAAGACATGTATCTCCACCATGAAATTGAACCTGGAAGCATGTAGTTGTGAAGCAAATTTTATCATGTAATTGTACTGTCATCAAAGGTAGTCGATTAGCAGAGATAGTGTCAGAATGCTTTGCAGAATCATTCCAGATTGCTGCTTCTGGGTTCTTCTCCAGCCAAGGTCAATTTGGCCTTTCATCCTTTTAGAATCTATGATAAAGTACCAGTCAAGCATTGGGGCAAATTCTTCTCTGTCTTTCTTACACATCTTTATACAGCTACACTCATGGCACAGGAAAGAAATTCAAATGCAACATACACAAGACTTCTAAGATTAACATCAAATGGCAGTCCCATGCAACAAACCAGGGTACATTATGGTAATCTCCCAAGAGTTACTTCCACCATAAAGCAAAGAAGATAGAGAATCTGTGGACACTTTTCATAATAAGGATCAAATAGTGAGACAAATGCAGATGTAGAAATCAACACACACAGAAAGCATCTTAAGTTTTGTCCTGTCAGAACATTTCCTGGCCATCTGGTTGAAGATATTGGTTTACTGAGGAGTAACATACCAAGTGCAATGCAAGAGAAGTAATTCTGGAGACAAATGGTTGATGGTATTCATCTGCAGTCGATGCAGTTAGTTCCTTCCTGAGTCAAAGGGCCAGTTTCCTGGTTTTCATGGTGTATAGATTTCCCACCTGAACAGGACACCAGTCCGTTGCAGGATTATTAATTTTTGTCAGCAATTTAAAATGAAGTGTTTTACTCAAGAATGCAATGCATCGCACAGTCCAGGAATTGAAACCATAATCTTATGATCACAAGCCCAACACTCTAACCACTAAACCACAGGCTTTCTCTAACGCAGTTAGTACACACTCCTTATCTTGATGAAACTGGTTTCCTTCAGACGTTAAGGGTAAATTCCACCAGGTTTAAAATGCCTGATCAATGCTATGTTGTATATTATGACACCTTTATGACTTCTCCAGGTGGTGGATGACAAACACACGCATATTATACACATAGAACTTTTTTCAGTTTCTATCAACCAAATCCACTCACAAAGCTTAGGTTGGCCCCAGGATATAGTAGAAGACACATGCCCAAGGTGCTACATGGTGAGACTGAACCCAACACCACATGGTTGGGAAGTAAGCTTCTCAACCACAAAGCCATGCAAAGTCAAAGAAATTTGTTTCCCTCCACAGATTCAGTGATAACAGTTTACCAGGATTGACAGTTTGCAGCTGCTTTGTGGAAAACAACAATGAATAGTGTTAAGATATAGTTCAGGCATTAACAAACTATTGCCCATTGCATTATGTACATTATTACCAAAGTGGTAATCAAGCAGGTAAATAAAACAGAGACAAACAGAAGCTGCTGTCCCTGTCTCTTCCTCCTGTTTTATTTAAGAATCAGAACTGAATACAATGTAGGTAGAATTGATTATAGTGAGAGAGGTGTTGGTCACACTAGTGAAAACAACTGATCCTAATTGTTCAATGGCTTCCATAGTAAAACCATAATCCAGTGAGAGAAGAGAGAAAGAGAGATTTTATAAACTTATCATCAGAGAAGCTATTAAAATCTAACTCATGTGTGTATCAATATTGTTAGCAAACCCAAATCCAACACGTTGAGACAGCATTATGGATCATCATCATCATCATCATCGTTTAACGTCCGCTTTCCATGCTAGCATGGGTTGGACGATTTGACTGAGGACTGGTGAAACCGGATGGCAACACCAGGCTCCAGTCTGATTTGGCAGAGTTTCTACAGCTGGATGCCCTTCCTAACGCCAACCACTCAGAGAGTGTAGTGGGTGCTTTTACGTGTCACCCGCACGAAAACGGCCACGCTCGAAATGGTGTCTTTTATGTGCCACCCGCACAAGCCAGTCCAGGGGCACTGGCAACGATCTCGCT
>NC_068992.1:61661984-61666439 GCF_001194135.2 Octopus bimaculoides
TTACACTCTGACGGGTATTCACATTGACATTACACATCCAACGGAGCATACTGGCTTCATTCCTTGCGAGCTTACGTATGTCCTCAGCAGTTACAGCCCATGTTTCACTGCCATGTAGCATGGTTGTTCGTACGCATGCGTCATACAGTCTGCCTTTTACTCTGAGTGAGAGTCCCTTTGTCGCCAGCAGGGGTAAGAGCTCTCTAAACTTTGCCCAGGCTATTCTTATTCTAGCAGCTACACTTTCAGCGCACCCACCCCCACTACTAACTTGGTCGCCCAGATAGCGGAAGCTATCGACTACCTCTAGTTTTTCACCCTGGAAATATTGTATATGCAGTTGAGGGGAAAGAAACTTTTATTGAGTGATAAAGAACAGAGATGAGGAAAGGATTATTTCCTTAGGTAGTTGGGAGTGGGTGGGAATTTGTTCCATGAAACAGAATATAGAATTGGTAGCAACAAATAAACATTGATGATATACTGAGATATTGATGTTTGTAAATGTGTGCATACACAAACATACATACATGTATATATTATAGGTACAGGCATAGCTGTGTGGCAAGAAGCTTGCTTCCCAACCACAAGGTTTTAGGTTCAGTCCCACTGAATGGAACCTTGGGCAAGTGGTTTCTACTATGTACATAGCCAAAGCTGAAAGCAGCCCATAAAATGTGTGTGCATGTGTTAATCCCACTTACCACTGCTTGACAGTGTTTATGCTCCTGTAACTTAGCAGTTTGGCAAAACAAAATAGACTGATAGAATAAGTACCAAGCTTAAAAATAAGAACTAGGATTAACTTGTTTGACTAAACTCAAGGTGATACTCCAGCATGACTGCAGTCCAATGATTGAAACAAATAAATGATGCAAGATACACACACATTTTCATTTGTTTTTTCCATACTAACATGGATTAGATGGTGAGTTAGATTTTATGGCCAAATGCTCTTCTAGTCACTAACACTCACCTGTTTTTCAGGTAAAGGACATTTTAAAATTACACGGGTCTCAAAAATCACTGATTGATTTGTCATGTCAATAGGAACATCAGTATCACTTTGATCTCAGTGACAAGCAATAATATATATATGTACACACACACACCCAGATCTTAATATAATTTCTGTCTACTATTTTCACCCATAAGGCATTGGATGGCTCAAGGTGACAGTAAATGACATTGGCAGATGCAGTGGGGCTGAACCCAAAAGCATGTGGTGGTAAAGCAAACTTCTTAACTAAATGCCCATTCCCCTCTCTCTCTCTTAGATGTGTGTGTGTGTGTGTGTGTGTATACACACACACACACACACACTTCCTGTAATTACTACCGAAATTTCTCATATGGCTTTGGTCAATTTGGAGACTGAACTGACTGTGATGCAAACTACTTAACCATGTGGCTATCCAATATCTTAATTTTATCTGATGATTTATGTTAATCCTTTGGCCTTATTTTGATATTTAATCTTTCCCTGGTTCATTCCAGCCATAATGCATGTACACTACATATACACGTGTATCATTTAATATACATAGTATTTAAAACATAAATGTCATGCTCATAATAGTAGTACTGCATTCAAGTGAGCTTGTATAGCACATTGTGTTGTAAACAGAGCAGTTAGTGTCTCTCTCAACAAGGACCCACACATAGTAATCCATGGGATTACAATCTAGGGAATTAGAAGGCCAGAAATTGGGGCTGAAAGTCATAGAAATTCTCTGACAAACACTAACACTTTCCAGAGTTATAGCAAGGAACCACATCTTGCTATCCCACATAAGGCCTCCCAGCATCAATCCTCTCCAGCCAAGGTTTGACCTCTGTCTCCAGTAGCTTCACATCAACATCTAAATAGAGCCTAAGGCCCTGTTCAAAGATGTGGGGAAGCATGACATCACCTCACTGGAGACACAACCAAAGACCATCAGAGTTTGAGAGAACTTAATTTTCATGATGCACTGAACATCACAGGAATTGTAGATAAGTCACCTCTTGATCTGGGTGTTGTACAACACCCAGAAGTTGTTTTCACCTGAGAAGAACCAAATCATTCCCAGCTTAAAAAGATAGCTTTGCTTTTACAGGAGCTTCTTTACCTTCAAGTGGTGATCCTTGACCTTGGCTGTCAGAATTTGTCCCTTGTACCTCTGGCATGAAGAGTAGTGAAGGTCCTCATTCAGGGCCAGCTTCACCCATTTCTCTCATCAAAGGTTGGATCCCGTTACTTGGATATTCAATCACCTTGTCCTGCGGTTGTTGGATGAATTCTGGCCTGTGGACACAGAACACCTTCTAGACTTGACTTCACCGTCTTCCTTGCAGACGTCCATGTCATGTCTTACAGCTGTTACAGTGTTCAGAGAGCAATGAACAGCAGTCATGATGTTGGAATACTGACACCTGGCATGAATCATCATCATGACACAGGTAATTCTTTTCTAATATTCAGATGGCTTTTAGTCCTCCATGTCAGCTCGCTTTTTCTTAACTCCATCTTAAATCTGTATGCTCTCCAATGTCATTGACTGTTCACCATTGAGTGGCTTCTGAAAAAAGGTGATATAAAAAAGATTACCAAATTTAACCTGAACATCCAATATTGTGTGTGTGTGTGTGTGTGTGTGTGTGTGTGTGTGTGTGTGTGTGTGTGTGTGTGTGTGTGTGTGTGTGTGTGTATAATTATGATCATCTAATGTCTATGTTCTTTACTGGCATGGGTTGGATATCATATATGTGTATGTTTGTATGGGTGATACAGTTACTAAAAATTTCAATATGAAAGCAATTGCAGTATTGTATGTATGTGTATGTGGCAGATGCAATTGGGCAATAAACACTGAAGATGTACAGAAAACAGATTCCATCACATGCCAGGGGAAGAAACTAGTAGTTTATAGCTTCTGCTACCTAGGTGACCAAATCTAGGGTGGTTGCTTTGCGAGTGTAGTGACTAGAGTAAGAATAGCCTGGGTAAAGTTCAGGGAGCTCCTACCTCTGTTGGCAACTAAGGGCCTCTCTCTCAGGGAGAAAGGTAGACTGTATGATGCATGTGTGTGAATTGCCATGTTACACAGCAGTGAAACATGGGCCATGAATGCTGAGGATATGCGTAGGCTTGAAAGAAATGGAGCTAGTATGATCCGCTGGATGTGTAATGTCTGTGCATATACGACAGATTGTAAGTGCCCTGAGAGAAAAGTTGGGCATAAGAAGCATCAAATGCAGTATGCAAAAGAGGCAACTGCGCTGGTATGGCCATGTATCACATATGAATGATGACAGCTGTGTGAGGAAGTGTCACTCCCTAACTGTTGAAGGAACCTGTGGAAGAGGTAGACCCAGGAAGATATGGGATGAGGTGGTGAAGCATGACCTTCAAACATTGGGCCTCACAGAGGCAATGACAGGAGACTGGGAACTTTTGAGATATGCTGTGACTGAAAAGACCTGGCAACTAAAGTTGAGATTGTAGCCATGCATGTCCAGCCCTGTTAAGAATACTCCTGATGCATCGGGCAATGATATGCTACAGAAGACCTGTTGAGTCAAGTAAAACCAATATCATAGCTGGAGTCGGTGCTCCCTAATTGGCTCCCATGCCAATGGCACATAAAAAGCATCATCTGAACGTGGCTGGTGCCAGGTTCACCTGACTGGCTCCTGTGCTGGTGGCACGTAAAAAGCACCAACCAATCGTGACCGATGCTAGTACCCATTGACTAGCTCCTGTGCCAGTGGCATGTAAGAAGCACCATACGAATGTGAGCATTTCTAGACCCACCTTACTGGCTCCTGTGCCAGTGACACGTAAAAAGCACCCACTACACTCTCGGAGTGGTTGGCATTAGGAAGGGTATCCAGCTGTAGAAACTCTGCCAGACCAGACTGGTTAATAGTGCAGCTGCTGGCTCTCCAGACCCCAGTCAAACCGTCCAACCCATGCCAGCATGGAAAATGGACGTTAATCGATGATGACATATATATATATATCACATACACACATAATGGTTTGCAATAAATCAGTGACATATATTTATATATAAAAAGAAGACAACTGTGAAATTTTAACTTGAACAAGGTAAAACAAAATTTATTTTTGAAAGGGATATAATAAATTACTTTCTTTCTAAAAAGTTCAGACATATCTTTCAGCTGTTTATAAAGAAATCATCATCATTCTTGGCTAGTTGAGAGATATCCGTAGAGTGGCAAACTCAAAGCTCTTTTATTTGACAGGCAATCTTCTGGGTTAGTTTTAACAAACTCACTCATACACACACACACACACACCATATACATGCACACAATTATATATATATATATATATATATATATATATAACGTTTATTACAGGAAGAGTTTTGTTAAGATAATACAGAAAATTTGATCGTAGCAATGATTCCCTGCATAACTTTAATAAAATTCCTTTCAATTTTGCCT
>NC_068992.1:61666449-61669025 GCF_001194135.2 Octopus bimaculoides
ATTTTGCCTCTTCTTTCATGGAAAAAAAAATAAAATAATTGAAAATTAATTTTTTTTTTTCTTGTGTCTTATTTTCTTTCCTTCATTTTTCTTTTTCTTTTCTTTTTTTTTTTTTTTGAAATGTGAATGCATCCTCTATGATTGAGAAATATTCAAGAAACTGAAGGGTTTTGTTTAGCTGCAGTTGTAGAAGTATTAATACACACAGAGACACATGCAATAACACACATACTATTAGATTTGTCACCATCAATGAAATTCAATATCTTATCAAAAATTATAATTAAAAGGAAAGAAAAAAAAGAAAATTGCTTTTAAATTCCAAACATAAAACACATATTAATGAAACAATGTAAAAATGAAAATTAAAAGGTTAAGAATGGGAAAACAAAAACAAAAAAAGCAAAAAAACTCTGGGTTGCAGGGTAAAGTGGGGTGAGTGGGTGCTATCCTAGAGTCTCCTTGGTCCTCCTAACAATTATTATTGATTCCAGTAAACGATACACACAAAGGAAATAATATTATACATTTCTGAGTGTTTTGATATTATTTCAATATCAATAAAGACATTTCTTGTTAAAAAAATATTTTTAAAACACAAAGATACGAACCCTTTCCCTTTAGTTTCTTCTTAACCTCCCAAACCGAGGATAGTTAATACCAAAACTTGACAAATATCAGAAAATTAAGATATAAAAGAAAAGAATGATAGCGTTGAGGGGGAGCAAAAAAAACTTTAAAATGACTGCCACAACAATGAAAACAACATCGTATAAAATATTTTTTTTAAAAATTGAAATACACATTGCGTTTCAGTTTTTAAAAACCAACATAATACAAGCAAAAACATTTTGAGAAGTTTAACAAAATATTTTCAAAATAGTTTGGAAAATGGACAATGGACATTCTTACAGGATGAACATCGATAATTTAAAATAGAATTTAAGATAGAAAAAGCAATAAATTAGGACTTAATTTGAACATAAACTTAAACATAAATAATTCAGCAACAGATAAGACAGTTTTAGATGAATAGAAATAATATTAATTCTCTCTTCTATAAGTTCAAGGCCTGAAATGTGTGGGGAGGGACTAATCAAGTACATCAACCCCAGTGCTCAACTTGTACTTATTTCATTGATCCAAAAAGAATGAAAGGCAAAGTCAACCTTAATGGCATTTAAACTCAGAAGAAATGTTGCTAAACATTTCATTTGGTGTACTAATGATTCCACTAGCATGCTGCTTTAAAAGATGTTAAAGCTTCGCAAAAGGCCAGCAATTTTAGGGAAGGGGTAGGTTAACTGCATCAACCCCAGTTCTTGACTGATACCTTATTTTAACAATTCTGAAAGGATGAAAGGCAAAGTCAACCTCAGAGGAATTTCAACTGAGAATGTGAAGATGGACGAAATACCGCTAAGCATTTCACCCAGTGTGCTAACAATAATAATGATAATAATAATAAAGATGGAGGCAGGTGATAGAAGAGATGTAAAACAGATAAAAATACCAAAACTGATGAGCTAACACTGATAGCTTCAAATGCAGTATATGTGTCACACGCGCATATATACTTACATATATACACATATATATTGAGAGAAAGAGAAGACATTTTAAGGAATGCAACAATTTTGCTTAAGAATTTTATGAAACTTTTCAGCAAGAATTCATAATGCAATGTCCATAGATAATCTGTACACACTTATGCATTCACACATACTTTTGACATTCCCAGATGATGAAATTTGACTTTATAATGGCAAAAAAAAAACAAAAAAAAAAAAAAAAAAAAAAAAAAAAAAAAAATCAACAAACAATTAAATAAAATTTTAAAAAAAAGGATAACTAAGCAATAGATTTGACTTTATTGCAGTTCTTTTCCCCCTCTGAAAAAAAAAAAAAAAAGAAGTAAAAAGACACAAACCCTATAAATGCACTTTGGATCGGTCATAAGAGTGAGCAACTACTAGGGCAATACCATAAAAGACACACTATGGAATGGTGGTGAGATAGATGGCAAATAAAAAAAAAAGAAGGCAGCATTAAAACATTGGCTTCAGACTGTAGCAAGGATTTACCTAATTAAATGGCCACAGTGTCTTTACAGAGAAAAAGAAAAGATAATACACAAAAGAAAATTCCCCTCTCGTTCTATTTTGTTTATTTGTTTGTTTTCTTTTGACTTGCTCTTCTTCACACATCTCTCCCAGACTGTTCCAGCTTAAGAAATATATATATATAATATATATAAGTATTTCTTGATTAACATACTCTTTAATACTTTCTATACAGGAAAATATTTAAAAGGTCATGTGTGTGTGTGTGTGTGTGTGTGTGTAACACCCTTGTCTGAATGAGGGTTTATGCTGTAAGACCAAAACTCCCAGGAACTCCACGATATAAAAGCTGATGATGTGTCCATGTACTGCTTCTGTAGATGTCTGCAGGACATTATATATATATATATATACATACATACATACATACATACACACACACACACATACATACATACACACACACAGATATATACATATATATATATATACACATACATACCTACACATATA
>NC_068992.1:61669035-61670152 GCF_001194135.2 Octopus bimaculoides
ACAGATATATACATATATATATATATACACATACATACCTACACATATACAGATACCTATACATACATACATACATACATGCATGCATGCATACATACATACATACATGCATGCATATGTAACAATGCAATATATCGTTCCAATGTATGAACTGTGTGTGTGTGTGTGTGTGTGTGTGTGTGTGTGTGTGTGTGTGTGTGACTGAAAAACAGTGAGAGAAGAGTCGAGACACATTGAACCAATTTTGTTTTTCTTTCTTTTATCTTTTACTTTTTTCTTCAAAGAGACATTCACATTTCAAAATGTCATTGCATTTTCACTATTAGATGGTATGGTGAGGGGGAGGGTTTTTTTAAAATTTTGTCATTCCAAAACAACACTGGACAGATTCCCAGATCATCCCCAAGAGATAGGAATCTTTTTTGTTTTTTTCATCTGTTTCCTCTTATCAAAATAGACTGCTCTTATCAAATAACCCTTAAATAAAAATCGAAAAAAAAAAAAAAATTTTTAATTAAAAAAAAAGACAACCAGCCAAGTTCTAGGAGGACTGAATCTCTGGCACCTCTCCAGACATATCCAAGCTACCAAATGCATTTTCGGTACAAAAGGTAACATTTTGTTTTTGTCTGACTTTTTCTTCAATGGGACATAGATGCTGTATAGTTTTGTTTTGTTTTGTTTGTTTTATTTGTTTTTTATTGGATTCCGATGTCAAGGTTGAGCGATAATTTTAGGCTATATGCTTAAAGCCAGACTTTGATGCTGTACATATGAACATGAGATAAGTTCCGAGGAGGAGAAGGAGGAGGAGGATGACGATAACGCCACTGTTGTCATCGTCATCGCTGACATCGTCTGTGAGAGCCGTATTCCAGCCATAATCAGCTAGGACTGATAAAGTAGATAACTTTTCAATGATCGAGGAAGTGGAAGCTTGTGGATTTCATGCAGTCTGTTCTTGTTGAGTTGTTGACGAATAACCCGTCGACAGATATCCATAAGAGGTAAAGGCTCAGCTGAAAAAAAGAAAAAAAATAGAAAATTTAAATGTATGGAGGTTTAGCAGAATTGACTGAAGTCATTTTATATATATATATATATATATAGAACAAAA
>NC_068992.1:61670857-61684932 GCF_001194135.2 Octopus bimaculoides
CTTATTTCGATAATTTCAACCAATCACTGACAAGTATTCAGTTGTTTACATTTACTCCTTCGGCTGATTAAGCGATGTAAAGTGTATTTAATCTCCATACCTTCGTTTTATTTGCTTTTTTCATTTTAAATTTGCTTTAACCCTAACCCTAACCCTAACCCTGAATGGACGTCAGTGATTGGTTGAAATTACAGAAATACGACAACTTTAACATGGAATAACTTATGGATTTCTTTTTTTTTTAAGAAGACTAAGAGAAAAAGATGTTTTATATGACACCTTCTACCAGTGTTCCAAGTTTCAAAGTGTTTCGTTAATGAAAAATGTGGCCCCCGTTTTAAAAAAGATCCTCCAGCTGTACTATTCATGCCAAAGCAGATGTTGTAGACCAACATATTCCTCAGGTTAGTCAGATTCTCTCAAACCATCCAATCTGTGGCACAAGGATGTTAAATGATGACAATGATGAAATACATTTGACGAAGATAGTCTTCTAGATTTACCTTATTTGTAGAGGCATTGATGAAATGGAAATTCATCTTCGAAGATCAATAACAATAATGGTAATTACCATCATGAGCAACAAAGCTTGTAGTAGCCTGCCAAATTTAACTTGCTTTTATATATATATATATATATATATACATATATACAATTGCAGTGTGGAAGGTGTTTATAAGCCATTTAAGAAACACACAAAAACAGTTAGATTCACTTCAACATTTAAATTTAATTTGCCAAAATATTTTCGTCGCTTTGAGACCGCGATACTGAAAGAATCATGAACTACCTTAGAGAACAATGAGAATCTATAAAATAATGTTTCAATACGGTAAGAATGAATGAAACTAAGCCATATGCATATGTTGGATCAGTTGATGTAAAATAAAGGAACTATCGAGTGAATAAAGGTTTTCTTTTTGCGTGTTATTTTTTGCTTATAGTAAATATGTTGGACAGAAATGGCAACTGTTATTAGATTAGTTAACAAACACTACAGCTGTATGACACAAACTCACTGAGTTTATGGAAACATAAACTAATTTGTTTGAAGGCAGTAACATGATCTTGAATCGTTAAGAACACATGTTAAGGGGCAACACCATCTGTTTAAAACAAAGATAATTGGCCAATTAACATCATTATTATCCAACTATTCATGCTCAAGGTGAATCACCTAAATGTAATTAGCAGAAAAAAAATTTGCAATTCAATAAAGGTTGAACTTGCATGAATTTATATCCCCTTCTTTTTTATCCTGACCTTGTCTTGTTTAGGAAAACATGATTATTTAGAGAAAAGATAAGGGAAATAATTTAAAAAAAAAATTATTGGTGTAATGACCCGCCAGAGGCATCATAAAATAAAAAGCAAAAAAAAAAAGAAAAAACAGAAAGGAAATGAAATTTGAGTAGATATTACTTGAGATAAAGAAAGAAAAATAGGTTGTTGGCCTGAATGAAAGTGTGACCTGTAGAGAATGGTTCAGACTCTACTAGTTATCTTATATACCCCGCTTTCTCTTCCCATCCCTTCCACCATATGCACCAACCAAACTTTTCTGAACTCAGTGGCATAGCATGGATTTTGGCTGCCAAAAACTTACACTGGAACACCATACAAAATTCTTATCAAGATTTTTCTGCATTTTAAGCATGGCCCCTTCCTGACTGGTATTGAAGTCCTATCATTTTTCCTGTGAAATAAAACATTTATCTTCAGCAGGTTTACTTAGTTGTACAATTTAAAAGGATTGGGAAAAAAAGACCTCAAAAAATCCCCTGCTTTTGAAGGTCAGTTTAATTTTTGTACTTGCAAACTGAAAAAGGAAACTATTAATGCTAACTAACTGTAATGAGACACAAAACAAAATTCTATAGGTAAGTTGCACAGTTCAATGAACTGAGCAAGCCTAGTATATGACTGGTACTTGTAGTTTTGAACTTCAAGAGAGGAAAACTAAAACTGATTCCAGAAAGAACAAAAAATGCAAAACAGACCTGAACTGAAGCTGAACTAAAAAATATATAATTTATTCATTCCAGTAGTTTTAAACTTAGGCACAACTTGAAACACATTCATAAGAACAGGTAAAAAAAGAAAATGAAATTTAAAAAATCTTGATTCTGAAGACACCTAAATTTTATTTTTGTAAAATATATTCTTCAGAAAAATCTAACTAAAAACTATCATTGTAACAATTACTGTCATCAAAGAAGTAAAGTAAAAGACTTGATGATAAATTTAATTCTAATTTTGATGAAGATAAAAAAACATAATAATGCTGCATTATTTGCATTGATTGAAAACTGCAAAATTAATGCCTTGTATACACAGAGAATTTCATAACCTAAGTATTGCTATCTCTGTCATTTCTGTAGAAATAATCCATCTTACTTCAATATATAAGCATAAAGGGATAAATGTTAGTAGGAAATAACCAAACTTATGTCAATACTGGAAGAATAAACTTGTTATAGACTACAATATAATTTATCATCACCTTGATGCATATGTAATCTATTATCTTTCTACTTTAGTGCTTCCACACTCATTTTTGTCCCTTTATATTAGAAAACCATTCTGATTTATGAGAGAAGAGAGAGAGAGAGAGAGAGAGAGAGAGAGAGAGAGAGAGAGAGAGAGAGAGAGAGAGAGAGAGAAAGAGAGAGAGAGAGAGAGAGAGACAGAGAGAGAGAGAGAGAGGATGCACACGTGTGTGTGTGTGTGTGTGTGTGTGTGCGTGTAACCACAAAACTTCCCTTCCAATTATATTTGCCTTTTGATAGGAACCTATTTGAACTGGAAATAATAATCTTTTGTATTATGAACATAGGTGGAAGATCCAGAATATGACAAGCTTAACCAATCTCTAATTTAAGTCGACATTCGAAACAAATCAAAACCACATATATTCCAGAAATGGCATCGGCACACCAATTATTCTAAAACTATATCCATAATTTAATGGTACCATAATACAATTTTAGTAGACCATAAAAATACTGTAATATTAGAAGTTTTGGCATTATAACAAATCAGTTTGCAATCTATATAACACATCGACATTTACAGAAGACTGAAGTAAAAGCAATGTAGGAACCATAAGTGCTCCAGATATTTTTATGTTCTCTTATTTTAGAGGATGCCAGTTTCCACAGACAAAGGAATCAGTGTTTTTCATGAGTTAGTTTGCAGACAGACTGCATACTCTCGACAGACAAGTTCAGAGAATAATGATTAAAAGATTCAACAATCAAAACCAAAAAGAAAAAAAAGTTGGATGGGATAATGTGAGAACAAAGAAAAATTATTCAGAGACAGTAGAGAGGTGGTCAAACATGAAAATAATATCATGAAATGATTGTATATTTTGAAGAGAAATACAACTGAGTAGTAGTTGAATAAATTAAACGTGAAAGAAAAGAGAAATAATTCAAGGAAGCCAGTGGCTTGTATATGAATGAATATAGGGATATCAATTACCATACAACATAAAATCTTGATTTATTAAAACTATTTCTACCTCTACAGGGTATATCACAATTACCAAATGGCAGTTGAGAACAGCTCCGTATGAGAAAGAAGACAATCTCATGAATCAATAATTTTCCAAAATTGACAAATCATTAAGGAAAATGGCAGGTTTATTTTCCAGAGATAAAAGGACAATCTTGGACTTATGCTTCTGCTTCAATAAGCATTATTAGTCAGATAATTGTCCTCACCTATCTTCAGCAGCCAAGGTACAAAGGACACAATCTACAGCCTACATAATTTGCATATTTAAACAAAAATGAGCAACACTAGTTACTAGATATTGGAGAACTTATTTAATGAGAGAACTCTATTATATCAAAGACATGATTAAACTCCTCACTTTGAAAATTACTCAGACCTGCAGAGAGAAACCTTAATACAATTTCCAGCAGTTGGAAACAAATTATCATGTGCACTCATATTTAACATGTTTTTGTACATGCAAGCATGGTGACTTTTCACTGCAGAAACAGTCCCAGGAGAAAATTCTTCTCACAGACAATATGTATGAAAAAAATATTTGTTTCCTTCTCTCTCTCACTCCCAACTACACACACACACACACACACACACACACACACACACACACACACACACACACACACACACAAAACATAGTGAGGGCATGTGACCTAGTGATTAGGATGTCTCACTCATGATTGCAGGTTTGCAGTTTCAATTCCTGCAGATGGTGCATTGTGTTCTTGAACAAAATACTTCATTTCACATTGCTCTGCATTCACTTTGACATCTGTGTGGCATACCATACACCTGTAAAGGTAATGTCAATTTGATGGAGGGAGTGAATTAATGTACAGCACCAAAATTTTATTACAGCAAATAAATGAAATGCACAGGTTGTTCAGCAAAAACCTGTAGAACACCCATCTGTCATATACTACAGGAAAGACCAATATACATATAACATAATGTAAGTGTATTATTGCCAAAAAGCCAGAAGCTACAGCATTTTAATGCAATACATTTATAAAGGGATTTTTCCCAGACACAAAACTGCAGCTTCTTGATACACATGCATTAAATATGTTTTGCAGATGAAAACTTTACTCTAGAGCTGCTTCTATTGCATAACTTGAATATATATCACATGGATGTCTTATAAAACTATCCCAGAATGAACAGGCTTTAATCCAAATCACAACAAGTGTTTCTATGCATTAGCAACAGCTGTCAGTTGCTGATTGTTTCACATATTATAGTAAAAGGAGTATTCCTGGTGTGTGATAGTATATAGTAGCTGATAACCGTAGAGGAGCTTTGAAATGCATGTTATAAGGTTATTAATCAAGTGATATTAAATATAAATATATTCATATTCTGTCTTAATTATAAAAGAAAACAATCTGTATCAGTTTATTCTGCTTCATCTTCTGCGTTGGCAAACCTTTCATGTTAGCTTTACTAACAAAATACATCTGCAACTGAAGAAATTAGCACTCCTGGTTGTTCCAAATGTAAGACATTTCTTTGTTTTATCAGTTTATCTCTTATCTTCAACTTGTTTCAGTCATTAGACTGTTGCCAAGTTGGGGCACCGCTCTGAAGGGTTTAATCAAACATAGTGACCCTAGTTACTTATTTTTAAGCCTGGTACTTATTCTATCAGCTTTCTTTTGCCAAAGTGGTACTTTACAAGGACGTAAACAAGTCAACATTGGTTGTCAAGTGGTATTGGGAGACAAACACAAACACATTTGTCATCGTCATCATTTAGTGTTTGTTTTCCATGCTGGCATGGGTCAGACAGTTTGATGGCCTGAGAATTGTACAAGTCTCCAACCTGATTCGGCTTGGTTTCTACAGCTGGACGTCCTTCCTAATACCAACCACCCCAAGAGTGAAGTGGGTGGCTCTTATGCATCACTGGTACTGACCATGAATATGATTTCACTTGGCTTGACTGGTCTTCTCAAGCACAGCAAATCGCCAAAGGTCTCAATCATTTGTCACCACCTCCATGAGACTCAACATCAGGAGATCATGCTTCACCATCTTGTCCCATTTCTTCTTGGGACAAATAGATATATATTTTCTTTTATTTTGTTTATTAAATCCACTCACAAGGCTTTGGTTGACCTGAGGCTACAGTAGAAGAAACTTGCCCAAGGTGCCATGCAGTAGGACTGAACCCGGAACCATATAATTGGGAAGCAAACTTCTTGCCATACAGCCACATGAAATTATAAACTACTTCTAATTACAGAGCTATGAAGTATTTTATGTTACCTTAATGTTTCCATGCCCATCATGTGACAAAAAGTTTGGGAATTTTGACAGCTTCATTCTAACAATGCAATTGCAGTGCAATTGTTGAAGAGTAGTATAAAATGTTTGGATAGTTAATGTATTAATCACACAATTACAGTTTCAAAATGGTTTTACTGTGTGTGTGAGTGTGTGTGTATGTGTGTGTGCACGCATGCACACTCACACAGAGTCACACCCACTGACAGTCATTCCCCACCACCATATATATATATATATATATATATATATATATATATATATATATATATATGTATATATATATACACACACACACACATACACACATAATGCCAGTCAAAAAGCCATAGGAGTTATATGTTCAATTTAGTGGAAACTGGTTCTATGTATTAAAGAATGCAATAACCATACAATGAATTTGGATATTATAGATAATCAAAACAAAAAAAAAACTTCGTTATTTCTTTTTTAATCATATTATTTGCAGCTGTTCTTAAGCAGACATTTAGTCACATGTGCAAATCAGAAGCCACCGCCCAAACAGCTCACCCCACCCCACCCTGTCTTGTGATTAGGAGAGAGAGAGAAATAAGACAAGATACCAGCATGTCTGTTCATAATCGAAATGCACCAACTTGACACCATAACTGTTAGCAGACCTGTCACATTTGTAGGAAAATGTTAATGTTTGTCCTGATATGTTTCATCAAACTAATTCATTTAGGACAACAATGAACTTTGTTAGCTCAAAAACAAATTAAGACTAATTTTACCCTAAATCCTACACCAACATTGGAAAATTAATGACTTTATTACTATTACATCTTAATTCTTAATGATCTAAAAAATACTTAATCAGAGATAATAAGCACGGATTCTAACTGAAGACACTGAAAGTTCTTAAGAACATTCACAAATTCTGGTAATGCATCTGAATATTAATTTTAATTTATGGTTCCATTAATTGTTAATGTCTAATATTACTGTTGATTATGACTCGTTGAATATATTGTTCTTTCATTTTGTTTCTGACAAACAAGGTAAACCAGTCTGGTGTTTCCATAAAGAACATCAACACACTTCTGTATGTGCATGGAAAATCTACATGCCTAACACAAACACACAGAATCAGGCATATATAAAAGTCCAAAGAATATGATTTATACATTGAATTCTTATTGTTGGAATTTCACAATGTTCTAAAACATTAAAAATCAAAAAATGTATGATTGATCCCTACATAGAATATATCATTAGGTCCTTACATATAGTACAATTTGATAACTACACACACAACTTGGCTCCTACACAGATAACATAGTTTGATCCTTACACACAGCATAACATGAGCCCTACACACAACCCAAAACAAAGCAGTAGAAATCTCAATTAACTGGTCTATGTTAATAGGTATTGTTGAAATTAGGTGCAAGAGTAATTTCTTCAAAAACATATTTCTAAGGATCACAGAGAATGAAGTAGTGGCACTATTGCTCTAACAACCAAAGTTGCATATATTGTTTCAGTTCTGTTTATGTGGCGCATGCGCACACAAACACACACACACACAAACACACACACACACACACGCAATGCTGGTCATAAAGCTGCAGGACTAATGACCATAGGTTCACTCAGAGTTAAACTTTGTTACAGTCATGAAGGTACATTACAAAGAATATGTATTACAGTCATTATTTCAGACAACTTGGTAAAAACACCATATTTTCCATCATACAAGTCAAATTTTCAAACCAAAATCTCTTTGTGAAATGCAGTAGGATTTGGAAAAATGTTGATGTTTGAATGTTTACACCACATGTTTATACTATATACATCAACTTATATGCTGGGAAACACACACCATTTTGTGCACTACCTACAGCAAAAAGAAACAGTACACCATTTGAAATCCATTTGATACTGACCCATCTCACACTGCGCATGGTTCTATGATACAAACTTTATATTTTAAAGTGATCTATATTGAAACCTTGCATCATATTTTCATAATTCATCCTAAAGCTTAACCATCTTTTAACTACATTTCTCTCTTTGTTTCAATTAATCTTGAAAATAATGAAGTATTTAGTAAAATATCTTTATCTTTTAACCTGGGCGTTTGGAATGTAAATTAAGAAATTTTGGCAGGTTTTAGCTTAGATCACTTTGAAACTGAGTTAGAGACAGAAGGCATCAGAAGGGTTAATAATGAGAAAGTTATTTCACTAAATTCTTCATTGTTTTCAAAATGAATCTAAACAATATCAGTACGTTTCAACTGAGATATAATAACAAAAATATTAAAGAGTAAATATCCAGCTTTGTAAGGACATACAGAAATAATAAGAAATAAAACAACAAAGACTTTAAAAAAAAACTTATAAGAATGAACGGATAAGATAGAAAGAGGACATTTTTATGTTTAGCTGAAATATTAGAGCAGATTGAAATACTACATAAAAGCGAATCCAATTGTTCTCCACTAATCAGATCAACTAGTTTGGACAAAGAAATAATACACCTTTTATACTTTTAATTGGATTAAAATCCAGATGACAGTTGGAGATCCAATCCATTTAAGATTACCATAGAGAAAGTGGTTAAAGCAAATTCAATTACATCAACAACAAGATGAAGAGATAAGGAAAGCAAAAGAGGGTTGAGTGTTCTAAAGTTTAATAAAGAACAGAGCAATATAAAGGTTCTGTGAACATTAGATCGTATGTTAACCTGAAGACTAAGGTAGTATGTAGAGATTATTTTGTGCAAGAACTGGAACAATTAAACAGAGTGGAGTACAATGGATTGAATAAAGTACAATAGAGGGATTAAGTACCGAGTAGAGTACAACAGATAGATTGAATATTGAATAGAGTATAATAGATTGGTTGAGCCTTGGGTAGAGTACTAGGGATTGATTGAACAGAATGCAATGGATAGCTTGAATATTGAGTAGAGTAATAATTATTGAATTGAATATTGGGTAGAGTACAGTGAATAGGTTGCATATTGAATAGAATGTATGGACTGAGTATTGGACAGAATACAATGGATGGGTTGAGTATTGAGCAGAATCCAATGGCTAGATTGAATATTGCATAGAGTACAATGGATAAATTAAGTATTGCAAAGAGTACAATGGCTTAACTAATGAGTAATGGTTTTAGTGTTGAAGGGATATAAATAGCAGCACACATTCTATAAGAGGAGGAAGAGGGGAGGAGCTAAATGGAATGAGTATTAGATGAATAAGAACCTTGATGAAAGTGACAATACTCAGAATAAGAAGGTAATGTTGATTATCCATTGACAGGAGTTGACAAAGAAAAGGCTGCCATTGAAAGAGGGCAAAGCTCCTTCACTTGATAGATTAACATCATTAATAGCACCACTGATAATGACGATGCTGTGATGGTGGTGGCGATGGGTATGATGACGATCTGCAATACAAAACTATCCAAAAATGGCATTGTTAAAATATAACGCTTTAGCATTTAAACTGGCCATATGCAGCCCAAATATTCTACTGGTTTTATGTTCAAATCGACTGCATCCAGCCTATCACACCTACTCAACAATGTCATTCTACAAATAAACAATTATATTATTAAAATTTCAAAGCTGAGATAATGCACAATTAATTCAAAACAATGTGAATAAATGGAGTAAACCAAATGGTAAAGGGATAAACCATATCACACACACATACACACACACGTGTGTGTGTGGTGGTGGTGGGGGGGGTAGTTATTCTTCGATAAACCAACCCAAGAAAATGCATAATGTAGATTAAAATTAAAATAAATTAATTAGTTGAATAGAAAAAATAAAACATGTCCAGAAAACTAACTTAAAAGAGACAAAGATGGTAATAAAAAAAACTAAATAAAATACAACAAAAAAATAAAAAAAGAAAAATAATAATAATGATCTCAAGTGAAAACAGTCAAATGAAGGAATTAGATGGAAGTGGAACGCCAATATAAGTAGTTAATTAAGACCTGATAAAGTATATAGTACAAGATAAGAGAAATGAAGGAGAATCTGAGAAAGAAATATTACAAAAAAACCAAAAGAATAACATAAAAGAGTGAACTTAATGGCAGAAATAAGATAGTTTAAATACATCACTGCCACTGGGTTAGTACAAGTTTGGTTATATTAGCAACAGCTGCAACATAATAAATTTGAGGTTCAGAGAAGAGTCAGGGAATGAAAAAAAAAACACAAAAAAACCCACAAAAAATAGGAAAAATTAACAGTATCCTACATACATCCTTCCAAGATACACACACACACACATACACACACACACACACACACACAGTGCTACACATATATATACTTTTAATGAGCTTCAATAAAAGCATATTACTCTACCTTTGGTATTCAAGCACTATTTTTTCACATTGTTTTTCATTTATATACTTATATATATATACTTATATATATATATATATATATTTCATTCACCATGATTGATCACTAGCCACAAAACCTTTTTTATTTTCTCTCTCTGCTTATTTCTGTGTTCCTTCCTGTTGAAGAGTGTAGGCTCGAAATGTAAAACACTTTCTCACTTCCTGAACGTTAAACTAATACATCTGTTTGTTGTTTACACACCCGTCTTTGTCTTTTTTTTCTTTTGTAAATTCCAACTATATATATATATATATATATATATATAAAAATATATATAACGTGAGAGAGTTAGGGGTTGGGGGTTCAACCCACTAAGGGATAGTATCTATCCAGTATACTGCTGGGAGGGTACCCAATTATTGCTACACTAGTGCTATACTAGGTGCAATCAATGGGAGCAGGTAAAAGTGGAGGTTTTACCCAAAATTTGTATAACAATTAGAAAATGGAGGATAATATGCTGAACCCAACTACTTGCAGACGGTGTATCCCGTTGAATTCATTAATTTAATTCATAGCAAAAGTGACAAAAAAAGAAAGAAAAAGAAAGAAAGAACCAAAGCACAGGTGTCTATGGCAGACTATGTTATTTTGCCAACCTGGTTTACATATAGAAGTACAAAGTACATAAGGAATTAGAGGATGAACAGAAGTTTAATCTTACAGCTGTTTCGGCCTAGTCGATTATATTAGCCCCAATGTTCAGCAAGTGCTTATTTTATTGACTCCAAAAGGATTGAAAAGCAAAAATCAACTTTAGCAGAATTTGAACTCAAAATGTAAAAACAGATGAAATGTTGTAAGTGTCTTGCTACGCATGCTAATAGTTCTGCCAGCTCACCACCCTTAGTAATCCTTTCTAGAGGCATAAGGCCTGAAGTTTTGGAGGGGGGGGGTAGCTAGCTGATTACAATAACCCTAGTGCATAACTGGTACTTATTTCATCAACTCCAAAAGGATGAAAGTCGAAGTTGACCTCAGTGGAATAATAATCATAATACCTTTCTACAAGAAATACAAGGCATGAAATTTGGGGGGGAGGGGGGCTAGTCGATTACATCGACCCCCAGTGATCAACTGGTACTCATTTTATGGAGCTGAAAGGATGAAAAGCAAAATTGACCGCAGCCGGATTTGAACTTAGAATGTAAAAACTGCTGGAATGTCGCCAAGCATTTTACCCAGCTTGCTAACAATTCTGCCAGCTTGCAGCCTTAATAATAATAATAATAATAATAATAGTAATAATAATAATAATAATAATAATAGTAATAATAATAATAATAATAATAATAATAATAGTAATAATAGTAATAATAATAATAATAATAGTAATAATAATAATAATAATAATAATAATAATAGTAATAATAGTAATAATAATAATAATAATAATAATAATAATAACAACAGAAGTAGAAAGAGAAAATTATTGCAGACATTTTTGTAATTATCAAACAAAGAAATATTTCTACTTTACAAGAAACAAATGTGTATTTTCCATATCTCTCTATTAAAACCAAACTGCCAAAAACACATACATACATGTGCATGCACACACACACACACACGTGCAGGCACACACACACATGCAATCTATAAACTGTTGTTTAGAGACGTTCATTTGATTTGGAAATAAACGAACATTGGCAATCGTTAGATTTCTACATAATCAACACAAAGCAGCTGATCAAGAAAAGATTTAATTACCTTCTGGTTTCTTTATTGAAAGGTTTCTACAACGTTTTGATGGATAAATACAATTAGAAATATAAGATCAAGGGAACATTTTCTTCATATTATCATCATCATCATCATATCTCTCTCTCTCTCTCTCTCTCTCTCTCTCTCATACACACACACACCTGCATAGATTTAAACAAATATACATACATGCAAACACATATATCTACTCACACGTGTGTGTATATATACAAATAACTACATATTCATACATACACACAATCATTTATATTATATATATATATATATATATATATATATGCATATGTGAATGAAAGGAATGGAAAAAGCAGTTATGCACTACATATGTTTCCAAAGTGGATGAAATCCATGTAATGGAGTTATTAAAACAACTCCATAATGATGATGTCTACCTTTTCTTCAGGGGCAGACTGCTGGTTGTGCAAGCAACTGTTTGCAGCAATGAATTATCCAAGAGATTTTTTGACTAATTCATTGCGACAAATGGTTGCATAACTCATAACTCAAAATATTGATTTTGTCCACTTTGCAAACACATAGTGCGTAACTGCTTTTTGCATTCCTTTCATTCTTATATCTACTATCCTCATACTGAATAACGCAAGTTGGTTTTCAACTGGAGTTGTATAGAATCTGTCATCTTGTTGGGATTACCTTTTTAATTTTGATATGGGGGCAAATCTATTTGATATAGTGATTAATAAATTTTCATTGACTGATTATTATTTTGATTTATCTCATACAAGTTGTGTATATGTTAGAAGCTAACTAGCTGTTTTACCACAATCAAGTAGATCTTATATTGATGCATATATACATATTTCATCATCATCATCATTTAATGTCCATGTTCCATGCTGGTATGGACTGGATGATCTGACAGGATGCAGAGGGCCCAGGACTGCATCATACTTCTGGGTCTGCTTTGTTATAGTTTCTATGGCCTGATGCTCTTCCAATGCCAACCACATTATAGCATAAAGTGTAAGCTCTTTTCATGCTACAAGGAGCATGCAAGACAACAAACTCAAAGGAGTAACTTCATGCTAGGATCAGAAAGTATGGCTTGCTGTAAAGAAACTACATGGCAACATGTTTAGAAGAAAGTGTGTGAGCACAAGGGTGGAGGGAGAAAATATTAAGAATAGTAGTGACAGGGTGAAACTTCAAATTATGAGGTGGGTAAAACTGAGAGGGGAAGAGAGCCTAGAGTGAGGGAGGGAGTAGGATATGACTGATAGCGAAGAAGTTGACAGGGGAAAAACTTGAGTGGGATGACAATGTCAGGTAGGTTTCAGAAATGAATGGGGAAGAGAGTGGCAAACACAGTACATACTGCTCCAATGTATCTGACACATATGAAGCTTATGTTCTCTGATCATCTGCCCATGATTCCACTACGTCTCTTGTGTTCAAAGATTATACTGAGCACAGCATATAGAGTTTCTACCTGCACCTTTTCTGCATACTGAAAAAAGCTACTTCTCCAAAGGTATTAGAATCCTGTAATCTTTTTTACCTAAAACCTTCATCTTTGCTAGGCTTTACATACACACACACACCCTGCACATTTATATACATGTATCTACACATATTTGGGAACATGTAATAAGTTATATTTGTTATATAACCAAATCTATCAAACACACACACCATACAGGTAATTTATTATCTAAGTGGTATTGCTATGATGAACAAATAGTCTCACTAGCAGAAAGTCTGCAAGACATCAATCGTTATTAAGTGTATTGGCAGGTCAGTGTGCTTTCAGGATATTTTGACCAGCCACTGATTCTAAGTTTACCAAAAAACTGATTGCTTTCTATTAGTCTAGCCAACAAACGAGGCATCTGAGAGAAAATTAATTCTCTTTTCATCCTGCACATTATACGCATGCATGCACACACACACAAATACATGTGTGTGTGTGTTTGTGTGTGTGTGTGTGTGTATACACTTTTAATAAAGCTGCATAACAAATGGGAATGTTAAACTGAGTAACAGTTTTGCAGCTGTAGTAAAAGCATATTATTCTACCTTAGGTATTCAAGTATTACTTATCCACCAGTTTTTCGCATTTATGTGCTTAGTTGTGTGTGCGTGCACACACACACACACACACACACACACACACACAC
>NC_068992.1:61684942-61685385 GCF_001194135.2 Octopus bimaculoides
ACACACACACACACACACACACACACACACACACACACACACACCTCCTTTTAAATAAATTGCAATCAGAAGTCAAAACAGACCTTTAAATTTCAGACTAACGTTACAATTGATGATGCCAAACAGCTTAGTCTTTATCTCTACATTCATCAAGATTCAGTAAATATACCAAAATATATATCAGACCATCCACTTTCTCATGCTTGCATGGGTCAGTCAGAATTGATTTGACAGATTTTCTACAGCCAGATGCCCTTCTTGTTACCAACCGCCACCTGTTTACATGTATGTTAATATTTTCCCATGGCCAGACAATTTCCATTGAAGATTGAAAATGAAGGACAGCACCTGTCTGAAGGTGATGCTTGTTTACAATTATCAAACGTCAAGACGAAGAAACATAATTATGCATCCACACCCATATATATATATATATATATATA
>NC_068992.1:61685478-61697328 GCF_001194135.2 Octopus bimaculoides
ATATATATACTGTTAGTCTTTGAATTTCCAACTTTGAAAAAACCTACTTACAAGGCTTTAGTCAGCTTGGGGCAATAGCATGAGGTACTGGTCCAAGGTACTACACAGCCACTCCTGCACCTATATAGTAGTTTAATTCATAACCCTAAGCCTAACAAAACAGACTTTGCCTGGCTCACAATTATGGATACTTTTGACAGACTTCTAACACTGAGTTCTTTATTTTAAGTGGCCAGAAAATGCCCCTGGTGACTTCCATGTCACTTCTAAGCAAAACAATACACACACAAACACACTAGTACATGCTAGTACAACTAGTGAATAGCATATTAGTACAACTAGTGAATAAAGCTCCAAAATATCACCTGATCAATATTTGTTCACATTTTAGATGTAATTCTCAATAATTGAAAATTAATTCATTTATTTTCTTCAAAAATCCTTTTCTAATATCTGCTTTACTAATTAAGAGTATTTCTCCTATACCATCAACACACATTCACACCACATGTTCACACAACAGACAACCACTAACTATCGATGCTACATGTGTAATATATTGTCCATTCTCACATGTCTATCCACCCTACTGACACTAATCATTGACACTACAGACATGGCGAGAGGTGCAGGCATGGCTGTTTGGTTAAGACGCTCACTTTGCAGCCATGTGGCTTCAGGTTCAGTCCTGGTGCGTGGCACCTTGGGCAAGTATCTTCTACTACTACTACTACTACTACTAAAGCCTAAAGCTGACCAATGCCTTGTGAGTGGATTTGGTAGATAGAAACTTTGTGGAAGCCCATTATATGTTTGTATGTATGTACACGCGCGCGCGTGCATATATGTACCATATATAGATGTATAAAATCACATATCTGCAGGACCAGGTCCAACATGAAGCTAAGCATCAATTAAACAATGCTACAACTATCTGAAAAATAGGACAACATGAAATAAATGCTAAAAGTTATTTTTTCGTAATTTTTGTGGTTTTACCTGACACTCATTTAAAGCACCTTTTACATGTTCCTATAAGAGAGAGAGACAGACAGACAGACAGACAGACAGACAGGCTTAATGCACAGGGAAAATTATGAATTGTGGTGTTTTTAGAAAATCTCTGCTAATTGGAGATAATTTTCCCTCTGCCATTTAAGAATTTACCTGAAATATCAAATTCTTCTTGACTTACATCACATAAACATATCCAAATTTATAAACTAAGTTGTCTGCAATGCAGACTGCCCTACTTTCTTTGAACTGATTCTTATTTACCACCTCTTCTACTCAATTTACTCTCCCTACCTACAATTAGTCGAGAGGGCTCTTTCCTGTTTCACAAGTTACTTGGTAACCTTGTTAGTGCCTGTGGTATGAAAAGAAAAAAAAGCATCAAGTACACACTCAAAGGTGGCTGGTGTTAGGAAGGGCATCCAGTCACAGAAACCAGGCCCATGCTGACACTGGAGTTTGAAACAGCTCTGCAACTTACCAAATTCTGTCAAACTGTCCAATTCATGCCAACATGGAAAATGGACAGTAAATAATAACAATGACGACAACAATCATAGTTAATGAGCATTTGAAGCTCACAAGCATTTAATCATTTTTTTTTTTAGTCTTGCGTAATAAATGCATTATAAAAGAAAGTCAATCAGACATTATTAACCTTGTTCCTTGGTACCATACTTCTTATAAATGCCATTTTCAGTTTGTAAATGAACAAAGATTCCTTTATTATCAAGGTAGTACTTGCATAAACTTATTTCTTTCAAATTACTACACCATGGCAACAGTGATAATTACCATTCTAATTATCAGCATTAATCAGTTTTTACTGCCGCCAGTGAACCAGCAGAGGATTCTACAAAAGTCTGAACTGTTCAAATTATTAATCAGTCTAATGTTGCTTATTTAATATCAACTTCTTAATGACACCATCGTCAACAAGATCAGTGGAATGGACTGAGGAAACTTCACAGCCAAAAGGAAACACACACACACACACAAACACACACACACACACACACACACAAACACACACACACCTTAAATATTAAAATTTCACTTAATATCAATTTACATATTTAAATTAAAACAAGAAAGTTAATGATTGTTTGATAAATACAAGTTTAATCTGAGTTGTTGAAGCTTAATTTTACTGAAATATTGCAAACATTTGTTACTGATGTGAGTTGTTTTAGCCTTTAGGATAAAATGAAAATAACTTGAATGATTGTAATTAATTCTAATAATGAAAACTGATACATTAGAAGAAGAAAAAAACTACTGTGAATCTTATTTCTCAACAAAACTGAAATTACAAATCATTGACATAGGCAGATAGTTACATATAATTATCATTGCCCCAAAATGTGTGTAATTCTTAATTGTACTTTGGTCTTACAAATTACAAGGTAACCTCACTGATGCTGGTATCATATAAAAACCAACCAATACACTTTGTAAAGTGATTGGCATGAAGGACATCCAGTTGCAGGAATCAAATATAAACTGTGACACTGAAGTATGATGTGGTCACCCAATGAATCATATCCTGTCAAACCATCCAACGCATGTCAGCATGGATGGGGGATGGTCGATGACAACGGTGATATAAATGGCACTGCTGAGACTTTTGACAAATATAAACAAATACCAAGTCTCAGTTTTAAATAAAAACATTAGTTTTATCATAGTTACATTAAAATTAAAGTTGTCCATTATTAGTGAGATACATACAAAGAGTTAGATTATTACAGTTACACACTTTCAAAACAGACTGTTAAAAAGAGTTATAAGCACAACTACACATACTGTATTCTATAGCATACAAGTAGAATTTTTTAGACCAATATTTACAGCCAAAAACAATTTATTATATACTAAGATGACTTTGGAGGACCAAAAATTTCATGTGAAGTACACCAAGATTTGGAAAGGTAGTGATGATGTTTGAATGTTTACAAACTATACTATAATGGAGAAAGCTGCTTATTAATTAGGTATGTAACAATTACTAAAAGTACTAAAAGAAAGCAACATTAAAAGCTTGACCATCTGGAAATATTTTTAGTGATTCGTATTCTAAGAAATTTCCTATAATTTCAATTTCTGAAGTTTATCAAATTTTTAAACTCCAAATTCTTGCAAATTTAAATATTCATTGCATTCACTGCGTCCAATTCTTCATAAATTTAAATATTCATTGCATTCACTATGGAGTAGATTTTAATGTTTAATAATAAACACTATTAATTCATTGCAGGCAACATTTTACATTTTTATTTGCAACAGTTTCTCATTCTTGCTTGCCTCCATTTTCATTAATGATAATTTAATAATAGCTATATAACTTTGATATGAGACACAATTTCAAGAATATTATCAGTTTCTAGAGTTTGTTAAATGAAATTTTTGATAAAATGAACATTTTTTAATATACCGGTATAATTTTGAAGTGATATTGTGTTGAACAAATGCATGTTATCACACAAAATAGCTGTATAACTTTGATACGAGGCACAGTTTCAAGAATATTAGCAGTTTCTGGAGTTTCTTAAATGAATATTTTTGATAAAATGAAAATTCTTTAATATACCGGTATAATTTTTTTTTTTTTTTTTTTTCTTAAATGAAGAAGTGATATTGTTAACTTGGCTACATGGAATGTTATAAACCTTACCACAATAACTATGTGATCACTGCTATTTCTAGAATGCTAAACAAGATAGTTTTTAATGAGCTTTTATTTATAAAAGCAAAGGCACAATGGCAGAGAGAAAGACAGGTAACTGAATCAGAAGAAACCAGGGCAAAGCAACTGAAACAGATGACCGACTAGTTAGGCTATCTCGATAGGAGAATATTCTACTTCAAAGTAATGGTGTCAGATCACAAATTGTTGATGCAACATTAAAGAGATCTTTTCTTTGCGGTCATGTGGAAGTAGTGGAGTTGACAACCAATCTAAGACTTCTTGCAGAAGGTCATTCTGATGAAAGAGAATTTGCTAATTACCTTCTTGATGTAGGAAATGGTAACATTTCTGTTGAACAAAGCCTAGGTGAATTCAAAATCAAACTACTCAATGACCTTTGCCTTGAAAGTGGTACTCTTTCAGATCTATATGCTGACAAAAATAACTTAACAAACCCTGTGTGGCTTGCAAATAGAACCATTGTTACTCCAACAAATGAAGCAGTACAATTTGTGAATGATTCTCTGTTGACCAGAACCCCTGATAAGCTAAAAATATACAGAAGCTCAGATACAGTTGATAATGAAACTACCCAATTGAGTTCATCAACAAACTTACACCATCAGGGTTTCCACCACACTTTCTTAAACTGAAGGAAAAGTAATGCATAATGCTTCTGAGAAATTTAGATGCTCCCAATGGACATTGCAATAGCACACACTACATCAATGTCAGTTTATATGATCATGTTATTGAGGGTGCTTCTGCTCCTTATGCAGGATTAGCTCTACTAACCCCAAGAATATCACATGTATCTCAAGAAATGGAATTTCCATTCACATTTACACACAAACTATTTCCTGTCAAGCCAGCTTTTTCCTTGACGTGCAACAAGGCACAGGGACAGACTTTTGAACAAATCAGAATATATCTTCCAACAGAGTTCTTCTCAAATGGTCAGCTGTATGTTGCATTATCTAGAGTTCAAAAGAAAAAAATTGGCTGAGAGAAATGGAAACAGTATAATTACTGACAATTGTGTCTACAAGGAGATACTACTTTAAAGCAAAATATGCTTTTTAGCAAGTTTCAGTAAGTAGAATTAACACATGAATTATATGTAAAGTAACATATATTTGTGTGGAATTAAATTGTTTTGGCATATTTCAACACATACCAAATGAATGATATCATTTTAAATTTATATTTGCAAAAGTAAGGAAACGCCATTCCCATGTGTTCTCACAGCACCAGACTTGTGTATGTGTGTATCCATCCATCCATGCACATCTATGTAAGTTCTACCAATTATTAATGATAGATATATATATTTAACAGATTGACTCTTTAAAAAAGAGAGATTATGACTGTGATAAAATAATGAAAGCAATATTTACTAAGCAAGTGAGCACTGTTATACAAAGAAATAATTAGACATCAGATATCATAAAAATTATCAGAATTGGGAATCAAATGTGGAATTATTATCGAGTGGCTAGCAGAAAACTGCCCGGAAGGAAGTCTTTCTGCTAGTATATACTATGTAGAGTTGTAAGCCAGAAAATATAACATTTACTGACTGACACAGTTAACTGAACCAGTTACACAGTTATAAACATAGTCACGAGACCAAGTTATAACGAGTTACACCAACAGAGTGACACTGTTATCGAAAGAATTTACATGTATACACAATTACAGAAAATATGTCCTACTGAAAACATTTCATTCCATCCTTGTCGAAATATAACAAAACTACTAAGTAAACAAAAACAATGTTGAAACGCAGTGTTTTATGTACATATGTGTGGTGGGAGTAGAGAGGGAGGGATAGAGGAAGGGTTACACAAGTCAATAGCTGGAGTTTAAAGAATAAAGAAGGAACAGGAGATGAAGTTTATTGATCTTTAAAGTGATTCAGGCCATAAAACGAAGAAGCTTGGCAATAAGGTTAGTTTCTATAGCAACAAGTATGCTTTAGTTTCAGTGAGTAATTAGATTGAGATGTTTAAGTGAGGTAGGTCTGTTGTTGTGAATGGAGAAGGAGGAATCAATGTAGAAAGAAGTTTGGGATGAAGTCGAGGGACAATGAAGCTCACCAACTCGTTAACTAACTTATGATTTAACTACCATCTTAAACCACCAACCAGTTTAACAAATCCCAGATACAGATGCAAAAAGAAACAAAACTGCACCACAATAAATTATTATATCGTTGCCACTGCTCCACCCCCAGCATTCAGCCATAGTTTGATAGAAGTGGCTTGATTAGCTGTGATAAGGAAAGGGATTAATTTCAAATGTTAATATCCTTCGATAATCAAACATATATGGTATTAAAATCGCTATACAGTACACACACATATACACATGTACAAGAACACAAACATATACACACATACATACACAGAGGTATATATACACACATACCGACATCGTTGACTAGTATAGCATTGAAACAAACCACTTAGTAGTAATTTATTAACTGAAGAAGCTGCCAAGAACGTGTTTGTCTTGTTTCAACATTCATTCTTCCACGTTTGCAGAGGATGGATGGAATTTACTGAGGCAGATTTTCTATACCTGGATGACCTTCCTTTCATCAACTCTCACCTGCTTCCAAGCAAGGCAATATATCCTATGACAGGACACGTTTTTTTATGGAAGACTGGAAACAAATGACCCGGCTTGTTTGGTAGAGAGATTCACTTACAATGAACATGTAACATGAAGAAAAAGAGAAACACACACAAGATTATTATCAAGATGTAATGTCTATTTGCTATGCTGGCAAGGGTTGGGTTGCTTGACAGGCACTGGCAAGACCAGGTTCCACATCAGGATTCCATAGTCTGCATATAAATAAATAACTTTACGCACATATATATACCTTTTATCTTTTACCTGTTTCAGTCATTAAACTGCAGCAATGCTGGGGCACCACCTTGAATTTTTAGTCACTTGAATCAATCCACAGGTGTAACCATGATGTTCTGATGACTAAGCTTTCTCTATTTGCATTAATTTGTGAATATACAATTGTATAATGCTGAGCATACACATAAGTATAATGTTTTGCATTCCAAAATTAAAACTGCATGAAGTTATGAAACAGATGTAATCCTATGGAAATCATATGGTAAAATAATCTATCTTCCCATCTCTCACCTCCTTACCTTTTGCATTATAGCACAGATTTTCCGTTAACATGAACTCATCACATTACACTACAACATAATTGAGAACTATGTTGACTGATAGCCAAGAGCATAGGAGGAGCTTACTGCAATAGCCATACAAATCTCTGAATCTATATTTTATACAACTCAGTATATCAATATACACAGGATTTAAATTCAAGCTGCCATCAGTTTCATGCTTTTAGTTTCTTTCAGATTCAAACATACATGTTGGATATTTGAATCTAAAAGATCGCTTGGTAACATATAGCATGCTTTACAAGTTTGTCTGACCATTGTGTTTTCATAGTATGAAACTGATAGTAGTAGCTTGACTTTAAATCCTATGTATAAAAAATATTCATCTCTCACTGAATGAAGTAATTTCTTCTTGATCCTGCCAATAATGGAACAGTACATTATATATTAGATTGGATTGGATTGCTTATGTTCAGTTAACTGCAGGATGCTCTTTCTACCAACCACATGCTCTTTCTACTAACCACACTCTGAGAGTGATGGTGTTAATGTTATAGGGCCTACTCACAAGGAAGGGGATCAGAATATAAGTGAGATGGTAGAGTAAAGGGAGAGAGAGAGAGAGAGAGAGAGAGAGAAATGGAGGGGCAAGTGACAAGGCATACTCTCAGAGTACAAGTGGCAAGGTATTGCCAAGGGAGGGTGAGTACAGAGTGAATGGATGCACAAAGTGTTGGGGTAGGGAATGCAGTGACTGGCAAAAACCTGGGTGTATAGAAGGGGTGGTTGACTATGGTATGGCAATGATACAGTGAGCAGGGCAGTGAGGACAGAAGTGGGGAGCAAGAGTTAAACATGAAAGAGGAAATGTGTGGAAAAGAGATGTAGTTTGATTTGTCTGGGTAGGGTGTGTGAAAAGTTTTGTTACATGTGCGTTAACCTTCAATAATTCAATTTGCAACAGGGGGATTTTGACCAAGGATACAGTGAACTGTTGAAATTTGTACGATTTAGCCAAACGTTTATCCGAAAGTCAATACCCTCAACTGATCTGCTGAGGTTTTAAGAGCTACGGACTCTGTCAAGTAATGTTACTCCAGACAGCCTTCGGGGGCGAACCCCATTTTGCTTGCTGGTATTTACAGTTGTACTCTTTCTGTCCTTACCCAACATTCATCAAAATTATATATTAGGGAGACAAAAATAAGACCCATGGGCCAGATCCAGTTCTCTGCAATGTCTGGTCTATTCCCAACCTTCCTGTAGCTCAATTTTATTTTAAAAATTCTTTTATCCCCTTACATTCATACTTTGGATAAAACAATGAATACTTCATTTAGATTACTTTATCTTGCCATCAATCTATTTATGTTTTATGTTTTTAACAAATAACTGGCCTTCTGGCATAAGTCAATGAGGAAACTTCTACATGAACTTCATTTGACCTGCTAGAGACAACAGCCAAATCTCCTTCAAATCACACATACTTTCTTTAAAAATAAGGAAGTAAAAACACATTGAATGATGTAGTCCTAGATACATTATTCTTGAGAAGAAGAGAGGATGGTCACAGCCAGAATACTGTTAATTGTAGGTCTGCTTGATCAAGACTGATTTGGTACTAAATAAGGAGGTTAGTGATGGTCTATGGCTGACACAAATAAGACCAGAAATGAAAAAACAAAAGGTGTGTAATGGTGTGACATGATGAAGTGAAAACTAATGCTTCAAGTGTGGCACTTTGGTGAAGAAATAAAGGATCAGCTAATTAGTTTTTCCCCCCACCGTTCCATTCTTTCTCAAATGTATGTCCCCACCATCACCACAACTAGAAACCTCAGTCTATCTCTCATCTCACTGACAAACCGATATACACTTCTATTATTTACAGTTTGGAAAGACATCCTCCATAGTAATGGTGCAACTACAAACACATCTGGTCCATTTAACAAAGTGGTTGGCGTCTTTCTTAATTACTGCCACTGCCAAAACATTCTGCTATAAAATGAAAAAAATAACCTTAAAATATTGAAAAGTGTAATAATTATACAAGCATGTTGAGATGATGTGGCATGCAGAAGAGGAGAGTGAGTAGTACCCGGTGTGAGTACTCCTAGATAGATTAAATAAAAAAAATAAATAAATACCTTTTAAAAACATGAATTAATATTAAGGTAGGTAGTATTAATTAATGGAAGTAGAACCAGGAGTACAAATGTTTACATGGAGGCAGAATAAGAGGGAGAGCCAAAAGTATAATTGTCCAGATAAAGGTGACATTCTATTTATAGTTTGCAGGAAGTGAAAACTATTTCTGTCATATTAATCACTGAGAACTGCATCACTGAGTGTATAGACAGATTGGCTAGATTAATCACTTATAACACTAGAACTGTGTCAGCCACACTAATCACAAATAACTCTAGCACTAGGTGTATAGTTATATAAAGAGTGGGGAGATTATTATAATATACACCAGTTTTAGCTTGATTAAACAATATAATTATGGTATTGTTTTATTCGCCTCAAGAACATCTTTATTCAGACACTGCTATGTATATATGTCTATTAGCATGAGCAACAAATGACCAGAAGAATGAAGACAAGTACCTTGAAGTGAGAGGTCAAAGTAGGAAAATATTTTGAATGGCAGTTTTGCACAAAATGTCTTAAAATTAGGTTGTAACAAGGAGTACCTTTAAAGCAAAAGGCTATGGTGGCTGGCAACAAGGAGGACATGACAAGAAGTATCTGAAAGTGAAAGGTGATGATGAGGTATATCTTATGTATATATATAAAAAAAACATCTTAACACTGGAATTACACTGGAGCTCAGGACAGGAATCTACTCTTATAAGAACCTGTGTATCGTGAATGATATTGCAAAATCTATCAGAAAATTCACAAAAGTTAAAAAATATGGAAGGTACACTGTTCAGGTGTGATATTGTACAGCAATCAAAGAATGGCAGTAAGTACAGGAATTGGACAGGAGCAAAGTAAGAACTGATGAGCAATAGTAACACACAAGAAAGGCTGAGGATGAGTGAGTTACAAAAACACTAGTTGTTGTATATACAGGAGATAGACTGTGCTGGTGTGGAGATAGAACACAAGCAGATGATACATGATGGTTAAAAAAAAAAAAGGGGCTGTTTGCTACTGGTAAGTAAAAGTCAACTACAAAAGAACAGTGTATAAAGAGTTAAGTCAGTCCTGAAAATAAACAGTGTATCTGTCTTCAGATGGTCAACATATTTATGAACAGTGTCACCTAAGGGATCACACAATGACAATAAGGAACAGTGTTTTCAGAAGATTAACATGATGATAGTGATAAATAGTCTCACCAGATGGTTGAAACGGGATATGGTTAAGATGTCTAATTTTATCTCACAGAGCAGAGTTCAAATATTATGAAAGGCATTGCATGGTTGGATAACATATTATGTTCTCATTAAGCATTAACAACCAAGATTACAAATGTAGTGCAATATTACCAATTATGAAACATCAAATTGAGTAAATTACAATGATAGTATAAATCAGAGATACTGTACTGGGATGTGGAGAAATTATATTGAAATATGTAATTAACAAGACATGTAAAGTATAGCATAAATAAATTAAAATTGATTATCCATTTAGCTTGGTTTTAACTGAGACACAGTTTGATATGAGGAAAGTCATCAGTGTAGTAAGTGGAATACCATATTCTTAAATACTGACTTAGCCTTAAAGACCCACATCAAACAGAAATTTACACCTGATTTCTAATTACTTTCCAGTTTAAAGCCATTGCAAAATCAATACAAGCAAACAACTAAAATATATGCAAAGATGACATTAAAAACACATTGCCACCTACAGACAATATTAAGGAAAAAGGAAAACAAGCTCTATATAAAGAGATTATTTATGTATTTATATCTTTAGTCCATAAAATAAAGATACAACAACTTTTACATAATTTGATATTATATTGGAAAGTATTACAAAGTCGTTTATCTAAGTTTCCAAGTTATTAAAAGCAATTTGCTATGGTTAACGAGTCATTCTGATGCAATGAGCAGAGAATGGTTTCATTGTAATTGTGCATAAAAGTTTCTTCCCCACCCAAACTCATCCTCCGTTTCCATTTGTATCCACTGTACAACTGCAACAGCTTCAAACTAAAATTTCATTTCAACACATTGAAACTGTTTTCATATAAGGAAAAACAAAAAGCAAAAGCACATTTGATTGAATTTACTTTGAGCTTAAAGAGAGAGAGAGAGAAAGCATTGCAAACAAAATGTGAAAAATGTAAGAAAAATCTTATAAAAGAAGGTTTAAACATCTACTTGAGAATAAGCAGTAGTTAAGTAATAGATTTTAATGTCAGGGATAGAAAGAGAGGAAGGGTGTAGAAAACTAAATCTCTGTGCATGTGTGCGTGTATGCACTGGTTGTTAGATACTAATATTTATCCAATTATAGCAACAGCTATCAACTGAAACAAAAACAAATCTACTCTCACCTCCCTTTCCTCTCGATGGGTAAAATATATAACAACTATTAAGCAGTTATTGTAGAACAGTATGCAAAAAGCAATAAGATGCCACTTTCAGATTTTCTTTTGTTTTGTTTCCTGCTATATACATCGTCATCGTCGTTTAACATCCGCTTTCCATGCTAGCATGGGTTGGACGATTTGACTGAGGACTGGTGAAACCAGATGGCTACACCAGGCTCCAATCTGATTTGGCAGAGTTTCTACGGCTGGATGCCCTTCCTAACGCCAATCACTGAGAGAGTGTAGTGGGTGCTTTTACGTGCCACCCGCACGAAGGCCAGTCAGGCGGTACTGGCAACGGCCACACTCAAGATGGTGTATTTTATGTGCCACCTGCACAAGAGCCAGTCCAGGGGCACTGGCAACGATCTCGCTCAAAAATCCTACGAAGGCCAGTCAGGCGGTACTGGCAAAGGCCACGCTCAAAATGGTGT
>NC_068992.1:61697440-61701901 GCF_001194135.2 Octopus bimaculoides
TATATATATATATATATATATATATATATATATATATATATGCATGTGTATGTGTCCTCAACCACTGCTTGACAACTGGTGTTTATGAGTCAGTAACATAGCAGCTTGGCAAAAGAGACCAATAGAATAAGTACCAGATTTAAGAAAGTACTGGGGTCAATTCATCTGACTAAAAATTCCTCAATGCAGTACTCCAGCATGGCTGCAGTTTAATAGCTGAAACAAGCAAACAGTAAAAGACTTGATAGAAATTTAAATACATTATAGAAGAATTTTATCTAATGCTATCACGGAAACAACAGAGCTTTAATCAGCAACAACTGTTGCAATGCAGGCAATGAAAACATATCAGATACATACTAAAACCAACCACATTATTGAGGACGTCACATTATTTAGGTGAGGTTGATTTAAAGTCTTCTGGAATCATTAAAAATTAAAAAAATGTGTAAAACCAATGATATAAGATATGCAGATATAGTTTGGGCTACACACAAAATAGAATGAAAAGGTTAAAAAAAAATTTAATTGCCTACACCTCACCTAATATAATAGGAATCAATTATTACTATTATTACTTTGCCTTTCATCTTTTCAGGGTTGATGAAAAAAGTAGCAGTTGAGCCCTGGGAGTCAATGTAATCATCAGTCCCTCTTCTCCAAAATTTCAGGCCTTGTGCCTACAGTAGAAAGAACTATTATTATCATAATTTTTACTACTACTACTACTACTACTACTACTCTACCAGGTTGATTTTGCCTTTCATTCTTCTGGGGGTTGATGAAAAAGGACCAGTTAAACAATGGGACAGATGTAAGTGACCAGCCCCTTTCCCAAAATGTCAGGTCTTATCTATAGAAGAAAGGATTATTATCATTTTTGCTGCTACTATAACTAAGGCAGTGAGCTGGCTTAATTGTTAACTTGATAAACATAGTAGCTTAGTAGCATTTCTTCAGATTATGTGCTGAGTTCAAATTCCAGTGAGGTCGACTTTGCCTTTCATTCTTTCGACAAATTGAGTACCAGTTATACACTGCGGTCGGTGTAATCGATTAGCTCCCTCCCCCAAAATGTGCCTATTGTAGAAAGGATCATTACTATTATTATTACTGTTGTTGTTCAAAGGCAATCCTGATAGCTGTTTGTAGAAGAAACTATTGTTAAAAATGTCAATGGAGGAAAAGAAATATATTTACAAAATATTTATTGAATTTGATTGCAGAAGAAAAAAAAATAATTCTATTGATTTGATTTTGTTTTCAAAGTAAAGCTAGATAAAAGAAGGAACAAAAAAAAAAAAAAAAAAAAAAAAAAAAACATAAATGTGACCTTGTGTCTAGGTTAAGGAAAGTACAGTTTGCCAAGAACTCTTTTTAATATAATTAAGAATACATAGCTTCAGATGGGCAATTCTAACAGATGAGTATCCATAATGGAAGGAGAAATTAGCTTATTTGTAGTCATGGATACTGTAAATAAAACTTGGGTAATTTTTTCTCATCATATATTACACATATATCCATATATCCACACCTAAATTTTCCAGAATTTTAATTTTGCCAAAATTATTCTGCAGACAAGATTTTTAAATTTTGCAGTTATTAAAACAGAAACATTTGTGAATTTAACAAACCAAAACAAAGGTAAAAAGATGATGGGAAAACCACATGAAGGAATATAGCAATGTGGGATGAAACAGATTTCCATTCTAGCTGAAGGTAAAGAAATAATTTGTTTACTGTATTTTCAAGCATACAAGTTGACATAGTATGTAATGTAAACGTTCAAACATCATTGCTATCTTCCAAATCCTGCTGCATTTCACAAGGAAACTTTGGCTCTCCAAAGTCATCTTAGTGTATAAGTTGATCAACATTTTAGGGCCGTAAATTTTGGCTTCAAAAATTTGACTTATACATCAGAAAATATGGTCTTTAGATTACTGAAAGCCATTTAGCATTTAGAAGGGCATCCAGCAGCAGAAACCAAGCCAAAACAGACTATGGAACTTAGTGCAGCCTTTAGCCTTGCCAACTCCTGTCAAGCCATTCAACCCATGCCAGCATATAAAATGGACATTAAATGATGATGATGATCATCATCATTCCTTAGAAACTAGTTCTTCAGAAGTAGTAAAAAAAAAAAAAAAAGCTAAATTACTAATCTTATTTCAGTTACACATTTATTTTCCAAATGTGTTTATTAACATTTGAATTAAGCAAAAAAATAAATAAAAGACTTAACTGTAAATTCAATGTATCTCCCCCACCCATAATAAAAGGGTTAATTTCAATTTCAAATCTTCCCCCATACTGTGACAAATTGATTATCTCCCTTGTAATAGCTGTAACTATCTGAGGGACTATTTGTATTTATTAATGTTATCTTGTAAAAGCCAATTTCCTTTACAAAAGGAAATGAAATCAAAAGAAGAAATGGACAACTAAATTATAAGTTAATACCAGCTTGACTAATTATCATCTTATCTTTTATCTTTATATGGTTTATGTCACTGGACTGTGGCCATGTTGGAGCATTGCCTTAAAGGGTTTAGTCAAACAAATCAAGCCTAGTATTATTATGTCTGGTAGTTAGCCTACTGATCTCTTTTGTTGAATCCTGAAGTCATGAGAATACAAAAAATCAACACCAATTGTCAAGTGGTGGTGGTGGTGGGGGACAAGCACAAGACATGAACAAATACACACACACAAAGGCTTTGTTTCAGTTTCCGTCAACCAAATCCACTGTCAAGTCTTCAGTTGGTCCATGGCTATAGTAGAAAACACTTGCCCAAGGAGTCACATGGCAGGAATGAACCCAGAACAATGTGATTGAGAAACAAACTTCTGTTCACACAGCCACTTACAAAAAGAAATAAAATCAAGAGATAGCTAATTTAAAAGATAACACAATATCAGTATGACCAATTATTATTATCATCATTATTATTAAAAAGGCGGTGAGCTGGCAGAATCGTTAGCATGCTAGACAAAGTGCTTAGCAGTATTTTGCCCGTCACTCTGTTCCAAGTTCAAATTCTGCCAAGGTTGACTTAGCCTTTCATCCTTTTGGGGTCAATAAATTAAGTACCAGTGAAACACTGGAGTCAATGTAATCGACTATCTCCCTTCCCTAAATTTCAAGCCAGGTGCCTATAATAGAAAGGATTATTATTATTATTAAAATACAAAATGAACTTAAAAGTACAGTATCCAAAACAAAGAAAGAAAGAATTCCTGACTCATTAGCCTAAACTTGGCACCAGCCAGGAAGCCTCTCTTTTGTCATTTGTTTGGCAAATATGTTCAATCGTTAAATCAGGTGCTATAAATACAGATTGGTTACACTTCCCAAGCAGCAAACTATTTTTAACCTACTCAACAGCTTCTGATCTGACATTTCTTTCTGTTACATTATACTTCAATGTAATTCAAGCAGTTTCAAATGAAATTAAACCTATAGACCTATTTTATTTTCTCTGTAAATATGAATATCAGCCTCATCCATCTCCAAAACAGTCAAGTGGATCATAAATCAAGGCAATGTTGAAAAGATATTTAAAAAGGTGACCAGCTAGAAGCTAAACTAAATAGAAATTACCAGGAAGAAAATATCTTTTCTGCTTTATATAAAAGTTTGTTCCTACACACATACAGAACCAGTTAATTTTGACAGCAAATACTTCAAATAACGACATTTATACAAAAATGTGTGTGTGTGTGTGTAGGTAAGTGTGTATGTATGTATGTGTGTGTGTATGTGTGATGTGTGTGTGTGTGTGTGTGTGTGTGTGTGTGTGTGTGTGTGTGTGTGTGTGTGTGTGTGTGTAAACAAGTCATTTCCCAATAAACATCAGATCTATTTGCAATGTTCTCATGAAACCAGTTATGAAGATCATTCAATTTTCAACACATACGAAGTAGAATATTTTTACACCATTTTACTCTATACTGATGCATTTATTTATTGAACATAATAATGATAACAATATTATTATTATTATTATTATTATTTCAAATTTTAACACAAGGCCATCAATTTTGGGTGAGGGTGTCAGTCAATTATATCAACCTTACTACTCAATTGATACTTATTTTATCAACCCCTAAAAGGACAAAAAGCAAAGCTGACAGAATCTGAACTCAGAAGATGAAGATGAACGAAATGTCATTAAGCACTTTGCCCAGTTTGCTAATGATTCTGCTGCCTTAATGAAAATTATAATAATTATCCTTTCTACTTTTAGGGGAAGGGGACTAGTCAATTACATTGACTCCAGTGTTTCACTGGTATCAACCCTGAACAGATGAAAGGCCAAGTCAACCCTGGCCGAATTTTAATGCAGAATGTACTGACAGACAAAATGCTGCTAAGCATTTTACCCAGCAAGCTAATGATTCTGCCAGCAATAATAATAATTATAAATAATAATAATAATAATAATAATAATAATA
>NC_068992.1:61701935-61708517 GCF_001194135.2 Octopus bimaculoides
GTGACTAGTCAATTACATTGATCCCAGTGTATCACTGGTAATTAATTTATCAACTCTGAAAGGATGAAAGGCAAAGTCAACGCTGGCAGAATTTGAACTCAGAACATAGCGACAGGCAAAATACCGTTAAGCATTTCGCCCAGTGCACTAAAAATTCCGCCAGCTCACTGCCGTATGGTTTCAAATTTTGCCACAAGGGCAGGAATTTTGCGGGAGGGGATAAGTCGATTACATTGATCCCAAAAGGATGAAAGGCAAAGTCAACCTCGGAGGAATTTAAGCTCAGAACATGGCAATGGGTGAAATACCGTTAAGCACTTTATCCAGCAAGCTAATGATTCTGCCAACTCGCCACCTTGATGATGATGATGATAATAATAATAATAATGGCTTCAAAATTTAGCATGAAACCAGTAAATTTAGGGGAGGAGAATAGACAATTGCATCAACCTCAGCGCTTGATTGGTACTTATTTTATTGACCCCAAAAGGATGAAAAACCAAGTCAACTTCAGCAGAATTTGAACTCAGAACATAATGAGCTAGATCAAATACCACTAAGCACTTTGGTGTACTAACAATTCTACCAGCTTGCTGCCTTGATAATAATAATAATGATGATGACGATAATAATAATAATAATGATGATAATGATAATAATAATAATAATAATAATAATAATAATAAATGGTGTGCTACAGCAAATATTCTGCTGAATACCAAAGATTTGCTTGTCAGTTGTTTGACCGTAACCAGTTGAGCATGTCCCTTGGTGGCTGATGATATGTGTATCTCTGATCACAAGTAGAAGTAGTGGGGGAGCATCATAGCCATGTGTTGAGAGGAATTCTTTGGGGTTTGAATAATTCACCTCTGGAAATATGGGTGTTTTGTTCAACATCCTGAAATGATCCCAACTCAGGGACCTGTTGAGTGGGATGGGCTACTCGACCTGAAGAAGATTCCAAATGGACCTCACCTGCAAGGTCAAGTGCTGTTTATGTTGATATGAGACCACCATGTTATGCACATATGGCTGTGATGCATATGCCTGGTGTACCCTTATCAGACGGGTAGTCATGATGAGTATACTGGACTTCGTATATATTTGTACCCCCGTGTCACTTTAGTGGCATGCACTGCTCTCTCACATAATCATGATGATGATGATGATGATAATGATCCTTTCTACTTATATTTGCGTGCACAACTATATTTGTGTATATATATATATATATATATATATATATATATATATATATATATATTGCAGATATTTGCATGTAGATGTGTATGTTTGGATGCACATGCTGTGTTTATGTGAGGCATATAGTTAGTTATATGTGTGTGTGCAGGTAAATGTCTATGTAAACATAGAGGTCTATGTAGCTAGATACATGTGTGTGTGTGTGAGTAGGAATATTTGAAATTGCATGCAGAGGAAGCATTATACATGTAAATGTTCTTAAGTGGGTGTGTATATGAGTACATTCACACCGGTTTCTTCACTTGTCCATATAATTTGATGTTAAGGTGTTTTTTCTTTATTTCAACCTTGAATACATTTTCAAAAATTGAAACAAGACAATTACTGGTTGAATTAACAACAAAAACAAAGCAAGGGAAAGACATTCACCTGAAAAATAAGATAATCTAGCAGTTGCTTGTTTACCAGGGTCAAACATTACCTTCATGTATGAAATGGATTTATTAGGGTCACTGTGCACTGCTGTCAGCAATAATAAACACTATTGTTTTCCCCACTCTGCCTGTTTAATTATAAAGGACATGTAACTAACACAGAAATAGTATTACAAGTATGACATGTCATAAAACTTAATGTAATGAACAAACATGTTTTCTTCTGTTGTCTCTTAGTCACATGCCTGTAGCTGTTTTCCCTTTGTATCATATGAAATGGTCTCCCTCTCTCTCTCTCTCTCTCTCTCTCTCTCCCTATTTCACACACACACACACACACACACACACACACACACACACACACACACACACACACACACACACACACACACACACACACACACACACACGGACAATGTGCTCTCTTAGCTGAGAGGTGAAATAAATCACCCTCTACCCCATTCTGTTCTGGTCAGAGTTACTCTCCCATTACTTCCTCTTTCTCTCTCTCTTGGTCAGTGTGCTGTCATACTGCTACCTACCTTTCTCTCACTCTATCTCACACATACTCCTGGTCAGTGTGGTTTCTCATGCTCTCTCTCTCTCTCTCTCTCTCTCTCACACACACATCTGGTCAGTATGCTCTTTCTCACACTACTACTTTTTTTTATTTCTTTAAGCTCTTTGCTCTTACTGCCCCTCATTTTCTCTTTCTGTTTTATCATCCTTTCACTTCAATGATTTACTTTCTTCTCTAGCACAAACACACACATTTTTACAATTTATAACTGATTCCCAACTGAACAGTTTTGTCATAAATTCATCAAAGGAAAAAAAAAATTTTTTTTCAAATATTAAATCAGAGAGAAGCTGAAAGGTGAAATAAATCAGTTTATAAAATAAAAGGTGACCTTTGCCCTTATATACAAATAATTTCATTTTCTTCAAGTTACTGCATTCAAATGTTAGTTACCTGTGTCTGTGTGTCCTTGTGTATACATACACTGTAAGCGTGTGTGTGTGTGTGTGTGTGTGTATGTGAGTATATACACAGGGATAGTGATACAGATTAACACAACTAAGCTTCATATATATAATAAATATACATACAGTTATAAGTATAGATTTATAGATACAAAAACTTATATATATATATATGAGTGTATGTGAATGTATGCAAGCACGAGTGTCTACATACGTATGTGAATAGCTGTGCGTGCATGTGTGTGTATGTATGTATGAGTGTATATATATATATATATATATATATATATAAAACATAATGAAGAATTTTTTTTTTAATTTAAATCCACTACATCAATGAAAATTTTCTTTTCTTCAAATTATTTTCAAATCACTAATTTCAATTGCTAAGTGGATTCGTTCTAAAGGTATTTTATTTTCTTTCTTTGTTCACCAACCCTTTTATAATTAGTTTGATTATTTCAGTGTAACTTAATATGATCACAAATTACTATGGGGAAAAAAAGTGCAACTGAATGTTTTTAAGGTGCTATGATATTAGCATAGAGTTGCAATGAAAAACATTACACTGGTGCTTGATTTCAAAGGAAATATTCAAAATGTAAAGCTAATTAAAGCTTAATGAAGTACATCGATGCTGCCAAAATTGTTTTGCCATGCTTTGTTAGCAGAGCCAGACATATTATTCTTAGGTGCAAGCATAGCTGTGTGGTTAAGAAGTTTGCTTCCCAACCACATGGTTTCGGGTTCAGTCTCACTGTGCAGGGCCTTGAGCAAGTGTCTTCTCTATGTGTATGTTTTCTTAGACATAGTGAGTTAAGAAGGCTTGACAGAAGAGAAAAACATCAAATTGAGAGGAATAATATACATAAGGCATATGTTTTGCCTTGGCCTTGGGCTCTTAACTCCTTGATGGAGTCATAGAAATGCTGTTATGTGCTATGGTGTGACTAGCGTATTCTTAGGTTTAGCAGAGCCTATTCTTTTCCAGATGTGATCACAGCTGATACCTTCTAAAAAGAGAGAAGAGACAGAAGGAAAGAGTGAAAGTATGGGGAAAATCGACTTGATTGTTACTTTATTCATCAACCCTAAAAGGATGAAAGGCAAAGTTGACCGTAACTGATTTTGAACTCAGAACAGTGAGCCTGACAGGCTTGTCATGATCTGTAACTGCATGCAACTAGTTCAAACTCAAATGGATGCATACACAGTTAACTACATAATTTTAAATGCTTCACTCCCTTAACAATAACTTATATGTATTCCTTTGAAAACTTTGTAATACAAATTCAACATTGTCTTTCAATGTCTGTCTTTCATGCTAGCATGGATTGGAAGGTTTAACAGGATCCAACAAGCTGGAGGATCATACCATGCTTCAGTGTTGGGATCTTTAGGATTCAGATTGCTGTCAAATGTAGTGTTTATTTATTCGCATTGTTTTGAATTAATCATGGTTCTGTGGGTAGCTTCAAGATCTTGATAATGTAATTGTTTATTTTTAGACATTGTAGGGTAAGTGTGAGAGGTAGGATCTGGTCAGCTTGAACATAAAATGGGTAAAATTTTGGGCTTGATACAGTCAGTTTAAATTCTAAATGGTTAAGTGTGTTGTGCTGTGCATATGTGTCTTTTACATTTGCAGATCACTCAACCATGCAAATATGAACAATTTTTTTCATCGAACTAGATATCATGAACAGAAACAAAATGAAGATGAGATGAATTCAACTGAAAATTGCAGCCTTACAAAAAATGCTAAATAAAGATCTCATCTGCACAGCAAAAGTTTTTTAAAAATTCCCATTGTTGGAAAAGAAAGGATAGATATAACCAACCCTGATATCTTATTGGTATTTAATTTATTAGTATTCCATGCAAATTTTAGAAATTGTTATATACTGTATAATATATCTTTGCAAATCATCTAATTAGTAAATCAATGGTATATTCTCATCTGTGACTAATCAATCAAATGAGTAGTTTTCATTTCTTTTGATTAGGAAGTACAGAACTTTGTTTAAGTTTTATAGTGATAGGGGTTTGAGAGTTAGAAGAAATAGAATTTCATAATTATACTTTTCCACAAGGTTTTGTTAGCACAGATGAAGTGAATTCCTTTCAATTGGGAATCAAAGTAGAGTTTATGAATTTGGTAGGCAGAGAGCTTACTTCTTTTTTTGTCATATATTGCTCCAGTAAATATTGATATCAGCACTTCAGAATTGCTAATATAACTAATTAAAATATAGCAATTGGGGAATCATATGAATAATAGCATTAATTTAACACAGAAGCCAGGCATTGTTAGTTGAATTTAGCTGCAGTAGTTGACACTTTACAACACTACCTGTTTACAACACAGTACTTCATTACATCACTATATCACCACAGAAATGAAGACTTTATGGCAACATTACAGTACTCTATACTTTACAATAGTCCCTAATTACAACAATGTCTCATCATAACAGTCAACGACTCACAAGAAAACCTACCATAGCAGTCTAAACTTTACAACAGTATATGATTACAGCATTAACACCTCACAATAGTAATCAATACAGTAATACCTCGTTGTAGTCATTACAACAATACATTATTACAGCATTCAACACTTTACAATGGTGCCACACTACTGCAGTACCTCACTGTAACAGTAACCACCTTACAACAAAACATTATTACAGCAATCAACACCTTATCATGGTACCTCATTACTGCAGTACCTCACTATAAAATAACCACATTACAACAGTACCTCATCTGAAGAGGAGGTTGTGTAAAAAATTAGAACAAAATAATTCTTTATAAAGTTCAACGGAAAATAAACACAAGAAAGAGGGCAGAACAGATACAAATCTGCCTCATCCACAAAGTAAAGAACTTTAATGGTACTTACGATCCAGTCCTCCAATGTAGCGTATAGTTATTTCACAATGTCCCCATACAGCACTAACAATTGGAAAAAGTTTCTTTCCTTTTAAGCCACGGAATGCCACCCCTAGGTACTGTCCATCCACAACAAAGCTTAATGTACCTTCATCCATGTCTAAAACAACAAGAAAATTGTCCGGTACATAGAAATTTTCCTCGGAGTTTGGCAATTTAGGGTAAGACACTCCAGGGTTATTCTTTACATCATGATAAAGTTTGTTGCGTCCTAGGTCCCATCCCCATGACTCATGGTTACTTCCGACTAAAGATTGGTATCCCACACAGTGCAGCGGTGCATCTAGTGTCGCTACACCTACAACTGCATGTGTTCCCCGCTGTTGTGTACTCCAAACAATTTCCCAGACGTGCAAGCCACGTGAATATCCAACTTTCCCACGGATACAGTCTGTACTCTGAGCAACAGGATGTCTATGAAATGTAGTTTTGTCGTCATCCTTAACGAATATGTTTAATGATCTATCGTCCGCGTTCCAAGCATGAGAAATTTGAACTTCGAATGGTACAGGTGGCATGTCCAGCAACATGTCCAGGCGACTTGGCTTCTGAAAATCTGGATTATAAGCCTGTTCCTTGTTCAGAACTTTATATGTTGGCTCTCTTGATATAGTCTTTAGGCCACCCGACACTTTCTGCCCCATGTTCATTAGTCCAGAGTAAATTCTCTGACCGGCAGCAGCAGCAGCAGCAAGAGCAGCAGTGAAGTTGTCTGGCAGTAGGTTAGAGTTAAACCAACACAAACAGAACCATCATCGAAATACATTGCAAAGTTGAAAACTGAAAAAGACAAAGAAAAATTTAATAGACAAATAAACAAACAAACACATGCTCAATATGTGTGTGTGTGTAGTAGATATATGTAGATATGTGTGCGTGTGTGTGTGTATAAATACATATATATACATATATAAATTTGTGTGTGTGTGTGTGTGTGTGTGTGTGTATATATATATATATATATATATATAAATCTGTGTGTATATATATATTTATATATATA
>NC_068992.1:61709253-61718236 GCF_001194135.2 Octopus bimaculoides
ATATATATATATATATATATATATATATATATATATATAAAAAACAGAAGGGGTCAATTAAATAATCAAGGCAAATTACTATCAAAGCACCTCTGTGTATTTTTGGCTAGAAAATTACTCTGAAATTCCTTGTAGTATAAGTCTTCATAGCAGAAGACAATGCAGAGCTGAAACAATTGATCTCTAGCATCAAGTATCATGCAAATCAGTGTTTGTATCAAAGGAATAACTAGTACATTTTATGCGGTGTAATTTATAGTGAACAAGAATAAAACAAATAGATTTTTCATGACATCACTACATATGTTTCGGCAGGATGTTTATTCAAAATAGGAGAACAAACACATAACTTAATAGGTAACATTATGTAAGTTCCTATTCTCACAAACTGCCATTTCTTCAGTTGATACTCTTGCCAAACGTTTTCCAGATGATACATCACTAAATATTTTAGTGACACTTGTTGAATTTTTATGAAAATGCAAATTTACATAATGTTAACAACTATGTTATGCAGTTGTATTTTTGATATGTCCCACATTATGATGACATATTTATTCATCTCTGCAGGACTGGCCCTAACAGCATACCTCACTGACTGACACTACTAACTGAGTCAGTCCCCTATCTATTAGTAGTGGACCAGCCCACTTCTCACCTGGGGGCATCTGCCACAACTCCTCCCCCCTTTGAGAAATAGACCCTGCTATGTCAAGATGGACTTATATATTCTTCCTCTGCTCTCTCCCACTTGGTTTTAATATGTTGCCACATTTGTAATATGTCTTTTTTTCTACATTTTTTCGTGCAGCTGAAGATTGCTCTTCATATTGCATTTAAGGTAATGCTCACATTACTTAAATAAATTGAAGTAGCATGAAACGTGCGTACTGCAATCACTTTTGAAATCCGTGTTGCTTATTATTTGATTTTAATCACCCATCCTTTTGGGATGTGATAATCGGGTGCCTTCGCATAAGTACCATATTCAAGCCTTGAATCTATATCTAAACCGTATATATATATATATATATATATATATATATATGCACACATACTTAACAAGCTGAGCAAAAGTGTATGTACGCTGCAAAATGTATATATAAATTAAAAAAAAAAAACGGAACAAGAACAGGCATCACTGAAAACATATGGACAGATGGATGATACAAAGACGGACAGGAAAACAGAACATTTGTGGTTTTCTACACAGCAGTCAAGCTTCCAATCATGATTACAGTTTCGGCTTGTTACACTTGAGACTGTTCAAAATTGGTAGGCCCCAAAAATCTAAGCTAAGGGCATTAAATTTTTGGAAGAAAGCAAGCGAATATGTGTGACAACAATGGAGACAAACAACAAGAATAACAACAGGTGTCTTTCGACTGAAAGGACAAGTTAAGTTAGCATGGCGTGGGTAGTGGTAGCCTTGTGACAACAAACATAGATGAAAGTCAAGAGACAGGAAAATAAGGTGTTGTGTGAGCAGCAGTCAAGTCAAGAAAGAAAGATCATGTTTGGCGAAGCACCAATCACGTGGGAGGAACAAAGAGAGGTAGGGAGCAGAAGGATTGAAGAATCAGGGAAGGAACTAGAGAAAGAGAGAGGGGGGTGGGGGACAGATGGAAAGGTACAAGGGAGATAACAGAGGAAAGTAGAGAGATTTAAAGAAAGAGAATGCCAAGAAAGTGAGAGAGGGAGAGCAAGAAAAGAAAAGAGGAAAGAAAGAAGTCATTAGATACATAATTACAAGCTGAACAAAAGGTGTACTTCTTTCCATCTTGCTTTCTCTCACTCCCCTTCTCTCACACTTTTTGGCATTCTCTTTCTTTAGTCTCTCTACTTTCCTTTGTACCTTTCCCTCTGCCCCCCTCTCTCTAGTTCCTTTCCTGATTCTTCAATCCCTCTGCCCTCTACCTCTCTCTGTTCCTCCCACATAATTAGTTCTTGGGCCAAGCATGCCTGATCTTTCTTTTTTGGCCTGACCACCGCTTGCACAGCACCTTGTTTTCCTGTTTCCTGACTTCCATCTATGTTTGTTGCCGCAAGGCTTCCACCCCATATGCCAGCTTAACTTGTCCTTTCAGTCGAAAGACACCTGTTGTTATTCTTGTTGTTTGTATTTCTAATCTAACATTTTCTCATTCTTTGTCTGTGTTGTCACACATATTCTCTCGCTTTCTTCCAAACATTTAATGCCCTTAGCTTAGATTTTTTGGGCATACCAATTTTGAACAGTCTCAAGTGTAACAAGCCGAAACTGTAATCATGATTTGAAGCTTGACTGATGAATAGAAAGCCACAAATGTTCCGTTTTCCTGTCCATCTTTGTATCATCCATCTGTCCATATGTTTTCATAGTTGTCCGATAAGTTCTTGTTCCATTTATTTATTTATATACATACATGCACACACACACACATATATATAAACTGGTTTGTAACAGAGGCATAAGGTTGGAAATTTGGGACTGGCACTTTATTTTATCGGCCCTCAAAAGGATGAAAAAGGCAAAGTTGATCTTAGTGGAACTGAGTCATGATTCTGCCAGTCATCCATCACCAACTTCACAAATATATAATAAGGATAAATATTTACATAATCTATGAACAAATGCTATAAAATCAATTGACAAACCTACCTCAATGAGTGGTAACCACCAATAAATGATTAAGTAGGATGGATGATTTGTGATGCTCATGCCTTCTCTAAAGACATGAGCAGAATAAGATACAATAGTTTGATCCAACTTGCAATTCAAGTTTGATCTGCACAGGGCTTAGCAATGATAATAGTAACACCCATTGGGACATAGACACAGACACAAACACACACACACACACAAATTTTATGGCAACAGTAAATAGCAAATTAAATGCCTTTTCAAAACAACTGTTATTTCAAATTGAACTCAAAGAAAATAAAAATAAATCATTAATCTTTTTTAATGCCTAAATTAAAATTATCAGAGAAAAAAATCTGAAAGATTTTGTATAGAACTATGTAAAGAAATTAGCACTACTCAAGCTGATTATCCAAGTGCTGGCTATAGTTATTACTAATAAATTGAAAATGTCACTAGAATCATCACATTACATGAGGAGACAGTCATCTAGTAGCATATAGTTGTAGTAGTAATACAAGCTTCTTGGCTGTTAGTAAGTTGTATTAATAATGTCTTATGTGGAGTGGGAGAAGATGGATACAATGCTCTTACCAATGAAAAATATAACACCCTCACATTAATTTGTAGAGTGTATTTATATGGAACTTTTGAGTGATGTAAATAGAGAGTTTAATAGGGCAATTATTGAATTTCTTAGGTCTTAGTTAATTGGCAGAGATCATCATCATTTTAATGTTGCATTGATCAGATGGAGTTTACTGAGGCAGAAATTTTTACAGCCAGATGCCCTCACCTGTTTCCAAGCAATGTTACTTTTCCTCATGGTCAGACATTTTCTTGAAATGAATTACACTGCTTGTATGATAGTGACACTCATTTACTGTTATGTGATGTCCAGACACATACACATGCACGCAATGGACTTCTTTCAGTTTCCTCCAACCAAATCCACTCACAAGGCTTCAGTCAGCTTTGGGCTGTTGTAGAAAACACTTGCCCAAAATGCCAGGCAATGGGACTGAACCCAAAACCATGGAATTGGAAAGCAAATGTCTTATCAAACAGCCATGCCAATGCCTTAGGTAAGAGTGTAAGATAAAGTGCTTTGTGATGTTTGTTTTGGATCTCTGCAGAGAGAGAGAGAGAGAAAGAAAGAAATGGTGCTACCCAGCTGTCCTTCACTAAATGGTTAAAAAAAATTCTTCCGAATAAAAATCTGTGGATGTTTGTTTTAACAGGTTAAGGTAGTGAAACAGGCAAGATATGGTTTGACCCTCTTGATGCCAACCTGCCTGAGACTGCCCTAAGCTCTATGATAAAAACATCTTGTTTTAAAGTGATCTAAGTTAAAACCTTCATTAAAATTTCTTTTTAATTTATGTACCAAACACTAGCTTAATAATAGCAAAGTTATTTTAATAAATTCTTCACTATTTTCAAAATAATTGAAACAAAGGTAGTATATTTTCATAGAAATACAGTAACGAGAGAGTTAAAGTAGATTAATTAATGCAAGAAAGCAACTGATGAGGTCATAAAGAAGTTTTGTAGTTAATGTATTTGAAAGTAAGAGCAAAATGTATAAAGAATCACATAAATTTGCAATTTAGAATGTTGTTAAATAACATACTGATGTGGTGGTGATGATGGTTGTAGTTGGTGGCGATAGTGATGGTGGTATTGATTGTAGCTGATGATGGTGGTAATGGTTGATGCTGAATAGTGGAGTTGATAAAGCAAAAGGGGTAGTGAGTGATAGTGATGGTGTGATAAAAGCGGTGGCAGTAATATTAGTGGTTATGATAATTACAATGACAATAGTAGTGAAGATGATAGCAGTGATACACTTAGTAGTGATACAGAGCCTGCAGCAATTCACGTTTATTAAATAACAGACTATCGAGTTAATTTAAAAGTTGAGGGTAAGTTTAAAAAAACTAAATAAATAAAATCCATTTCTGACATCAAACACAACCAATCTTAGATTGCTATGCCCATGGCAAAACATACACTTGTAATGGTTGACATAGGTGAAAATTAGGCCAACATTTACCTTGCTAAAGGTCTGTCATCTCTCAACTTTTTACACTGGAATCGTTAGTGTAAGAAAAGCCTCCATGCAGCGATCTTTAATATTTGACACATAAGAACAATTTCTATCACAAAGTAATAGCATTTCTTGAAACAACCTCCATAAATTATCAGTACAGGTTCATCAACGAAAAACGTAGTGTCTCAAGTCCTAGGACTTATAGGGATGGTTATTTAGTTTCCATGGTGTATAAGTGACCAAGATCACTATATTCCCTCTGAACAGGACACCAGTCTGTCACAGGGTTACTCATTTATAGTTCAGTACGTCTGGAGCAATGTGAAATGAAGAACACAACACACAACTGAAACCACACTCTTGTAGGCCACATACTTTCACTTGTCAACCAAAGAAAGCACAAACGAATGTCATGATTTAAACACTGAACAGTGCCAGCAATCATAAATTTCAGCAAAGATTTAAGTTCAGGATCCATTTTTTTACCTTCCACTGTCACTGTAAAACATCAACACAAACAGTTTCTATGAATGTCAGAATTTGTACACCAATCCAACTGATGCTGACCGGAAAAGATAACTGATGAAATTTCTGATTATACAGGACAGATGAGGAGCTCTTCTGATACAGAGAACTGTTTATCAGTGTTACATATTACACAGTAGTAGATAAAATAGTTAACTGTTAAACATGCAGAAAATACCTTCTGACTAGTTGACTGATGGGAGCAAATATTAGCATCTATCTATGTGAAAGAACAGAAGAAACAATGATTTATTATAGGGCTCCTAGTGACTCCCTTTCTTTGGCAAGCTTCCACTAAAGCAGGGAAACTGACCAAAGAAGGCTTCTTTTTCATATTTTTTTTTTAGTTTTATTTAATTTCTTTGTGGAAAGGAAACCAAACAGTGAAAACAGCACAAAGCAATAATCAATATTTCCTACTACGACTTGAGAATATATTAAACAAGAGAATATTTTAGATGAGGAATCAATAGTTAAAAGTTGAAATGCCTAAGAATATCAGCCAGCTTGGTTTTAACTAAACATTTACTTAGATTTAATTAACTCTGTAAATATAAATCTAATTTCAAAACTTGAAGGAAAACAAGCAGACACATGCACACATATTTTGATTTAGAATGCATAAGTGTATATTTATTACCAAGATAGAATTTTCTGGGTTCTTTTGCAAGCATGTACAAGTACATACATTATATACATACATACATACATACACACACAGATTTATATATATATATATATATATATATAAATATATATATACATACAGGGTGCAATGGGTAAATTCTTGCCATTTTATATTTTTAATTTCACACATGTGCATTGTTTGTTTTTGATTTTATCAACTACACAGTATAGTAGGGTCACTTGGGTGCCATCTGTGAGAAAAACAGCACTATGACGCAATTCACTTTGCGAGAAATTTGGAAACAACATGCTGTACTACTTGGCATTTGCTGGCCCAATGGTTTCCATTCATGACAGAATTAATAATCAAGACTATTTAAGCATTTTATCTGATCAAATTCATCCTATAGTTGCGGAACTGTTTCCAGAAGGAAACACATTCTTTCAGGATGATAATGCACACCAATTCACACAGCTGGTACCTATTTTATCAGTCTCTTTTAACAAACCACTAAATAATGAGGACATAAACAAACCAACACCATTTGTCAAGTAGTGATGGGGGACAAACACAAACACACATGCACACGACAGGTTTCTCTCAGTTTCCACTGAACAAATTCACTTACAAGGGTTAGGTCAGCCCAGGGCTATAGTAGAAGACACTTGCCTAATGTGTCATACATAAAGGACAGAACCAAAGGCCACATGGTTGGGAAGCATGCCTCTTAACCACAGAGCTAATTTTCACTAGTTGTTTTAAGTGGCTGGGTAATTGCAAACAGACACTCTCTCAGCTCAGTGCAACATCAAGGTTGAGAAAACTAGAAGAAAGAGAAGACTGTACCAGCACTAGGATGGTACTCATTTTCAACTGAGTAGACAAGAGTAACAAGAAATTAAGTGGTCTGCTCAAGGACATAATTCACTGTCCCCGAACTACAAGGCCATGTGTTCAAAATACATTAATTTCTTACTAAAATCACTGCTTTTTTATCTATTGCAATGAAGAATTTGTATTTGCAGGATACAAAACAGAAATCCTCATAGAGTACCATGAATATCTGAATTGGTAAAAACTGAGAAATTCTATATTTTGAAATTTACTAATCAGAAATTTGTCATTGGTTTAAAATGCAACATTCAAAATATCATTTTATCTTTTACTTGTTTCAGTCATTTAATTGTGGCCATGCTGAAGCACTGCCTTGAAGGGTTTAGCCAAATAAATCGACCCCAGTACCTATTTCTTTAAGCTTGGTACTTATTCTATTGGTCTTTATAGCCAAATCACTAAATTACAGGGATATAAACAAACCATCACCATTTGCTAAGTAGTGGAGGGGGACAAATAAACACACACATACATGATGGGCTTCTACACAGTTTCTGACTACCAAGTTCACTTACGAGGTATTGGTCAGCCTGAAGGCTATAGCCAAAGCCACTTGCCCAAGGTACAGTACAATTTAACTAAATGTGAAACCACATGGTTGCAAAGTGAGCTTCTTAAACCAAACAGCCATGCCTGCACCTACCTTTGAGATATTAAATTCAAACAGAAAAAGAAATAACTAAATGATTATCAATAACAAAGTAATACTTTGCTAACATTCTCAAAAAATATTGTATTATAAAAATAAGTGTGCTGATTACATTGATATCAGGAATCAAAGACAGACACATTGATCTTTTAGTTGATGTGGGTTTTTCTTTTTCTTGGTGAAGCTGATTTGTTTTATATTTTACATACAGCTTGCACTGCAGGACACAACCTGCTTCTCCCAAAAGACTGAAGTAATTTTGGCATCTTCTAACAATATCACTGCCTCCAGCTGTGTCAAGCAGCACTGAAGCTACCAAAAAATACCTGCACAGTAACATTTTCTTTTCTTTTTTCTTTTCTTTTTTTTTGTTATCTTTGCAACCACTGCACTAAACTAAGTACAATTTTAACTACTCCAACCATGCAGAAATAGCTTTGTTTTATTGCTTGCTGAAAATTTAATCTATGCCTTCAGTTTTAATCTTTCTTTCTTGCTTGTCTTTCATATGCTGGGGTACCACTTTGAAGGGCTTCAGCTGAATAAACTGAAATCAGTACTTCTTTTTCTTAAGTCTAGTACTTATTCTATTGGTCTTTTCTACCAAGGTACTTAGTTAAAGAGACATAAATAAAAACCAACACTGGTTGTCAAGCAGTGTGGGAGGGAATATATACAAGCACAGACAGAAAGATGGACAAACATAGATAGACACACACACACACACACACACACACACAACAGGATTTTGCAGATTCCATCAACCAAATTCAGTCACAAGGTATTGGTCAGCCTAGGGGGCCAGTAGAAGACACTTACCCAGGGTGCTGTACAGTGGGACTAAACCTAAAACTACATGGTTGAAAAGTGAGTTTCTCCCACACTACTATAGAGAAGCATCTTCACTCAATGGGAAATGCTCAGAAGTATTGAGCATGGGTTCTGCATGCTTTAAGTGACAACAACAAAAATCAACAAGCCACAATCTCTGCTGGTTTGCTTGCTTGTCACCGCTCAGCTCATGGACACAAGCAACAATTTCTTTACCGAATCGTGACTGGCGACGAAAATTGGTGCCTGTACATCAATATGAAACAGCGTAAGGAATGGCTTAGTCCTGGTAAACAAGCGAGACTGCACCTGAAACAAGATCTTCATCCATGTAAAACGATGTTGTGCGTATAGTTGGACTGGGAAGGGATTATCCATTATGAATTGCTTGAACGGAACCAAGCAGTCAACGCAGACCTCTATGTTCAACAGATGGAATGACTCAACACGGCTATTCAAGAGAATGGGGTTCTTCTGCTGCACGACAACGCCTGCCCTCATATCACCAATATGACCAAGGAAGCTATTCAAACACATAGCTGGAAAGTGCTACCACACATGCAGTACTCTCCTGATTTGGCACCAACGGATTTCTGCCTCTTTTATCAAATGCTATACGCAGAGTTTCATTCAATACTCATGCAGAACTGAGAGCTTGGTTGGATCAATTTTTCGAATCGAAATCGGGTGATTTCTACTAATGAGGAATTGAAAATCTTGTTGAATGTTGGAAAGAAGTTGCAAACAACAAGGGTGAATACATTATTGATTAATTAGTTA
>NC_068992.1:61718246-61720746 GCF_001194135.2 Octopus bimaculoides
ATATATATATATATATATATACATACATATACACATATGTATAAATACACATATATATAAATACATATATATATAAATACACATATATATAAATACACATATATATAAATGTGAATATATATATATATATATATGAAAGAGAGAGGTTTGGAGATGCCACTATGAAAGGCTGCTTAATAAAGGGAATGAATGGGAGGAAGAGAGTATGCCGAATGTTGACCCAACAGAGGGACCAGCTATCCTAATTGACAGTACCTTAGTAGATAAAGCGATCAAGAGTATGAAGACAGGGAAAGCCCCCGGCCCATCAGGAATCACTGCAGAGATGCTCAAAATATCTGGCAGTGTCGGCTATAGCCTAATGACCCGTATAGTTAATCAGGTGATACACGAAAGAGTCATACCCAATGACTGGTGTAGCAGCACCATAGTCAACTGCTACAAAGGTAAAGGTGACGCTCTAGACACAAACAACTACAGAGGTATCAAGTCCCTGCTCAACCTCACTAATGCCCTATTCATGGAGCAAGTGGTACTCAGACCAACTAGGGCAAATAACATTTTGGATCTCTGCTTCACAAACAATATGGACATAGTTCAAGATGTGAAAGTGAAGCCGACATTAGTTTCGGATCACAACATAATAGAGCTGTCTACGTTTGGACCAAAAGTAACCAGAGACATACAGCCTAAATAACGCACCCAAAATCCCTCCACAAAGCAGACTGGAAATTGATCCAAAAAAGAGATCCTCAGACAGGACTAGCCAAAATGTCTCTCCACACCAGACATTGGTATGAAACTAGAATGTTTCACGTCTGTTATACAAACCGTATGCCAGAAATATGTTCCAGAGCACAAGGCCAACACAAAAAGGAACAAGATTCCAAGGGAGAGGAAGACCCTCAGAGTAGTTTATTAGTTTGCTAATTGTTGTGATGAAACAATTAGATCTCCAGAGAAACGATAAACATTATGAGGACAAAAACATCTAGTAAAAATATTCAAGTATATTCCACTCATTCTGACAGCTGTTCTGGTGCATTGAGTACACTTAGACTAACTGAACCTGCTGTGATTGGTGACATTCAGTTTTTGACTGTTGATGATATGAGAGTCAGAGCTGTGTTGGTGGAAGGGGAGTCAGAGTTGTAGCACCAGTGACATTAGAGTCAGGGTCACGACAGCAGCAGTGTGGGACTCAGAGTCATGGCAGTAGTAAGCGTATGGACCACACCCATGGCAGTGTGAAAATCACAGCTGAGGCATGAGAGCCAGGGTTACGGTGACAGGGGGTGTCAGGATTGGGAGAGTTAGGGCAGAGGTGGTAGCAGCAGAGTTAGGGCAGTGGTGGTGGTGGGAGAGTTAGGGCAATGGTGGCAGCAGGAGAGTTAGCACTGCAGTGGGGGGAGGGGGACCTGAGCCATGTTGGTGAAGTGGGAGAAAAGGAACTGGAATAAGGGTTAAAGAAGTTATATCTAGTAAAAGGAAAATCTGTAACAATATTTAATATGAAGATTTTGTGAGAAATATATTTCTGCAGAGAAAAGAAAGAATTATATGAACCCAACATTTTAAATATTTTATCAGATCTGAATTATCAAAACAGAACATGTTTTATCGATCCTTTACAAATCCTTTTTACTATTTTTTTGTTTTTTTATCAATTTCTAATTACTTTTTATTATGGGGAAAATTGCATCTTTTATATATGAAATTAATCTAATAGATTTTTCCTGTTTTCGCCCCCTCCAAACAGAATTACAGTATGAGTGGGTGTCAAGTTGTGGTGTTGGCGATGATGTTAGTAAGAATCAATTCTATTATAGAAAAAATAATGGTTGTTGATTAAATATATTATAGCTTGCTGAGTAGTATATTGTAGAAATTGAGGCCACCAACAACTTGATACATCATTGTATATCTCTTCTAAAATTATTTTATTTCATTCTGTCCAACTGATGCTTAAACATAGTTAAGACCAAGGTGTTGACATTGTTTTAGAATATTTATAAGCAGTGTTGGACTACTTGTGAATATTCTAAAACAGGTTAAGACTGAACATTATAAAAGCTACCACACACGACTGCTAATACTTCCAGTTGACTAGTTAACAATGTATAGAGATTTCTAATTGCACTAAATGCACTAGGGAAACTGTCCCTTTTTGTAGGCAAGGTCTAAAAAAGATATAGATTCCTACGATGACTCACTTGAAATAGTGGAAAAGGTTTGTTACTCAGATGAACTAATTAGACTGGTTGGGGGAAACCAGTTACAATATCTTATTGTAAGAAATTTAAAATAAATAAAATATTTAAACTAATGTAAAATAAATAAAATATTTAAACTAATGTAAAATAAATAAAATATTTAAACTAATGTAGTTATGATTAAATTTTTTTTTTTTCTGTTTTTCTGTTGACTGACTAATATCTAGGTCAGAAGCATAATTTAGTAGTGTTGTGAAATATGAATATTGATAGCAGATGGTCCGAGG
>NC_068992.1:61723246-61730828 GCF_001194135.2 Octopus bimaculoides
GTGTCTAGAGTCACACAAATGAATTGTGAATAGTATATTAAGATATTCAAGAATAACAGACTATTATTTGAAAGAGAATGCCAGGGTTCAGAACAGTCTCACAACACTCACAAAAGAGAATAGCGAGCAAGAGAGTGTTACATGTTCTCAGGGAGAAAGCTGGGTGCTTAGAGGGGTGGCCTTTTATCATTTTATTTATTCACTTATTTATTTATTTATTGTATTTTAGAAATAAATTATTTAAACCAAGTATTAAACATATTTTAAACATATTTTTAAAACAGATTCTTTTGTCAGGTTTAGAATATGAGTAAAAGGGTACAGGGAAAAAAACTCCCTTCGGTTATGAATGATCATGAGATTGCACCTAGAAAGTTACCCTACAAGGTTACAAGTCCAGGAAAGGTTGTTTAAGGAAGACCATCAGTTGCCCATGCATACCAGCCTCCCCTCTCTATGCCACCAATATTATCCAAAGGAAAGGCAAATGCTGATATAACTTGGCACCAGTGATGTCACAACTCATTTCTACAGCTGAGTTAACTGGAACAACATGAAATAAAGTGTCTTGCTCAAGAACACAACACACAACCTGGTCTGGGAATCAAACTCATTACCTCATGATAGTGAGCCCGACACTCAAACCACTGAGCTATGCACCTTCAAAGAATCTGAGAGAGCCACTGTGTTATCACTGAGCAGAAACATGACTGACGGTGTACCAAGGTCTAATATCATTTCACTATATAGGTACAGGCATGACTGAGTGATTAAGGCAAGACTAATACTTCAGATAGCAAAATCTCAGAAAAATAGCAAAGGATATGCGTCTGGGCATTATTAGACAATGCAAAACAGCAAATATTTCACTAAAATGCGGATGTTATCCTTGTGTAGTTGGGCATTGTTATAAAATCAACTATTTCCAGTGTTTTTCGCGTTTTTCTCAAAATGACATCTCTGATTATGAGTAGCAATCTTTAAGTCACAATATCACCGAGAATAATTGATGTAATGGGCTGAAATTTTGCATGTGTATTACTTTGATACTTGCCTAGATGATGTTCTAGAGTGATTAGATACACTTAATTTGTTCATCTTCCAGAGACACTTGAATGTTACTACTCAGGGATCCAATCTAGGCCAACTTCATCAATGTCATTGACTCAGCATCTAGTCTGTACCCAATCTGTTGGCATTCCAAGTTAGAGCATATTATCTTTGATATTTTGGTAGAAATAATATAAGGGTATGTTTGCCATGTCAGTCATTTTGAATTTATAATCAGGTCATGAATAGATAATGTAGAAATCTGAATATTATGTTATTTGATAGAACTAACATTGTTCTTGATGTATGCCATATTTGGTTTGCCTGGCTTTTGTTTCAACTGAGTGAGAGCATCTTCAATGTAGGATTGTTTTCCTACATCTGAGGTGTTAGTCTTGCTTTAAGAAGCTTAATTCTAAACCATGTAGTCCATTTCATGACACTCTGGACAAGCGTCTTCTACTACAGCCCAGGCTGACCAAAGGCTTGTGAGTGGATTTAATAGACAGAAACTTAAAGAAGCCCATCATATATATATATATATATATATATATATATATATATATATATATATATATATATATATATATATTTCCTGTGTGTACAGCTTCATGCATGACTATTGCTGGCAAATTTGGAGCTTTACATGGCCTATCATATCCTGTGTGCGTGTGCGTGCGCGCGCGTGTACCTTTGTCTTGACATTACATGATGGATGTAAACAAGCATCACTGTCACACAAGCGGCGTTGTTCATTTCTGGTCTTCCATAAAGAAAAAAATCTGGCCAGGATAAATATTACTTTGTTTGAAAACAGATGAAGGCTGGCAATACGAAAGTTATCTAACCATACAAAATCTGCTTCAATGAAGTCCATCTGACTCCTGCAACCAAGGAAAAGTGGTCACTAAATGATGATGAAAACCTCACCATCTTTAGTAATTTCCATGAAAAATTAACAGAGACACCAGTCCACACAAATAGTTAAAAGGCAAATGTTGGGTAGGATTAGTGTAAGAATATACATGGATAATAAAGCACAGCACAAAATTAGCTTGTAAACCATCAAGATAATCTGCTGTTTGTAAAACACTATTTGGTGAAAGGGTGGTGGGGGAACAGCTTGAAAGAGTTAGGAACTCCTGGTATAGAAGAATATAAAACAGTAAAGATCTGACTTACTATCATTTGAATCTGCAAAGCAATACAAGGAGATCACAAAATGCAGTACTGATGTTTCACCGGTGGGTACATTACACCCAAATTTTGGTCCAGGAGATTAATAACAAAAGAACAACCTGCAATGGAATAAAATAAACATTCAAGGTAATTATAAATGAACAAAAAACAAAAGTTACACAATTAAACACCTCTAAATATTGGGTTATCAGATAAATTTGTTCAGTGTTTTACCCACTACCTTTCTATTTCAATTCTTTCCAATGTTATTTCATCACTGTGTTTTATGATTTCTTGTAGCTCTGTTCTTTCTCTATAATTTGTGTTCATCATCTTTGAAATTTGAATAACAATTACAGCATGAATTAGCCATTCAAAAACACACAAAACCTGTAACTTCACTTGAACATTTAAAATTTAAAGTCAAAATTTGTCACAATCACTGTGATTTGGTCGCTTAGAACCACACCAGTGACCAAGTTACAATTGATGTGAAACTTTTGATACCAAATAATAAATGCTTAAGTGAATTAAAAGTTTTACTGTGTTTTTGAAGGGTAATATGTTTGTTTAATATATATCTTTCGTGCTTCAATTGTTTTAGTTTCAATACATAGTGTCAGATGAAATCATTTGTTTGGCAAATACACCTCCAAAATGTTTTATAAGAAAATAATTACATTCTTGGTAATTCTAACTACAACACAGTTTGTTTTAATACATTATTAATTTCACCAAAAAATACACTTATGGTCTTAAAACCATTAAAAAGTAGGTAGTGAATTGGTCAAGAATACCGAGCAGTATTTGCTTCAACTCTGCAGCCTGAGTTCAAATCCTGCAGAGGTCAACTTTGCCTTTCATGTTTTGAGGTTGATCAAAAGACACATCATCAATCCAGTGCAATCAGACACGACACTGTAAGGTATCTGTTCTAGCCTGCTGCATTCTGAGCTCAAATCCTACACCATCACTGAAAGACACTGACATGTCAGAGTTGAAACTTATCAATAAGATCAGCAATTTGAAAAAATAACTAACTAATGTAGACATAGTTTCCTTAGTTTGATTGGAAGATTGCCTATCATCACCACCATCACTAAAAACTAATAAACAAAAACCTCATTTCTATCTAACAACACTGTATCATCTCAAAAGAAAGGACACATTGGATAGTATCATCGTAGACATATTATGGGTAGAAAAAAAAAGAAAAATAATAAAACAGAGATCATTATGGCTGAAACACCTTTGACTATAGGTCAGGTGGATCACAACTGACCTGGGGCTAAACTGCAACCTCACCAATCTCACAGTTATAAAAGCATAATTGAAGCTCAACAAAATGTCCATGCCATTAAAGTAAGTTTTCATTTCTAGTTTGTCCTGCCAATTTCAAAATCCCATTCTAAACTTTTATTGTATCCAATGTTTACAGTTCCACCACACATGGCAACCAGCTGGAGATCTGGAATGTAAATCTTTCAGCTAAACTCATAAAACTACTGGGGGAAAAAAAAAATGGATGTTTAATGCAATGATACTGATGACTCATCGTTCACATATTGGATTTTAGATCAGTTTGCGTTGTTACTATAACAATATCAGATTTAAAATCTGTCCATGTTAAAACGAGCCTGGCACCTATGCATATCTAGAATTAAATATTGGTTGCTACACATGCACACAATAATATATATCGGTTGCTATACTAGCATACAATTATACACTAGTTGAAATACTTGCACAGAATTATATATTAGTCATTATGCATGAATACAATTATATATTAGTCATATGTGTATATAATTATAAATTGGTCACTAAAAAATACACAATTATAATTGGTAAATGACAAAATTCTTTATTAACTATTGATTCACATGTAATATTTGATGTCAGATCCATAGAAATGTTCCTATATAATGAATGAATACACACACACACATGCATTAATTTAAGTGTGACCACATAGTGAGAAGTTTACCTCCTAACTACATGGTCTTGGGTTCAGTCCCACTGCATGGCACCTTGGACAAGTGTCTTCTATTATAGCTCCAGGTCAGCCAAAGCTTTGTGAAAGGTCTGAGTAGAGAGAAATTAAAAGAAACCCATCATGTTTGTGTGTGTGTGTGTGTGTGTGTGCGTGCGTGCACGCATGCATGCACGTGTTCCTATCTTCTTGCCTTGTCTTGTCTTTGGGAATAATACTTAAGTTGTAAACAGGTAATGGTTGCCGACGAGAAGTGCATCTGCTTGTAGAAAATCCACCTTAAATATCCTGTCCAACTCATGCAAGCAGAGAAATGTGAACATTAAATTATGATGGTGAGTATATATATATATATATATACATATATATATATATATATATAAAAGAAATCACATTTCATGCATTTAAGAGGTTTTCTTTAAAAAAACTGATTAATATCAAAGAAAGATAATGTGTGTATATTACTATAGACATGATAAAGAGGATAAGAGTATACAGAAGAGAACAAGAGGAGAAAAGAATAATAGACTATAGAAGATATGTAACAGACATCAATGATGAGAGGTGGGTGAAGTGCCAGGAGGATCCAAAGGAAAGATAAGAACAAGGAAGACATGAGTAGAAGTGATGAAGGATGATCTCAAGAATCTGAACCTCAACAAGGGGTGACAAAGGAAAGCCACAAGTGAAAGGATACTGTGTTAGAGATGACCCTTGTTTCAGAATTAGGTGGAAAGAATACAACAGTGAAGCAATTGATTAAGCAGTATTCTGGTTCAATATAACACAATGCCATTTGAATTCAGAAAGTAAAGAGTAGGACAAATATCACAAAACATTTTTACTGACTCTCTAATTTATGTACAATAAATTGGTTATACTTCTACCATACACAAAATAGTTTAATTTTTTATACAATTTTTCATAATATTTAATTATAAAATTATAATAGGATTCTTTTAAACATCAAGTGGCTATAAGGGTCCATCTGAATAAAGCAAAAAAAAAGGGAGTCTATAAGTAAAAAAAATGGTTGGGAACCACTGCTCTAATGCTTCTGCCAATCTCCCACATTTTGTCTGGTATGCTAACAGTTCTGCCAGCACAAGAATGATAATAATAATAATTTCTTTTAATTTCAAATATTGGCACAAGGTTGACAACTTTGAAGGAGGGGGTAAGTTACTTACATGGACTCCAGTGCTCAGTTGGTACTTATTTTATTGACTCTGAAAGGATGAAAGGTAAAGTCATCCTCGGCGAAATATGAACTCAGAACATAAAGACAAACAAAATGCCGCTAAGTATTTTGCCCAGCATACTGATTATGTCAGCTTGCCACCTTAATAATAATCCTTTCTATTAAAGGCACAAGGCCTGAGATTTGGTAGGAGAGGATTAGTCGATTACATTAACCCCAGTGCGGCACTTAATTTATTGACCCTGAAAGGATGAAAGAGGAAGTCAACTTCAACAGAATTTTAAAATTATTACTACTACTACTACTACTACTACTACTACTACTAGTAGTAGTAGTAGTAAAAAAAATAATAATCTGCCAGCAACAAAAGAAAAAACAATATATTTCAATTAGGCCAGTGGCAAACTGATGTCTTCAGCATCATTGCAATAACATTCAAAGCATGACAGATCAATATAAATGGGATAATGTGAGGAGAATCCACATATAGATGTTTGGTTTGTGCAAGAATAGAAAAGAGGTGAATCAATCAACATCATCATCATCATCACTACACATTGAGAAGGTGCTCTGTTTGCAAAGGAATGATGAATGAAACTGAAAACATTTTGGTTTACTGTAGCTGTCAGGTAGATTGTAATCTAGTTAGTTAGATGGTAATCTAAGGGAAGATTATAAGAAGTGAAATATAAAGGAGAAAAGGTCTACTACTAGTAAAATATGTTATGCGTATAATTGGGCATGGTTTCCTTACACATATATCCTGGCCAACGAAAGTGGGGGCCCAGTTTAACCCTTTTCTTACTATATTCTGTTGAAATACACTGCTTCTGTTTCAATTAATTTTTTACATATCAAAGAATTTATTAAAATACCTGTCATTATTAAGCTGGTGTTTGGATCATAAATTAACATGAAATTTTGATGGGAGATTTTAATTAAAATCATTTCAAAACAGAGAGTTTGTATCAGAGAATCAGGAGCAGCTGTAGGTTGGTATCAAAAGGATTAACTCCCAGGGCTATGGTAAATGACACTTGGTCAAGATACCATATAGTGGAATTGAAACCAAGATCTTGGGATTGTAAAGCAAATTTCTTTTGCTATTCAGCCATGCTGTGTATGTTTGTGTATGTACATGAGTGTGTGTGTGTGTGTGTGTACATGCACTTTTGTATATAAATAGGACTTAACCCAAAATCACTTAGTTGCAAAAGTGATCTTCTTAGGCATACAGTCATGTTGAAAAAAAGAAAAGCACAAAAAAATGCAGGTATTACAAATTTAGTAAAATTTATTCACAACAAAAGCAGATCCAGAACAACGTCATTATCATCAACTTCAACAACTTTCTTTAATTAGGACAATCTTTAATAAACAAGTGTGGGAAAAGAGCTGTTACACAGAAGATTTGGAAAAGCAAATAATATATCAAACAAAGACATGGAAAGCTGACAAAGAAACATTGTGTGATGATGACTAAGCAATATATTTTGCTTGTTATAAGAAATCAAACAGCCATAACGAATAGACACCAACCACATTTATTATGTTCGAGTAAACAATGGAAACTCATGGTTCAAGGGAAGATGTCCAGTTTTTATGCTAAATTATTTCTTTTTTCAACCTCTAAAAATCATTTGTTTTGATTGATGGCTGATCGATTTGAATCATAACAAATAGAGGATTCCTTCAATGAAGAGATCAAATCTATTGATCTCTAGAATAAGACTGTTGTGCATTACAGCTGGCCACAGATGCAAAGAAAGAGACCAACCTTATTTGCCTCGAATTGAAACTATGGGAAAACTTCTAATTACAAAATACATGAGGAAATGTAAACAGTTTAATCAATAAAATCATATATATGCACATACACAAGCATGGTTGTCTAAGTTTACTTTTTCAACTACACAGTTGCACATTCGATTGTACTTCATGGTACTTTGGATAAGTTGCCTTGAAGTATAGTTAATCCTTGTGAGTAGAATTTTGTAGGTGGAAACTGTGCAGAAGCCCAGAAGTTCATTCCACTATGTAAACACACATTCCTGAACACACATTCCTGAACACACATTCCTGAACACACATAGATAATAGATCTAATGTAACCCAAATAAGATTGAGCTTGTGTGTGTGTGTGTGTGTGTGTGTGTGTG
>NC_068992.1:61730941-61740459 GCF_001194135.2 Octopus bimaculoides
TTCTGCATACATACGCATTTATGTTTACAGTGATTTAAATATATATGCAGCATAACCAACTGGTTCAACAAAAAGAGATTGACAAATTAAAAGCCAAACTGATAGAAATAATGGTGTTAATGTATTTCAAATGAAACCAATGAAGCTTGTGACCCAGCCTGGCCGCAGTCTAATGACAAACTAGTAAAAGAATAAAAGAATGAGATCTCCCATAACAGAACTCATTCAGATTGCCTTTATTCTCTTATCTCCTTCTGAAATCACAAGTTATATCTTGTAAGGAAGTGGAAAATAATACACAATTCAACATAGTTTGACTGGCAAGACAGAAATAGCAGCTAAATGTTCCTTGAATTAATCCTACAATCTTGGAAAGAAGCACATATTAGTCAGTGTAGTCCTGAGTGCACCATGCTCAGGAAAAAGGTAGAATAGTCAAGGCAGAAATGGCTTCGACCATTGGTCTACTCAACTAGAGTTGACCAGAGACTCAATAACAACCTTGGATGTCCTTTTCACAATCAATATAGTGACCATTCCACTAATAATGGGAAAGTTAATTGGGAAAATTTTAATTGATAGGTGTGAGGTGGCTACATTATTAAAAACTTTGCTCCCCAATTACATAATTTTACCACTGTGTGACACCTTGGACAAGTATCTTCTGCTATAGTCCCAGGTCAACCAAAGCATTGTAAGTGGATTTGGTAGATGGAAATTGAAAGACCATTGTGAGAGAGAGATCTTGTCTTGATTTTGCATCAGTCGTAAATGAGTATCACTGTCATACAAGCAGTGTCATTCATTTTCAGTATTCAGTGAGAACACATCTGGCCATGAGGAAAAATTATCTTTCTTGAGAAACAGGTAAGTGTTGGTGATAGGAAGGGTATCCAGCCATAGAAAATTTGCCTCAAACTTTGCCCAACCCATGAAAGCATAAAAAGTGGACATTAAAATGATGATGACAAATAAACTGAGAGAAAGATAGACAAAGAGATGTTACAAAAGCATAAGTTATCACTTGTATCTATTTCAGTAAACCTGAAGAGTTGAAGGCAATGCCAACCTAGGTTACATCTATTTTAAAACTCTCCAAGATATGAAAGTAAATATAGTGAAGAATTTTATCTGACAGTTCTATTGTTTAAAATGCTACAACACTCTAAAAATACAAAAATGATACATTTCGGTCAAAATTAAGCTTTCAGGATAATGGTCGGTTACAAAATTCTATGATTGAAGAAGCAAGACACAAAAATTCGGGTAGCTTTAAAATTAAACTAAGAATTGAAATATTTCCGGTGTCGAGCATATATTTTTGATAAGAATGTTGACGCTAATGCTAATAAAAATGGATAAAGTGAAAGGAATAATAAAAAGAGAACTTAATATGTTCAAAGCAAAAGTCACGATATGCCAGTAATGCCGGATTTCTATTTAAATCAAAGCTTTTAGAGTCAACAGAATAAAGCAACAAATTGGTTGTGAGGTTAAAATGGAAAACTATTGATCAAATGGTCACAAGTTCAAATTTTACTTTTGTCACAATGACTTTATTTTTTTTTTAACTACTACTACTACTACTACTACTACTACTACTACTACTACTACTTAGTAAGAGAAGAAAGTATAGCATTTATGATTCTTTTCTCTTCTGGGGCCTCTTTGACAGGCAGGTGTAGTGCTAAACCAGATGACACATTAACCGTTTTGTTACCATACTTTCACCGAATTTTACTACTTTTCAATTCACTTTCATCTTATGTCTTTTCATGTGCTTCAGCTACTGAATGCAGCCATGCTGGAGCACCACCTTGAGTTTTCATCAAGCAAATCCACCCCAGTGCTTATTTTATATTAGTCTAGTACTTATTTTATTATTCCCTTCTTTAACAAACTGCCAGGTTATGGAGCCATAAACAAACCAACACCAGTTGTCAAGCAGCCATTGGGGACAAACACAAAGACACACACACACACAAACCAACAGGCTTCATTCAGTTTCTGTCTTGTAAATCCATTCACAAGGACTTGATTGGCCCAGAGCTATAGGAGACACTTGCCCAAGGTGCAACACAATGGGACTGAACCCAGAATCATGTGGTTGGAAAGCAAACATCATACACTGCAACTATGCCTGCACCTGAGGATAATGAAGAATATAGTAGAATAATTTTGTCCTTATTAAACCGTTGTTTGAAATACAAATTAACATGAAACTGTGATGGTAAAACTTTAACCCTTTAGCAGTCATACTATTGTCATTTATTTATTCATGATTTTTTAATAAATTATGCAACATCACAGAGCTTTGAAATTGTGATGATGTGATTATTTTTAGAATGACATTGTCAGGTATGTGAGAGATCAGATCTGTCCAGTTTGAACATAAAACAGAATATTTTGGTAAGATATGGCTGGTTTAAATGCTAAAGGGTTAATTTAAGACATTTTTGAAATAATTCATACTGAAGAACCAGAGACAGTCACAGAAAGGGTGCTGCCTTATCATCTTAGCTACCATCCAAGAACTCAAAACACAAATTGCTAGAAGAAATACCACAAAGTGTCCCTAACAATTCTAATTCTGCTAATCTGCTGCTCTGCACTGACACCATATTTTATTGATCCTAAAAAAAAAAAATAGAACGCAAAGTTGACCTCAGCGAAATTCGAACTGTGCACAGAGAAATGGAACAAATATAGCAAAGCATTTTCTCCTGTTTTAACCATTTCCGCCAATTACCTGTTGAAGTACTTTTAAGCAAGGGATTTGACAGACTACCTCAACTCTCACATAATGGTTGATTGGTTAGCAGCAAAAGGAATGGTATTATCCAACCAATGAAACAGCCCACCCTGCCAATCATAAACCTACAGAAACTAGAATAAAAGTGATGAGTTCTAACATATATACAAGGCCACATATTTAATGGGAGGGTGTTGCTAATTAAATGGAACCTAAAAAAGATGAAAGGGTGAGCCAACACAAGTAACAACAACAGTAATGATAACAATAATAATAATAATAATAATAATAGTAGTAATAATGAATAATCCTTTCTACTCTAGGCACAAGGCCCGAAATTTGGGGGAGAAGGCCAGTCGATTAGCTCGACACCAGTATGCAATTGGTACTTAATTTATTAACCCCAAAAGGATGAAAGGCAAAGTCAACCTCAGCGAAATTTGAACTCAGAACATAGTGGGAGACAAAATACCGCTAAGCATTTCATCCGGCATTCTACCGTTTCTGCCAGCTTGCCACCTAATAATAATAATAATAATAATAATAATAATAATGCCTTGATGCAGTCCCAGGCACTGGCTTTCATAGTTTCTGATCTTAACTGATTGGAAGTGTTATCATGCACACGTTTTGTCTTGGTAATAAAAAAGATGGGCTACAGCAAATATTCTGCTCAGTACCACAGATTTGCATGACCATAACCAGTTGAGCAAGTCTCTTAGTGGCTGACAATATGCACATCTCTGATCACAAACAGAAGTGGTGGGGAAGCATCATAGCTATGTGTTGAGAAGAATTCTTTGGGGTTTGAATAATTCACCTCGGAAACAGGATTGTTTTGTTCAACATCTTTAAACAACCCTTATTCAAGGACCTTTTGAGCAGGATGGTCTACTCAACCTGAAGAAAATTCTAACTGGGCCTCACCTGCAAGATCATGTGCTATTTATCTTGATAAGAGATCACCATGTTGCGCACATGTGGCTGTGATGCATGTGCTTGGTGTACCCTTATCAGAGGGGTAGTTATGGTGGGCATACTAAGCTTCATATATTTTACCCCAGTGTCACTTTGATGGCATGCACTGCTTCCCCACTTAATGATATTAATTCTTTCTGATTTTGGCACAATGCCAGCAATTTTAGGGAGAGGGAGGGGGAAGTAAATTTCATCATCTCTAGGGCTTGACTGGTATTTTATTTTATTGACCCTGAAAGGAAGAAAGATAAAATAGACTATGATGGGATTTGAACACAGAACAGGTGTCTTCAGTAAGTCATTTGTTCTTGTCCATCTTTCATACTTTCACCTCCCTCAACATTACTCCAATATTCAGATGAAGCAGTCTTGCCTTATAAGTTACTTGGTAACTTCACTAGTGCTTGTGCCACAAAAAAGCACCTAGCACTCTCTGTAAAGTGGTTAGCATTAGGAAGTGCATTGAGCTATAGAAACTATGGCAAAGAAGATGTTGAAGCTCAGTGCAATCCTCTGGGTTGCCAGTTCCTGTTAAACCATCCAACCAATATCAGCATAGAAAACGGACATTAAATAGTGATAATTATATATAGAGAGAGTGGGGGGGAGAGAAATTCTTTGGGAAATAAGCAGCTTTCCTGAGGTTGGTAAGAATAAATAATATCTTAGTTTTAAGAACTGTTGGCTGAAACCAAAACGATGAGATATTTGGTAATCCATTAGGTGTAGTGTTTACAAGAGAGAGTATGTAAACTTTGGCATTTATAAACTCTTTAGCTATTTTATATCTATTTTCTGGTGCTAACACATTCACATAAATGCTAGAGGAATTGTTTTTATAAACTGGTTGTCATTTCAACAGCTTAAAGGCAAACAGAGAAAAAACAATATATTTTTTCTAAGCATGATTTCAAACTGACTTCCAACAGTCTTGGTAACCTCCTCCATTTAACAACCACCTTGTATCCACATTAAGTCCTGCAGTTGTTTCCTTTACCTAAAGCCTCCCCTCCCCCATCTCTACCTACCTTTAGTCCCTCTAGTTTCATTTACTCTACCTGCCCTGGTCTGGTTACTTTCACCAGCTTTCCCTGCTCTACAAGGCACTACTCACACTACTTACTATCACAAATCTACAGGCCTTCCTCCATTTAGTTCCTTCTATCACATTTTTTTATTTCTTATTTGTTTCTTAACAACACAAATATTGGCCTCCAAATATTTTTCACCCTCTGAAGATAGGCAAATGCCTGAAACAGTGGATTTTCCACTATCTGTAATGAATTAACTCCATTTAATACTTGTTGTCTTTTTCTTTTATTTACAAACTTTTGTCAAGGCAGACCACCACTACCACCACTGCCTGTTTCCTTGGATTCCAGATGTTACATCAACTTAATCTTGCCATAGGGCTTAATGTTTGAAGCAGTCAATTGTTAATAAAGACTCACTAATCACAATTAAAATGACTGCTAAGCTATATATTGAATCATGTGGTACCCTCTGAATGGCCATGAATACAAGTGGAGGTAATTGTCTCCTCACAGCATGAGGTGTGATTAGGAATTTGAAATCAAGGAATATGAAAACAATACAAGGAGTTCATGCATGTAATTATATAAAAAAAATTTTTTTTAATCTATAGTGAAGTTCTTGCAATTTCTAGTTAGTCATGATTAAGTATAGTAATATTTCATCCTTTACAGGAGGAATAGTATATACAAAACAGAAACAACAGTTTAAGAAAGCCACAGCAATGCTGACTGGCATTATGCAGTTATAATCAAAACATTAAAAATATTTCTAGACATTCTGAGAATATAAACTATTCATTTTAAAATGCCTGTAACTGAATAAATAATCTCTCTCTCTCTCTCTCTCTCTCAAACTTTCAGGTACCAGCCATCATGAATTTCCATTCCAAAGTCTGGAGAGTCATGGTTTTTTGGGAAATATACTCATTGCCTTCTGCCACTTAATTGACAGCTTACTTGGTCAGTCTCCTCTACTGAGCTAACTGATGAGGCACAAGGTCAGTTCACATCACATCTGGGCATATTCACACAACACCTCTATTTAGCCGAAAACTAGGGCCCCTAACAAGACCAGGCATTATAATACATTTGTCATCGTGTTCCTATTGAAATACAGTACTTTTTTTTCCAGTTTATTTAGGAAATAGTGAAGAATTTAGTAAAATGACTCCTTATTAAGCTGGGGTTTGGAACATACCATGAAATTTTGATGGGCTTTTAATTTTGATCACATTAGAACAAGATATTTGTATCATAGAATCAGAGGCAACTTCAGGCAGGTGGGTATCTAAAGGGTTAAACTGCATCCAGTAAAGAGTTTTCAGCTCAGGAGTTTAGGGAATCAAATAATCCTTTCTACTATAGGCACAAGACCAGAAATTCTTTACAGGGAGGGGCTAGACAATTTCATCAACCCCATTGTTCAACTCATACATATCAACCCCAAAAGGATGAAAAGCAGAGTCAACCTTGGCAGAATTCAAACCCAGGACATAAAGACAGACAAAATACCACTAAGTATTGTGTCTTGTGTGCTAACAAAACACTTCAGCCCACTCACCACTTTCAATACAACCTTAAAACGTATGACCAGCTAGTAGTTACTTAAATAGCATTTACAATATTCAAAAAGGTTATTTCTATCAGTGAAGGTGCATGGCTTAGTGGTTAGAGTGTTATACTCATTATTGTAAGATTGTGGTTTCAATTCCTGAACCAGGCAGTGAGTCAAGTTCTTGAGCAAAACACTTCATTCACATTGCTCAGTTCACTAAACTGCAAATGAGTTCCATTAATAACTGGGGAAGTTAACCATAAAATGGACTAGCAACCCATTCAGGAAGAGGTGTTGTAATCAGAGTCATTCATACAATATGAAAACCAGGTTAAACTTTGGCCTTACAAGTCATAGGGTTCGTGACAAGCCCAAGCTATTTCTGTCGTGAATATTTCAATACCATCAACTTGAAAGGGAGGGCTAAATTAATTTTAATTTTCCAAATTAGGTGGTTTGACAACAGAATTCTTCCAAATAACAAATATGTTTTGTCAACAGGTTTTACAGACAGTGAAAAGTAAGCAATTATGATTTAATGAGCAACAGTAGATGAAATGTCCAAAGTAAGTTATAACCTGGCTGTCCTAAAATCAAACAATCAATGTCAATAGTGAAATGAGAATTGGATAGTTAAGAAAAGAGTAACTAATTACACAAGGTAAACTGTGGCAGTATAAAGCTGATGAGAAATGAAATAAATAAATGGAAATGTAAGACAAGCAAAATAAGCTGTGGAACTAATGAAGTACTGTGCCAAAGATTTGAAATGAAATAGCAAATGTGTGTGTGTGTGTGTGTGTGTGTGTGTGTGTGTGCGCGTGCATATGCGTGCGAAAACTGCCAAATTGAGAAGGAGAAGCATAAATAATTTCAGGAATTATATAGACAAAAGTACATGATGATTTAAGTGAAGCAATATCATCATCATCATTGTCATTTAACATCCACTTTTCCATGCTTGCACCAATCAGAGGGAATTTATTGAGGCAGATTTTCTATGGCTGGCTATCCTTGGTGCTGACCCCCACCTGTTTCCAAGAAAGGTAATTATCTCCCCATAGCTGGACATGTTTTTCTAAGAAGACTGGAAACAAGCAACATCACTTGTATGATGGTGATGTTCACTTACAAAGATCACATGATGTCAAGACAAGGATACAAGAATGCACGCACACACACACACAATGGACTTCTTTCAGTTTCTGTCAAACCAAATCCATTCACAATGTTTTGGTCAGCTTGAGGCTTTAGCAGAAGACACTTGCCGTAAGTTCCACACATTGAGATTGAACTTAAGGCACTTACCAACCACATGGTTCCGGGTTCAGTCCCACTGCGTGGCAGTTGGGCAAGTGTCTTCTACTATAGCCTCGGGCCAACCAAAGCCTTGTGAGTGGATTTGGTAGACGGAAACTGAAAGAAGCCCGTCGTATATATGTATATATATGTGAGTTTGTGTGTCTGTGTTTGTCCCCCTAGCATTGCTTGACAATCGATGCTGGTGTGCTTATGTCCTCGTCACTTAGCGGTTCGGCAAAAGAGACCGATAGAATAAGTACTAAGCTTACAAAGGATAAGTCCTGGGGTCGATTAGCTCGACTAAAAGGCAGTGCTCCAGCATGGCCACAGTCAAATGACTGAAACAAGTAAAAGAGTAAAAGAGTTCCCAACTAAGCAATGCCTGCAATAAAATAAAGATAGTAAAAATTTTACTCCCACATAAATCACCAAGGTGATAGTCTATTTTTATAAATGTTTCCAATGAAGAGGTCAACTACATAATCTGCTTTGCATTTGTTGCATGAATTTGAAAGCATAACTAATCGGCTTATTAATTTCAATTCATTAGAGCTTTCACAATTTTGCCCGATAGTTTTTTAATTAAGAAGTTGGTTAATCGTTTAAATAGCCACCGGTCAAGGTGAAGTGAGAGAACCTAGAGATGTAGAAGAAAAAAAATTTAAAAAGAAAAAGGTGTATTTAGAAATCGACTAAAAATGCAGCTGTATTAACTATAAAATTGCCAGCATTTCAAATATAATTAACTGATGGTAATTACCAGTGCTGAAATCACTTTGCGATGTTTTTACTAACCAGTCAATCTATCAATTTTAAATAGTTGCAGTCTAATAAGAAAACTAGATGGGAAAGTGAGGAGGAGAGTTGTGGAGAATGAGGTAAACCATTTGCCAATAAGTCTGAAAACTGGTTTCCAATTCCATCATACAGCTAATACCATTCAAAAATGCATGAATGTCACCTTATCCTATCCACAGTTCTCCTGTTGAAGTTAGAAATCGATATTAAGGCTACAACAAAAGTGAACTCCTATTGATTTTATTTTAGTTTTAATAATATCATGTGAGCTCCAAGTAGTGGACTAGAGGTTATATATTGCTTGGTAGAAACCATGCTACATTCTGTTAAACTCAGTTTGTATGGCTGAATACAATAATTTTTACTTTGTAAATGAATAGATGGTTTCAAAATGCCAGCCCAAACAACCTTATGTAAACAGTGACACTTTTAAAAATTATTCAACTCTAAATTTCCATGGAGCTATTTTCCATCATTAGAAGACTTGACACTTTCCATTACATTGCCGGAGAAAGAAAATTTAGCTCTTTAGCACTTGGATTATTCTGTTAAACATAATGCTTATTTGTTCATGTCGTTTTGAATTAATCATGCATTATCTTGTAGCTTCGAGATTTTGGCGATGTGATTCTAAGAATGACATTTGCAGGATAGATGTGAGAGGTCAGATCTGGCCAGTTTTAGCATTAAGCAGATAGATTATTTGGGCTGGATGTAACCAGTTTGAACACTAAAGGGTTAAATAAAAGAACCTACTTGAATAACATTTATACTGATGAAAGAAAATTATGCCCTGCCAAAACATTTGAGAGACCTGCAAGACATGGATGCGGAGGTCTTCAAGACAAAACTCGACGCTTTCCTCTCCACGATACCAGACGAACCAATGGCTCGAAATGAGACGCAGTTTAGGGCAGCGATGTCAAATTCTCTTATACACAAGATGTGCCATCAAAACTCTTGATTGGACCATATCAGGTGGGGGAGAAGAGCCATGCAAGGAACGTGAAGAGAGCACAGCATAAAGACGGAAAATCACGGTGGTGCTCCAGCATGACCGCAGCCACTTGGCTGAAACCCATAAATAAAATAAATAAAT
>NC_068992.1:61741467-61745726 GCF_001194135.2 Octopus bimaculoides
GTGTGTGTGTGTGTGTGTGTGTGTGTGTGTGTGTGTGTGTGTGTGTGTGTGTGTGTGTGTGTGTGCTTGTATGTATGTGTTTTTGTCTCCTCACCACTTGACAACTAGTGTTGGCTTCTTTATGTGCTCATGATTTAAAAGTTCAGCACTTAAGACTGATAGAATAAGTACAATTTTTGCAACTACAACCTTTCAAGGCAGTGCCCCATCATGGTGGCAGTGCAGTGACTAAAACAAGATAACAGATATGAAGAACTCCACCCTAAATTCATGTGTGTGTGGAATATTCAATCAATAACTCTTTGGTACTGGGGTAACCACCGTATATCAGGCAGTAGTATGGAGGGGGAGACACAAGTTTAGCTAGTTTAAGTTGCTGATACAATAAATAAGTCAAAAAGAAAATTCAACTAAGAAGTGATACAGTGTAGCAGATTTGACTTGTTGAGAGTTTCACATCATTATACTGCTTCCTTCTCTTACACACACAAACACACACACACACAAATCAATTGAACATTACATGGTTTTATTGATATTTCCATTCTTACTCAGAAATATTTACAGCTGAATCAATAAAAAAATCCCTCTTTATTGAACAGTTGTTTTAGAGTTGTTTATAAACTCCACTGGCATCAAAACTAGGTTTGGATCAAAACAAACTAGATCTGAGCTTAATCAAACACACTGGAAATTTTTTTTTTTAATGGTTAAAGAATAAACCAGGGTTTATTTTATTTTATTTTTATGTTCATTTTTCCAAAATTGATTTTAGTTTAGATGTAGACATGGTTCCCAACTGCAAGGTTCTGGGTTCAGTCTGCCTACATGGCACTTTGAGCAAGTATCTTCTATAGCTTCAGGCAAATCAAAGCCTTGTGAATGTATTTGGTAGATGGAAACTGAAAGAAAACCATTGTGTACAGATGTGTGTGTGTGTGTGTGTGTGTGTGTGTGTGTGTGTGTGTACGTGTGCATGTGTTATCTCCTTACCTTGACATCACTTGATAATTGTAAACAAGTGTCACCATCCTTCATTTCCAATCATCTGTGAAAACAAGTCTGGCCATGGGGAAATATATTACATTGCTTGAAAACAATTGGGGGACATTAAAAACTTCCAAAAGTATTTTTAGTGATTCTATAATTCAATTCAGATATTGTATACTGAAGAGAAAGTGTGCCGTATCAGACCAAGAAAGATGTGAAGGGCAGTGAGGCCAGATCTCAAGATGCTTGGACTCTCAGATGAGCTAACAAAAGATGAAAATAAATATAAACAGTGTATATGGCAGACCCATTCACCTACAAGCCAACATACATAAGTTGGACATTACAACACTGATGAAATATGATGTAGGCTGACAGTAAACACTACCTATAATTCAGAAACTTGTTTTATATGCTATTCAAATGTACAAATGAAATAAACATATTGTAAACATCATTCTCATAATCATTTTAACATCCACTTTTCTATACTTTCTTGAATAAGACAGAATTCACTGAGGCAGATTCTATACAGCTGGATGCATTTCTTGTTCGCAACCCTCAACTGTTTCCACACAAGGTAATATTTCCCCATGGTCAAACATTTTTTACCAAAAATTGTAAATAAAGACCATTGCTTGTATAATGGTGATGCTCATTTTTACAACCTTCAAATAATGTCAAGGCAAGGACTCCAACACAATTATATATGTACACACACACACACACAATAGGTTTCTTTCAGTTTCCATCTACAAAATCTCCTCACAAGGCACCTTGGGCAGTTTTCACACACTGGGATTGAACCCAGATCCACATAGTTGGGAAACAAATTTCTTAACCTCACAGCCATACTTATTCATGAAAAGTTGTTTCAATAACTTACTTTTTTAAAAGCCCATGCATTTTTAATTACAAATTAAATTTATTTCATCTCTATAATCAATAAAAATTATTCAAATTAATTTACAGATATGGGCAAAATAAACTGACAAATATTCAAAGACAGAGGTTTTATTAACAAACATATGGTGGTAGTGGTGGTGGTGATGGTGGCAGTAGTAGGAGGAAAATATTTATCAGTAATGCACTTAGATTTGATAGAATAAAAAGATACAGTGTCACCAATGACGTTTATACATATAAATATATATATATACACATAATTATATATATATATATATATATATATACTGTAACAGAAAACTAATAGTTTATGCAAAGCACTATATGATCAATAATGTAACCACTGTTATATTGATGGCAAACCAATAGTATATGTAGAATACTGAGACAATGTATGATCACTAGTATAACCAAACATACTGATAGAAAATCAATAATATATATAGAGTAGTATACGATCGGTAGTATGGCACAAAAGATACAGTGAAGAAAAACCTATAGTATATGCAGAGCACTGAATGATCAATAGTATAATGGAGCCAACTAAAACAGCATTTTGTAAAATAAAAATTCATGTGATTACATAAATACCCATATAGTGCTTTTGTAGGAATGTAAAAAAAAATGTAAGAGTCTCTTTCTTTTATATATATATTTTTTATGTGTTTCAATCATTGGACTGCGACCATGCTGGGGTACCACCTTGATCCCAGTAAACATCTTTTTAAGTCAGGTACTTATTTTAACAGTCACTTTTGCTGAACTGTTTCAGATACAAAGAAACAAACTAACACTGACTGTCAAGTAATGAGCACAGCCATACACACACACACACACACACACACACATACAGATGCACACATGACAGGCCTCCACACAGTTTCCGTTAACCAAATTCACTCACCACACATTGGCAGGCATGAGGTAACAGTAAAAGATACTTGCCCATGGTGCCGTGCAGTGGGACAGGACCTGAAAGCACATGATTACAAATTGAGCTTCTTAACAAGACAGCTATGCCTGTGTCCATGATTTGAAACAAAAAAACCCTGCCATAAATGGTTTCCAATTGCAGCAAAAGGCCAGTAATTTCAAAGAAGGGAGAAGTGAACTACATAGACCCCCAGTGTTCACTTGATACTTGTTTTATCAACCTGAAATAAAAGTATTCATTTCAAGAAATACAACAAAGTGGCTGTGTGGTAAGAAGCTTGCTTCCCAATCACATGGTTCTGGGTTCAGCCCCATTGTGTGGAACCTTGGGCAATTAGCCGCAGGCCAACCAAAGCCTTGTGAGTGGATTTGGTAGACGGAAATTGAAAGAAGCCCGTCATGTGAGTGAATGAGTGAGACAGAGTGTGTGAGTGAGACAGTGTGTGAATGAGACAGAGTGTGTGAGTGAGACAGAGTGTGTGTGTCCTACTGCTTGTTGGTGTGTTTATGTCCCCATAACTTCACAGTTTGGCAAAAGAGAACGATAGAATAAGTACTAGGTTTTTAAAAAAAAAAGTCCTGGTGTTAATTTCTTCAACTAAAAACCCTTCAAAGTACTGCCCCAGCATGGCCATAGTCAAATGACTGAAACAGATAAAAGATATATACATATGGGTAAATTTAGTCATCTAGAGGAGAGAATGATGAATGTTATGATGAGTGATGAATGATACGATAATAAATATGCTACTGTGTAAAGTAGTTTAATTTAATTTCTGGTCACCATTAACTGCTGTATCACTTGTGGTGGGGTATACAATAAGTAGATAAGGCTATAGTTGCTATGGTAAAAATAAAGAGGGTAAAGAGATACCCTCTAAATATTGGTAGGGCAGTTACTTCCAAGTAATAATCAATAAAAGATATGCAAATTTGGTTTTCAACTGCAAGAAACCAAATGCTATATATTCATACATTGAAGTGTGGTGGGGATTACATCCAAGTCTGGAGAAATCAATATTTAATGTTATCATGAAAATATAGAGCTTTGAAAACATAATGTTGTTGATAATACAAGTAATACATTTTTAATATTGAATTCAACTCATGCTGGATATAAATTTTCAGGGAGTTTTTTTTTTTTTTTTTTTTTTTGTGGTTTTTGTCAGATATTTCAACATTTTATCTTGACAAGTAGGGGATTTTACTAAAAATTAGGAAATACCATACGTAAAAAATTTACAATAATTCAGTTATAACATGCCAATATTTCAGCTGAGAGCAAAGAGGTCTTTTTCTTTAAAAAAAAAAAACCCTTTTGCAATAATTTAGTTCAAAATTGTAATGCTATTTTCTCTCTACTATTTTTTTTTAAAATTAGGAATGAGAAAATTTCAGCCTTTAATTGCAGAAGTTTAATTGCAAATAAG
>NC_068992.1:61746082-61748841 GCF_001194135.2 Octopus bimaculoides
TATATATATATATATATATATATATGTGTGTGTGTATATGTATGTGTGTGTGTATATGTTTGTGTGTCTGTGTTTGTCCCCCCAACATCGCTTGATAACCGATGCTGGTGTGTTTACGTCCCCGTAACTTAGTGGTTTGGCAAAAGAGACCGATAGAATAAGTACTAGGCTCGACTAAAGGCGGTGCTCCAGCATTGCCATAGTCAAATGACTGAAACAATTAAAAGAGTATACAGTTCAAGATCAATCTGTGCCAAGCAGCTTCACTCTGCGTGCTTTAGCTTCAGTACTATGGCAACAGTGCGGATACTATTGATCAGACCACAAGTATATATATATATATATATATATATATATATATATATATATATATATATATTCCTTGTAAGTAAATGTGGCAGGAGGATGCTCATTGTGTGTGTGTGTGTGTGTGCAATAAGTGTGTGTATGATTGTCTTTTGCCTTGATATCACTTGACAGTTGTAAACAAGTTTTGGTATCATAGTGTTATGTCATTCATTTCCATTATTCTGTGGAAGAATATTTGGCCATGGAGAAATATTACTTTGCTCAGAAACGGGTGAAGGTTAGCGACAGGAAGAGCATCTAGCCATAGAAAATTTGCTTGTTAAAATAACAAAGATTCATTTGTTTCACATTCAATTTCCCTTGAGTATATATTAGTGAGGCACTGTTTCATAGCCTTGGATACCCTTCTTGTCACTCACCCATACCTGTTTTTCAAGTAAGGTAGCTCTTATATATCCCACTTCTTCTATGACACAAAGCTAGAAGATAAATTGTCGACAAGAGAAACCACAGCATCATGATTGCTTGCACTTGTGATATTTGGAGAATATACAAACCGTGCACATGCATATATTACATGTATATAACACACTTCTTTCGATTTCCATCAACAAAATCCACTTACAAGGCTTTGACTGGTCTGGGGCTATAGTAGAGGTGGTATAGTACAGTGGGAGTGAACCATAAACCACACAGTTGGGGAGAGAACTTCTTTACCACACAGCAGGCATACAATAACATAAATAACTCAATGTTAAAACATAAATACAATAATAATATTTCATTTATTTCCACTAATTAGAAAATGTGTAGCAAGATTATAAGAGCAATGACATCTGCAACTTACTAATTCTATTTTGTTCTCTTCTGAACAATTTGCTCCAATCTTCTTAATTTAATGAGAAGCTGCAACTCAATACTTTCACTCTTTTTCAAATGAAAAGGGGGTCACAGGTACCCACACCCAAAATAAAACCCTAAACTCTTTGTAAACTCAATACAGTTACTCTAACTGAACCTGTATAATTTGTGCAAAGATTAGTTTTAATTTCAATTCTAAACTCTCGTATTTTAAAAGTTTTTTTTTTTAAATTTTAAATAGAATAATCAGTTTGAATACTTATTGCAAAATTGCTTTATTGCACAAAATTAAATCATATTTAGCTAGTCTGTCTTAATTCACTGATTAATTAATCCAGGTTGAAATAATAATTAAGAGAAATAAATTCAATTAACAAATGAGTTAATTAAAAAATGTAATTTTTTAGTTATGTATGCTACATAATTTCACAAATAAAATAGGCAGCCTCTGTATGTGAGAGAGAGAGGGGGAGGGGAAGAGCATTTACGTTCCTTTATCACTGCTCACTGATTAAAAATCTAGAGTCAAAGTTTTATCTCCAGCTTTAACTGGACAACAGAAAACATTTAATAATGATAATAATCCTTTCTGCAAAAGGCACGAAGTCTGAAATTTGATGGGAGGGAACTAATCAATTACATCAACCCCAGTACTCAACTGGTCCTTATTTTATCGACCCCAAAAGGATGAAAGGCAAAGTTAACCTCAGTGGAATTTAAACTCAGAATGTAAAGACAGACGAAATACCACTAAGCATTTCACCTGGCATGCTACTGATTAAACAGAGAATATTGAATGCAAAACTACATCTCAATTACACTGACCAAAGTCATGAAAACTAAAGCTTATATCTCAAACACACACACAAAACCAGTGCAGGCATGGCAGTACGGTTAAGAAGCTTACTTCCCAACCATGTAGGCTTGGATACAGTCTTGATGCACAGCAAAGCTACGCGAGAGGATTTGCTAAATGAAAATTGAAAGCAGCTTTCGAGTGTGTGTGTGTGTGTGTGTGTGTGTGTGTGTGTGTGTGTGCACATATATGAGTGCATGTGTGTGTTCATGTGTATCCTTTGTCTAAAAGCCATGCGATGGTTGTAAAGTGAGGCTGTTTGTTTCCAATCTTTTGTGAAAAATATAGTTTTGCATGGAGAAATATCACCTAGCTTGAAATCGGTGATGGTTGGCAACAGGAAGGGCATCTAACAGTAGAAATCTAATCTATCAACTAATTTCGTCATGGAAAAGTGTGTGCTAAATGAGGATGATATATAATTGATAGTAATCTCTTGAGACAAAGAAAGATGCTTCTGTAATTTCATATTGAACAACCTGCACAGACAATATGCATATAATAATCAACTGTAAACTGCATATAAACTCACAACCTCCATTAAATTGATATCATCTGTACAGGGAACATATATCAGATGTTGAAGTGATAGGTGACTTATGTGGTCAGATAGGTGACTGTGGTCACCTATCTGACCACAGATAGGTGATTGTGGTCAAAGTGCAACAGTCTGACCACAGCTATTTTCATATATATATATATATATATATATATATATATATATATATATATA
>NC_068992.1:61749000-61773526 GCF_001194135.2 Octopus bimaculoides
ATATTACTCTATCTTTGGTATTCGAGTACCATTTTTTCCATCTTGTTTTGCACTTATGGCTCACCTGTGTATATGTATGTGTGTGTATATATATATATATATATATATATATATATAGATATATATATGTGTGTGTGTGTGTGTGTGTGTGTGTGTGTGTACAGGGTGTCTCAGAAAGCTTTACCCATGTTTAAAACTCTTTCTAGAGAATATTGGTTCAGGTAATATTATCTACATTTTAAATAAGGATTTGCATATGTCTTTTGTCCATGTGTCTACTGTTTCATTCATCTATAACAGGTTTGTACACAAATGGCATTGAAAACAAAATGTGGCCATACTGTTGCTTTGAAAACAGTGGGAGTAAGCAACAAGTACATAAGAAAACAGTTGAATGTGTGCCATGAAACAGAGTTCAATACCTAGAAATGATGTATGGAGTTCACAACTACCTCTACCAGGCCAAATCCTGGTAAGAAACGATCAATCATACCAAACAAACTGTTGGAACTGTGAAGAAACAAATGAACTGGAATCCCTGCAGGAGTGCAAGAAAAACTGCAAATTCTCTTGATATTTTGAAACCATAAATGCACACGATTTTTAAAGAGGCTTTAAAGCTACATACAAGAAACAATCCCAGCAATTAATTTCAGCTGTATCCAAGAAGAAACGGCTCGACAGGGATAAAACCATGTTAGCTGAGATGAAGTGCACTGCAAACAAATTATTGATCTGGTCTAATGAGAAGATCTTCACCGTAGAGGCAGTTACCAACAGGCAGAATAACAAGCTTTATGCAAGTAATGCAGGAGACTTGCCCGAAGGTAGTAGGAGTCATTCACACCATCAGAAGCCAGCATCACTAGTGGTGTGGGCTGCAGTTGCATCTGATAGGTCCAAGTCTCCCTTGATCTTCATTGATGCTGGAGTCAAGATCAACAGTGAAGTTTATGTGGAAATGTTGGATAACAAAGTGTTACCCTGGATCACGGAAACCTTTGTTGACTGTTACATCTTCATTCAAAAAGGGATTCCAGCCCACACATCCAGTTGACACAGAAATGGTGCAAAGAGCATTTCAGCAGTTTTTGAGACACAATGACATGGCGTCCCTCAAGTTCAGATATCAATCTCATAGACTTCGTTATCTTAGAGAGTATGGTTTTTGCACGATCCTATTCAAATGTGTCAGATCTGAAGAAAGCCCTTCTGTCTTCATGGGTCAAGCTGGATGAAGAGGTGGTATGGCACTCATGTAACTCACTAACCACTCATTTGCAGACTATGATCAATGTGAAAGGTGGTCATTTTGAAATGTAACCATTGCAATGGATTGACAATTTACATTAGAACATGTGTGCCAAATTTCATTATCCGACCTTAAATTTATTTTGAGTAATTGATATCAATGGGTAGATCTTTCTGGGACATCCTGTGTATTTGTGTGTATACATATATATATACACACACACATATATGTGTGTGTGTGTGTGTGTGTTTATATATATATATATAGGAAAATGAAGAATAAGGCAGAATGCTAAATTGGAAGCATGTTTTAATAAAGGTTTCTAACCGGCTTTCATTGCGAAGCAAATTTTCAAGAAGGAGAATGAAAATGTTTTTTACAAAGTACAAAATGAAGAAAATAATAATATATAAAAAAATAACTATACCAATACATTATATTGTCTTTGAGCTTTTGAAGTTTAATGGTAGTTCATGTATATAATGGTTGGAAAATAAGGATGCATGAGAATTGAGAGCTGTGTTAGGTTTAAAAAAAGGGTTAAAAGTTTGTGTTAAGCAGGAAGCGTGGTGTCAAAACAGGAAGTGTGTGTAAGGGGAGACAAATGTTTTTAGCTGGAGTTATGAACTCTTTTTCAACAGGAAGTTTATGTCTGTTCCTAATGTATAACAACAACATCTAAAATTAGAGTTCTGACATAATTTATAGAAAAGTAAAAAATAATTCTTCTGTAAACAATAATTAAATATTGAAAATAATAATAAGACTAAACTTAAGAAACCATAATGTAAAGTGAAGCATCTATATTTTCAAGTACATCCTTGCAGATGAAGAATAAAGGAGCTATTTACTCCTAAGAATTAAAAGCTATTCCCAGTGTTTATAAAAGAAATATAAGCAACAAAGTATTATATAAATGGATACTTCACCACCACCACTCCTTGTATAAACATTTGAAAACTGTTTCTAAATGGAAAATTGACAGCAATAATATGATTATCTCAAGAAAATTTGATTAAATCACAGTTTACACATTGAATGTGTTGCTTATACACACACAAATGTACATATACACAAAAATAAACAAATATATAGATGAATATACATACACACATATACAGGCAAATATACATTCATACACAGGCAAACATTCAAACATATACAGGCAAACATACATATACAGGCAAATACACATACATATACAGGCACATGCACACACATATACAGGCACATGCACACACACACACACACATATATATATACACACACACACACACACACACACACACATACCACTCATACATACACATACATGTTACGTACACACACAGAGCCAGTTATATGTTCATTTTTTTTTTTTTTTAACAAATGTTTTTCTGTTACCATGGGTTAGACGGAGACAATATGAGGGAACAGTTACTGAATGTATGCTCTTGCTGATACCAATCCTTATTTTTCCAAATATAATATTTTTTTTTTTCTATTACATTGATCTTTAAACAAATCTTGTCCAGTAATGGATGACTTTCTCACGGTTTGTTTCACATTACAGCTGTGCCCTGAAAGGGAACTTCACAAACACATTTATGGCATTCTGCAGCATTCAAGTCAAATTTTTCAGATCAAAATTTACAGCCAAATGAATGGTGGGTCGACTTATACCCCAAGATGACTTAAAAGGACCAAAATTTCCATAGAAGATGCAAGAGAACTTGAAAAGATAGCAACAATGTTTGGATGTTTACACCACATATTATATCAACTTGTATGCCAGAAAATACAGTACACACATAAACAACGTAAATCCTGACCAACATAATTCAGTCAATTTCCTAACCTTAACATCATCACCATCAGCATTTTAATATCTATTTTCCATGCTTGCATGGATCAAATGGAATTCATTGAGGCAGACTTTCTATAGTTGGATCCCTTCCTGTCACTATCTTTCTCTTGTTTCCAAGCAAGGAGAGATTTCCTCATAGATATACATGTTTTCCATAGAAGATTGAAAAAGAACATCACCATTTATATGATAGTGACACTCATTTAAAACTACCACACAATGTCAAGACAAGGATATGATTCCTTCAGTTTTCCTCATCTTCATTAAGTCACAAGGCATTGATCAGCCATGGGCTATAGTAGGAGATACTTGCAAGACATGCCAAACAGTGGGACTGAACCCAAAACCACATAGTTGGGAAACAAATATTGCAGCCACACAACCATGCCTGCATTAATATTTAAATGAATATATCAAAATCAAATCTTTCAAAGAGTTCTTATATATAATAAACACTACCAAAGCAAACTAACAAAGAATCCTCAATGAATTCATTGGAATTATTACAGCCTAAGCCAAATCTCTCAAATTATGCGCTATGATATTGAATAAAGAAATGATACATTAGATAATGTAGTCCCAGATGCCTTAAAAAGTTGAGATGGTCATGGTTAGAATGCCTTTGATCACAGCTATTCCTATTCAAGTTTCAGCTATGGCTAAGTAGCCCCATACACATTGTCAAATCTGTATCCAAAAGAAATCAACAGATCTTTTCTTACAAGGTCAATAATTGATCATGCTTGAACTGTTTTCTCATCTTGGTTGATTATTGATCTACTGAACATATATTGGAGAATCACCTACAAATCCAAGACAATGTTGCATGCTGCTGCTGCTGCCATGGCCACTGCTATACACACACACACACACTACAAACATGATGCATCCCTTACTTCTCATCTCCTCATCCCCAATGATATTGTACTCTCACCAGATCATATATTAAGCAGAGCCATCTCAACACCATCACATGTCCCTCGGCTGTATATGTATAGGTGTTATAATTGTCATTTTCAGAGTAAACTATGAGGCAAGACATTTCTCTGACTAGTGGAGAAGATTTTAAATAAATCTATACTAAATGAATAAATGCCATGCAGGATACATGGCCACTTCAGTGTTAAAACCTATCATATCCAGCCCAAATATTCTACCTGTTTTATGCTCAAAATATCCAGGTCCAGCCTATCTCACCTAACCTACAATGTCATTCTAAAAATCAAAAAAATCACATGATCAAAATCTTGAAGCTATGAGATAATGCATGATTAATTCAAAACAAAGTGAGTAAATGAGCAACCATTTGACAGAGTAAACTGAATGCTAACAGGTTAAGATAGAACTATTTCCTTCAGCTGCAACATTCTGGAATGATCCATTCTCCTGACCTTTGAACATTAACCACATCAATCTCAGTGTTCTGGAATGACCTACAGAGGAGAAAACCATTGCTCCTCTCCCTTCCTACTTATTATACAGAAATAAAAAAAACAGTACTTTCAAGAATCAAAAAAAAGGAAGATTAGTTTCCAAATATGGTCATCGGTTTTTTTTCCTTACTTTTTCAATTTTTCCTCATGCAAATTGGCTTCAGGAATTGTAGAAGTCTTCAGAAATCAGTTGTCTTTTCATATAAACTCAGAAATCAATATAATAAAAAAAAAATTTTTTAAACTTAACCAGTAAGATTGTGTTCATTCCTTGAAATTTGCTTTAAAACTTGGGCCACAGAGGAATAACAGAATATTTTCAATGGGAATTTCAGGTTTGTTTATTGTTCTGTCTGTGAACCAGGGAGGAATTTTAATGTGGGTGCTAAGAATTTTTGTTATCGTCAGTGTTGTTAAAAAAAAAAAAAATAGTGTGCATGTATTGCCAAATACTGATAGGGAAACTAAATTGCCATGTTCTTCTAAGCAAAGGTTTTAATTAACTTCTATGAGAATGGTATTTCATATGTGTTATGCAAGTACACAATGAACAGGTTGGAAGAGAATCTAGAAGACAAAAAAAAAAAATCAAATTAACACATACATACATACGTGTGTGTGTGCCCAATGCATGCAAGCATGCTAAAATGGATGTATAATGGAAGAAAGAAGAATTAATACATTAATACTTTTCTTTTTGTAGAACTATATAGAAGAAAAAACACTAAAAAAAAAGCAAAGAAAGAAACCAGCAGTCGTCAAGAATTACCTAATTACACAAGAAAATTAGCTTTCTAAGGTTAATAAAACATCTTATTTGCAAGGAAAACCAAATTGATGAGAAAATACACTGTTTTCATAATTGTTTAGAAGAATGTTAACTTTCTTCCCATGTTAGAGGAAATGTCTTTCAATTAAGGTGACATGAAACTTGTTATAAAATTTTCTTTTTCTTTTTTTAGACAAAATTGTATGTGTTAGTGTATATGTATGTATGTGTCTGTCTGTCTGTACATGAGTATGAGTGTGTACATATGTATATGTGTGTGTGTGTGTTCATGTGTGTGTATACATGAATATGTGCACATGTATTGTGTATGTGAATACACACATGTGTGTATACATGTGCATGTTTGAATATACATTTGTGTGTGTGTGTGTGTGTGTGTGTGTGTGTGTGTGTGTGTGTGTGTGTGTGTGTGTGTGTGTGTGTGTGTGTGTACGGAGGGGATCAGAGAGAGAATTGATTCACATTTTGGAATTTTTCAAAAATAATACTGATATATAAAAAAAATTAAAATAGCCAAAATAAAAAGAAATCGAAATAACTTTTACCCCACACATACTTCCCACTCCACATCCAAAAAAAGGTGAAAAATAAAGATACGAAAAGACAAAATATAGAAGTTACTTTGTAGCATAATAAAAATTTTTAAATGAAGCAAAAATCTTAAAAAACTTTAAAAAAAAATTGTAAAAAGTCTTCAGTTTGTTTATTAACAATCAATATGTCGCATTTGTAGGAGATAAATGCTGCCTGTTTTGGCATTTAATTGGTAACAGTGCAAGATAGGTTCTGAAATGTCTAAGAAATGAAAATAAAGAAGGAAATGAATTTGTGAGTATATAAGAATGCATGTGAATATCTTTTATCTTGTTTCAATCATTTGGACTGTAACCATGTTGGGGTGGGGAAAGCACCACATTGAGTGGTTTTGGTTGAACAAATCAAACCCCAGTATTCATGTGCGTTTTTTTTTTTCTTTCTTTTTTTAAGAGTCTGGTACTTATTTCATTGTTCTCCTCTGCCGAACTGTTAAAGGACATAAACAAACTAATACCAGTTGTCAATTGGTGGGTGGGGGGACAAAAACACAGACACATGGTGGGCTTCCACAGAGTTTCTGTCTAGCAAATTCACTTACAAGACACTCGTTAGTCCAAGGTGCTATGCAGTGGGACTGAACCTAAAAATATAAGGCTGCAAAGCAAGCTTCTTACCACGTAGCCAAGAGAAAGAGGGGAATTCTTTGATATGGTATTCTTGAAAAAAAGAAATGACAATTATAAGTCTTTTCTAGAAATCATTCTTCAGGTAGCAGTTAGTTATAAATGGTGGGTTTCTTCTGAGTGAAAATGTATCTCATCTCAGTCAGTACAATTGACTTTCTAAGTAGGACTAGATTAGATAGATCTGCAAATTTGGATTTTTGTTGACAGTTTTACAAATGGATTTCCTTCTAAATACTAATTTCTCTTCCTTGAAGAAACACCAGCTGTAGAAAGAAGAGATTCTGCTTGTAGAAAGTCTTTCAGATTAATGGTTTGGAGTGAGACCCAGAGAATGTCTAGGGAAAGTTAGTTTGACACAAATCACTTCCTTTTCGAGCTATATTTACAGTAGGTGAACTTAAAACTACAAGATAACAAAACTTTATAGTGTTATCATTACTTTCAATGATTAACTGTTCCTATAAAGGTGAAAGCAGTTATTCACAATCAGATAAACAGAGGTATGTAAGAGTTAAGTGTCTTGTTCAAGGACAGAAAGCAGGACAGGTAACAGAATATGAACTACCAATCCCTGAGCAGATTTTTGGATACCCTAATCATGTTCTCATACACCTTGCCTACTGGTTTATCATGTATATTTTAATCTTTAATAAACACAGTGTTACATATGTTAATGCTACATAGTGTTACATTAATTCTTTAATAAACTCCACAGGTTTCCAGAATGTCAGATGGTAACCATGGTCTAAAATGTGTTAAGCAGATGAGGCAAATCAAAATATATATCACAGGTTTACTTCTCCAGGCTTGCAGGCATATATATGCCACTACTAAGTAAAACAATCAAGTGTACTGACCAGGGATTTAGTAAAATGTGTGAGAAATGAACTCATGCCCAATAAGTCAACAATCAATTTGACATTTACATAATGAATATGTTCAATAGTAATCAATAATGACCGGACAGTTTACAACTACCAACTGAAAACACACCTGTCATTGTAATATAGTTCTTTATCAAAAGAAATAGAGTTCAGGAAAAATATCATCATCAGCATCTATATTTTCCATGCTGGCATTGGTTGGATGGGTCTGCTATCCAAGTTAGTTCATATTCAGAAGACCACAGCTTGCTTGTGCATTCTATTTTCAGCTACTATGGCTGGATGTTCTTCCTAACACCCACTACTTTACAGAGTGAACTGCTTGAATTTTTATGGCATTAGCATTAGAAAGGTTGTCAGGTGTTTGGCATTGTTAAACAGTGCTCTCTACCCTATAATCATCTATTCAAATAGCAACCAGAGATTACTTTTTTCCCTGCAAAGCTAAAGAGTCTTTCCTATTCTACAATGTTTTCATAAGTGAGAGCATGAATAAAAGAGGAGTGATGACCAAGAGTGAAAGAGAAAAGTGAATGAAAATGTGATGATGGGGAAGGGAGAAACAGAGTAACAGAATGGTAGGAGGCAATGGAGGAGAGACCATGATGGCCACATGCTGGTCGTTGCTTGAATAGAAAAACAGTATTTGCAGTTTGGCAGCATAGAACCAAAGATGCATCATGCTAAAAATTGAGGGACATGCTTCCTGTCACCAACCCTTACCTTTTACAACCAGCATAATATCTCCCCTATTCTTTCAAGCATGAAGCCGTATGATGGTTGTAGGTTTCCATAGAAGATTGGAAATGAATGTCACTGTAGTGTGTGTATGTTGTGGATAATCTCAGTAGTTGTCTCTCACCATTGCCTAACAACCATCACAATGATTCTGCTTAAGAAAAAAAAGGGGGGGGGGCTAGTATAATACTAGACTTGAAGGTAAGTTCTTGAGAGTTGGTTCAATCAACTAAACATTTCAAAGTGGTGTGTAAGTATGGCCACAGACAAACAACTAAAAGAATAAAACATACTGAGGTATATCAGGAAGAAATATGTGAGATTTCATATAGAGCTTGTGACACACACACCATTTATAGATCAGTGCAAGAGGGACTGTGTGGTTGAGAAGCTTGCTTCCAAACCATGTGCTCTCAAATTCAGTTCCAATGTGTAGCACTTTGGACAAGTGTCCTCTACTATAGCCCTGAACCAACCAAAGCTTTGAGAGTGGATTTGGTAGACAGAAACTGAAGGAAGTCTACCATATGTAAGTGTGTGATGATTTTATATATATATATATATATATCATCATCATCATCATCGTTTAACGTCCGCTTTCCATGCTAGCATGGGTTGGACGATTTGACTGAGGACTGGTGAAACCGGATGGCAACACTAGGCTCCAGTCTGATTTGGCAGAGTTTCTAATATATTTATGATTGGGAGTGGTCTATACCCTTGTCTTGACATATGATGATTGTAAAGGAGTATTATCAAACAAATAATGTTATTCATTTCTAGTCTTCCATGAAAAGCACATCCGGCAATGTGGAAATATTATCATGCTAGGAAACTGGTGAGGGTTGGTGACAGGAAAGGCATCTGGCTGTAGAAACTGCCTCAACAAATTCCAACTGACCTATGCAAGCATGGAGAAGTGGACATTAAACAATGATGATGAGACAATTCAAAGACAAATGACAATAGCTATGAGGGTAATCATCGATTTAACTCTTACTATATCCATGATGCAAGGTCTCTGAACAAGATACATTGCTCTGGGTGCCTCAGCCAACATGGCTGATAACATATTTCACTCTTCATTGTAAAGAACTCAGGAGCAGGAAAGCCATCCAGCAGTAAAAATACTGTCCACTGTACAATTTTTGGTGGGGAAAGAAGAAAAAAAACAAACTCAATCCAACCTGAACAACATGAAAGGTCAAAATAAAATATAAAGTTGATGTCATAAATAAAAGTATGCAAATATTGGATTAAAAAAAGTTGAAGGCAGCCTTTGACTTTTTCTATCCAAAGGTTTTTTTTAACCCAATATTTGCACATTGCTATTATTTGCTGAAAGTTGCACTGTTCCAAAAAAAAATATTTTAAAAAAAAACTGTAGGTTTTGTTTTTGTTTTTTTACCAGCCCCATCCCCCATGAAAGGCAGAGTTGCCCTTGATGAGATCTGAACTCAGAATGGAGAAACGAAAATACTAGCAGGTAATTTAATCCATCGCTCTACCAATTCTGCCATCAGTATGAACAATAATGAATAGAACAGTTTTCAATCACTGCATTAAAATATTTGCTGAATAACGTCAAATAGATGATGACACAATTGTTTTATTACAGCCTAATCAAGATGTTTTAATGCAATCGTTAGAGCTAAGAAAATATTTAAATAAATTCTATTTTCTAATAATGACAGACTTTAATTAAAATTAACAGATTTAAAAGAGTCACAAAGCAAAATTTCCCTCCCGCTACCTTCCCCTGAAAAGCTATCGCATCACATTCTTTACTAAGAAAACTTTGATAGAACAGCATTTAAAACAGAATTTCTTTAACAGAAGTAACTAGCTTATTGATTTTTTGTTTTTAGCACTAAATCTAGCTCATTCAATAGTAGTGCAGCTCTCTTAGACATCCTCCAATTTACTGATACCACCTACAGACTAGTTATGTAATGTGTCCAACGCGCACTCATACACTAACACACATACTATAAGTACAGAGATGTGGTATTAAGAAACAATCTATTTTGTATTTTTTTCAACTACTTTTTCCAAACATAAATTTATATTGATAATTCAACTAATTGGAAGAATTTTCATTTAAAATCTATATTTTTTGTTTCATTTTTTTCTTTTTGGTAGTGGGGAGGAGTCCCTGAAATGTAGATACACTAAAGCCTAAGAGTTTATTTTCTTTTGTTTATTTTTATTTTCCATTCTGTAAATTAGCTAACAGAGATAACATTTGATTTAAAACAATTACTGTTGAGTCGGAATATCAGTCAAGAGAAATGACATTATAGCTATGCCCTTTAAATTTATAATTAAAAAAAAAAATCCTTTTGTGCATAGGATGATGTGAAATAGTACAATAGCAAATATTATTCAACCAATCAGAAGCTAAGCAAAGGTATCATTTCAACCAATGAGAAAACAAGTTACCCTTAGCACTTATTTCTATTCATACAAAACAACCTTACTGCTCCAGAACACCATCCAATGTTTAAAATTGCCAGCTAACTACCACTCGTGATGCTAAATCTGTATTAAAGATAACACAATTTCCAAGAGTTATAGCTGTCATGATGAACCGCTAAAGCAATATATTCTATAAACTACACATTTTAAAAGACACATATTTGACTTCCTTTTATCACTTTACAATGAACTCATTCTGACAACATTACAGTTAACTTGGCCCACAGTTACCAAGCACAGCACACATTAATTCTTTTCATTTTTTTTTTTTTTTTTTTTGAGTCTGAAGGAAGGGGCACAGCCCACAACCCTTGCAGGCCATCTCAGGACAGTGAGCCATACTGTTCTATTTAAATTGTTGCAGATCAAGAATTGCAGGAAAGACATGAGCAAGAAGGAAATTACAAAGGACTAAATGTTATTGAGAGAAATGGTTGAGAGAAGTGATTACTGTGGGTCTACAGAGGGAAGAGGGTGGAATTGGAGAGATGAAGATGTTGGAATGCTTGCATAGTGGAGGTATGAGACTAACTAGCTTCAAGGAACAGCAGGATTGTGCAGCTAACATGTAGATGATGCATAATCAAGGAAAGTCAGGAGGGAATGAAGAGTTGTGTTGTCTGCATTGAAAGATGTGGCAGCAAGTAAGCTACTGATGTAGAGAAGGAAGAGAATGAGAGACAAACCCCAAACCTAGGGAATACCAGAGTTGAATGAGAGGGGGACAGAAAAAGCTACACCAATACATGCTGCAATGATAGGAGCTGATAGGAAGCTCCTGATCCAAGAGATGAGAGATGACTGGAACTTGTAGGCAGGAAGTTTTCATGGGAGACTTGTATGGTAGACATCAAAAATGGTTTTGCTGATGACTAGAGCCACAAAATTGATTCCACTAAACTTTTTGAAAATGAGAACCCACACGCAGCTGAATAATGTCAGAGAGTAAGCCCTTAGTGGATCTGATTCTGCAGAAGCCATAATAGTGGTCATTGAGGAGACAGCGGGAGAGAGAGTTCCAAAGTGTTGGAGAACATCATAGTCAATAATGGCTGTCTCCATTACCTAGAAGATGCTAGAAGTGAAAGTAATAAGATAGCACTTGACTAGGTCACAGAGGTTATCATTTTTGGTATGAGGCACACTGAAGCATTCATCCAAATATATATACATATAGAGAGTGAGAGGTTATAGTCTTGTATGTATAGGTACAAGTTCTGTAATGCAATTGACTATTGTGGTAGTAGCAGGAAAGGTGAAATAAAGAGCAAGCCCATGGCTTTGAGCTTGAAGCAACTTCTGAGTCAAAATGTTGCAATTTAACAATAAAAAGTCTTCCCCTACCTAACACATTAACTGTTACATTGCAAGACTTAAATGTCAACCAGCTTTATGAAAAAGGAACTAGGCTAATTGATAATATATTCCTAAAAGGTCTGAAAGTAAACTTATCACATCCTTAGTAAGAATGTAGACTGGATTCTGTCATCTAAAAAGTACCAGTGCTTAATATGCAGAAAAGGAATATATTGGGATGAAACGCTATAGTGTGTACCAAAGGTAAACTATGGGTGTATAATTGGTGCAGTGTGATCCCAGGTCAGTTAACAGTGAAGGAAGACTTCGTATGTGGTAGATATACAAAAGTAATTAGAAATAAAGGTACCCATAAAATAAATTCTTTCAGTTGCTCAACCCATTAAGTCCCACTGTCCTATAAATAGGACACTAGATGAGAACATTAAATAAGCTATATCACATTGTCTCAGTGTCCAATTTATAGTTTGACAGGAGTTGACCAGCTGAAGGGCTATTCAGGCTCTGTCTCTTTTAGCATAGTTTCTATAGCAGGATGCCCTTCCTGGTGCCAACCACTTTACAGAGTGCACTGGCTGTTGTTACACAGCACTGGCATGGGTGCTTTTTACGTGGCACCTACAAGCCCAAGAAGTTGGGGATACTCAGTTGTAGAGGGTTCCAGGAGACAAACCTATATGCAAGGACAACCACACTTTTACCTAGCTTGACATGTCTTTTCAAGCACAGCAAACCACTAGGTGTCTCAGTCCCCTATCACCCACTTTTGTGAGTCCCAACATCTGTAGATCCCTTCTCACCACTTTATACATGGATGTAAAATGATGAGGATGACAGTGTTTAACATAAAAAAAAAAAAACAGGGTAGAACAATTTTTTGTTACAGTTATTTTCTTTCAGCAGTATGAAGTCATATTATTTCAAGTTATTAAAATTAAAGCACAATAATTTCCATAACAGCAATAATAATAATTCTGTCTATAGGCACAAGACCTGAAATTGAGTGGGGCAGGGTAAATCAATTGCATCGACCTCAGGGCTCAACTGGTAAATATTTTGGATCATTTTGGTTTGACGGGCAACATTTTTCATTTATGTTTTATGTAGTGTTTTTGGTACCGAAACACTTTCAAACTTCGTATACTTGTATATTTTGTGTTATAGAACAGATAAAAAAATTTTTATTCGAAGTTATTTCATGTTAAAAATTGTCTTATTTCGATAATTTCAACCAATCACTGACGTCTATTCAGTTGAATACAGTTACTGCTGTGGCGGTGTATATGGTATTAATCCCTGTTAGTTCTGACATTTCCGATTAACTAGACTGTTTGTAAACACGTGTGTTGCTTATTTTTTCAATTAGCGAAAAAATTGTTACAAACACAGATATGCACAGCGTAATTTATTATATAAACAATATATGCGTATAATTTACCATTTTTCTGTAATTTTGTCTGCTTCAAAAGAAAACAAACCAAAAAACCGGATGAAATATGTCAACAGGGAATAACAGTTTTGTCACCGGCAAAAAATTATTGTTTACAAAACAGCAGTAACTGTATTCAGCTGAATAGACGTCAGTGATTGGTTGAAATTACAGAAATACGACAACTTTAACATGAAATAACTTGCGATGTACAATTTTTTGTTAAGAAGGCTAAGAAAAAAAAGTTGTTTTATATGACACATTCTACCAGTGTCCCAAGTTTGAAAGTGTTTCATTAAGAAAACAAGTGTTGCCCGTCAAACCAAAAAGATCCCATATTTTATCACCCAAAAGGTTGAAAGGCGAAGTCAAGCTCAGCAGAATTTGAATTCAGAATGTAATAAATAAGTTGGATGAAATACCACAAAGCATTTTGTCTGAGGCTCTAAGAGTTCTGCCAGTTTGCCATCTTAATAAAAATAATAATAATCTTTTCTGCTATAAGTACAAGGCCTGAAATTTTGAGAGAAATGGATAGTCGATTACATCAACTCCAGTGTTCAACTGGTACTTATTTTGTCAACCCTGAGAGGGTGAAAAGCAAAGTTGAGCTTGGCAGATTTTGAACCCCGAATATAAAGATGAACAAAATGCTACTAAGCTTGTGGTCAAATGTGCTAACAATTCTGCCAGTTTGCTGCCTAAATAATAATTAGAGTAACGAAGAAGAGCCAAGGAAAAATTAGAAAATTAAGTTTCTCAATTATCTTGGCCTGATAGTTCTCCCAAATTTTTTTTGTAATTTAGGTTGTTTAAACTAAGTAAGATCTTAATTGACTAAGATCTAATAGGCAGTACAGGAATCCTTATTAGTTCATGGCTCATGATACAGGAGTCAATTAAATGGCTGTAGGAGTGAATTATCTATCTACATCCTGGGCAAAAGATTTTTTGCTAGGTTTTTATTTGGGTTTTTACATGTGTGTGTGTGTGAGAGAGAGAGAGAGAGAGAGAGAGATCAGCCATGCATGGCATTGTCATTGTAGGCATTGCCTGTTTGCAAGGCACTCTGACAACTGGACTAACAGTTCTACAAAGTCACAGTACTGGAATGATAATTTTTTTTTATCAACCCTTTAATGGATGAAAGTAAAGTCAACATCAGTGGCGTTTGAACTTAAAAACACTAAGTGTCCAACCAAATACCACAAGGTATTCTATCCCAACGCCTCTGCCAAGCTGCTGCATTTAAATAGCTACGATGTTAAAAAAAATACGCAATTTCATAACAACACTGCCTCTAATTCTACACAGTCTTCATTTTGTAGCTGGAAAAATCCTGAGAGAGAGAGAGAGAGAGAGAGAGAGAGAGTCATTATTAAAAATAAATGAATTTCTTAGCATGGAGACATTTCAAACTGACATTATTGTAGTGAGTCAGAATTGTAACACCTGACTGAACTGAGGGAAAATAAGACAAGTGTTTGGTGAAAAACTGGCTTTCATGAACAAACTATGTCCTGATGTATTAGTATGGCTGCAAGCTATAACATGTGATTACACAGTGTCTGTTGTGTTAATTAGTATGGCTCAATTCGTTATGTCTCACTAACAACAACCATAGCAATCAATAACAGTTGGGGAAAATGATGAACTCACTGACCAGCTGTTGCTTTTGTGTTTGTCCTCATTCAATGTTCTGAAAATCCAGTAAAATTGACGAAAAGGAGGCATCATCTTGTGTTACTTAACCTGCAGGTCAAATTTGATTAAGTAAACCTATACTCAAAACATTCCAGGCACAATCATCTCATCTTATTTATAGACAACACATCCAACATTGTATTAACCAAAATGTTTTTTTTGTTTTGATTTTTTTAAAAGATGGTATTGCATAGTTTGAGGGGAATTTGATTGTTGTTTTTAGCAAGGACCATGCATACACTTTTTCCAAGTTGATAGGAGTTGGACAAAACTTATCAAGGTAATATTTCTATAGTTCCATAGCTGGATACTCTGCCTGACTCCAATCCTTGTTTTACACATAACATACTCTACTCTACATCACTTGCTGAACTGCTGAGCTGGCAGGCTTCGAGCTTATGTGATACATAAACAGTGTTACTATGCAAGGAGTTTGAATGTAAAAGCAAATGCATGCATGCACACACACACACACACAATGGGTATCTACACAAATTTCTCTTTCCCTAAATGGCATGCAATTGCTTAGGTGGTCAATAGAATGATTGAGGGATAGGTATTTGCATGGATGCATACATACTTTACAATGAAAGACAAAATTTGAACACAATATTTTACTGTGAGTGTGCGCAGAAAATTGCTTATCAGGAACCTTAATTTTCAGTGTTACCCATTCTCTTGATTTTTACTGCCATCATAAATCATCATCAACTTATTGATTATTACAACTATATTTAACCCTTTTATTGTGGAAAGCAGATATGTCCACTAAAAATTCCATTGCCCTTAACTATGGAAAACAGTTTTGTATACCAATCTATATTTTGTTGAGGAATATCAACTTTGAAACAATTTTTTTGTTGAGATATATCAAGTTTACTAAGGCAACATGCAAAAAATATCCATTTTTTTTTTTTTTTTTTTTGCTAGACATCATTACTGGAATTACATGAAATACAATTTCACAGTTAAAGGGTGAATATATAACTCAACTTAGGTTCTATCTTTTCTTTCTATTACAGACTAAATACACAGTATATTTTACTGAGTGTTATCAAATGTAGAAGTAGCTGTAGTGGTTTTTAGAAATAGAAATAAATTAGTTCTATTACACAAAGAAGAAGGTGTTTCATTTGAAAATTATCCAAATAAAAATCTATGTGCCAGTAACAAGTTTGATCTGATTGGTCAGTGACATGTTTGAAGTTTTCCTCCTCTCCATCTCTCTTATGTAAAATGAGGTCAATTTTCGTTGGGGAGAATAATATATACCATTTCAAAACTGATGGCTTTTCTTATAGATTTTGTGATTGATTTTCTTTTATTTAAATGTTGGCTTGACTATCATTTACAGCTGAGTGCAAATAGCCTTTGGGTGGATATTTGTCTGTGTGAACCCGTGTTTAAATGTATAGAAATCATAACACAAGGACCTCTATTTTATAATACTTAGCAGTGAAAGAGTAGATTTGCAGATACTATTTAAATTGGGTTTTGTAAGTCCAAACACACAGTACCAACCCTGAAAATCTCTCAAACTTACATTATAAAAATGTATTTGAGAAGATTCCCAAACTCCAGCTTGATGGACACTGAGAAATCTAAGAATAAAGGGTTGAAGTCATATTCAAAAATGCATAAACAAGGACAGAATTTGTAGCAAATTCAGAGAATAGAGTACATAGCGCACTTCTACTAACTAAAATTCTGAGAAAAAATACAGTTGGAGTTCATGACTGAATCACATTGAGAACATTATATTTAATCTGCTGCTTCTTCCTTGCTAAAAAAAAGTCCCAAATCTGGAAGAATTTAAAAGTCAACATTTTAGTTAGTAACTGAAAGCTAACACCGATGTCAGGTGATCTTGATCAGTGTGTAGGAAGGCAATAACCTGGACTCAGAGTTGTATAAGCATTGTATGTAAATGGTACACAAAACTTGAAGTGAGACCTCTACTAGACAAGGCCCAAGACTTTTGATGTAGCAGATCTACAGGAACAGTGACACCCATGAAGTTCGTGAAGATTTAGATAGATTCTATAACCCATTTGACTAAATAATACTAGAAATGGATGTAATGAAAGGAGGGCAGGTAGACTAAATGAAATATGCAAAAGGAACATTAGGATACACAGCAATGAGATGTCGGTAGTGAATACGAAAGTTTTGTTGTGGCTGAAAATAAGGTAAGATGCATTATGTGAACTTGCATGGAAGTTTGTGCACAAGCTTATTAGAAAAATAGCTAGTAATTAATTATAGGCACAAACTAATGTATAACAAGAGAAAAAAATCACTGTACTGTCTGGTTAGTAGAGCTGAATAGATAGAAGATTAGTGCTAGATGAAAATATACTGTACTGACTGTTGTAGGGAACCCTAGTAAGAGAAAACTAACCAAGAGATGAGTAATAGTACTTAAAGTTCTCAAGATGCTGAGACTCATGTGATTTAGAGCCATAACAATTTGTGTTGTACTGAAGGTATGCAGCAAGTTGTATTGCAGTCATGTCTGCATTGCAATAAGCTGCATTGCAGGCACATGTGTGTGACAAGTCACATTGCAGGTGTACATGCAACAAGATGCATTGTAGGACTGGGACAAGTCATACGGCAGATATGGTCAATAACACATGCCATGATGATGTGTATTCTACTGCAGATATGTCTACACAAACATGCTTCAAATGATAAAATAGATTTTTGAAATGATAAATTCTAGAAGGATCTCAGTCATTGGACAACTGCCAAATTGAGATATTGTCAACAATGGTTTTGGCTGATAATATTGACTACAGTACTTGCTCTGACATTTATGTAAGTGACCTTGCAGGAAGGCAAAAGGAAAAGCTGAGTGGGCATAAAGGGAGATAACCAAGATAGGTTGACATACAATGGATTTTTTATCAACACTAATTCTGTTGTCTCATGCTAATAAATGTACACATAGAAACATAAGCATACAACTGACTTTTGTACAGTTTTCATTTACCAAATTTAATTCACAAGGTGCTTCATGTGCAATCAAACTCCCAACTACATGGTTGCAAAGCAATAGCATAATAATTTCAGAGAAAACTTGATTTGCGATAGAAATGGTTTAGTAAGGTTTCTCATACTGAAATTATAGCTGTGAATTCTTGCTTAGCCACCCTCGTGGAACAAAAAAACCCAAATAAGCGAAACATTTGATCAGTAGTTTTAAAAGTAGTTACTCTGTCTTTATTGTAGAACATGTAGTCTTAGGTTTTAAAACTTAAAACATGATCCCCAAATTAAAGACCATCATTAATTATAATCCCATTCACATGTAGGAAGCATTATAAGAATATCAGTTAACCAATCCCAGTACTTGACTGGCATTTATTTTGAAGAAGTTACCGCATGTTCTTCAAGGTCACTTCAAACAGTGTTTCTCAATGGTAAATCCAAAGCCCAGATTAGTATTATTAAATCAATCCATTATTACATCAGACAAAAAGGCACCGGTCATATAAGTTGGCTTGTAGTTAGTTTTATGAAAAGCATTAAAATAATGATATTTACTCATATACATAAGAATACTTGAACATAAACAATACTTAACTGTTTACACACACGTACAAGGTTTAGTTGCCTCACCTGTTTCTAAGCAAGGTAATATTTCCCCATGGCTGGACATGCTTTCATGAAAGATTGGAAATAAGAGACTGCTTGTATAACAGTAATACTTGCTTATAATTACCCCATGATGGCAACACAAGAAGGTACAGATACACATAGACATACACACACAAACATATATATTACACATACACACACACACATACAATGGACTGCTTTCAGTTTTCACCTACCAAATCCACTGACAAGGCTTTGGTCAGCCAAAACCATAACAGAAGATACTTGCACAAGATGCAACATACTGGGATAGAACCTGAAACTACATGGTTGAGAAGTGAACTTAACTATACCATCATATTTGCACCTTTAATATTGATAAATATTCCAGAATAGACAGAATGGATGTTAAAATAAGCTAAAACACAACAAAGAGAATTGCTGTCACAAGTGGAAGTCAAAAGAAATATTACTTAATTTGTTCCCACTCCAGCCATACTTGAATAATCTAATAAGCAGAACTTAGTTATTAGCTCCAATAAATGAGAAGGTAAAACTATGAGCTAATTAGACTTATGACATTATATGTGTATTTCCAATCAATGAATCTATAAACTGGTCACACCTCATCAAACAACTCACTACATAAATAATTACATCAATAATAATAATAATGGTTTCAGATTTTGACACAAGGCCAGTAATTTGGGAGTAAGGAATAAGTCAATTGCATCAACCCCTGTGATCAACTAGTACTTTATGAACCCTAAAAGGATGAAAAGCAAAGTCAACCTTAGCAGAATTTGAACTCAGAGCGCAAAGACGGACAAAATGCTGCTAAGCATTTTGACTGGCATGCTAACGAATCTGCCAGCTTGTCACCACATCAGTAATGATGACGATTTCAAAATTTGGTACAAGACAAGCAGTTTCAGAGTAGGGATAAAGAGAATTAGATTGACCACGGTGTTCTAAGTTTATTGGCCCTGAAAGGATGAAAGGCAAAGTTGACCTTGGCAGAATTTGAACTCAGAACATAAAGACAGATGAAATGCTGCTAAGCATTTTACCCAGTGTGCTAATGATTCTGCCAGCTTATCGCCTCATCAACAATAATAATATTATTGGTTTCAAACTTTGGTACAAGGCCAGCAATTTCAGGGAAGGAATTAAGTCAATTACATCAAGTCCAGTGCTTGCCTGGTAATTTTTCAACCCCAAAAGGATGAAAGGTAAAGTCAACATCAGCAGAATGTTAACTCAAGAATGTAAAGAGCCAGGTCGAGCATGGTCGATGCTAATACCACATGACTGGCTCTCATGCCAGTGGCACGTACAAGCACCCACTACACTTTTGGGGTGGTTGGTGTTAGGAAGGGCATCCACCTGTGGAAATTTTACCAGGTCAGATTGGAGCCTAGTGCAGCCTTCTGGCTCGCCACCCCCCATCAAACCGTTCAACTGATGCCAGCATGGAAAGCAGATGTTAAACAACAACGACGATGATGATGATGATGAAGTTACTAACCGAAATAAGTGGATCTATTGTTTAGGAAAATACTATTTACTTGTTTAAGGGTTGCATTGGAGAAATTGCGAAAATAACTAACAGTTCAAATACTAAGAAATAAGCATACTTAATTTGATTTATACCAAGTAATATAGGAAAATTAATGGGTTATTTCCCTTGGCTGTTAAAATAAAATATATTAGGTTGTATAAGAATCCCTTCCAGGAGCCCTATTTTCGATTTTTTTCAACAATCGGAGTATGCCATGAGGTTTCCAGGCACGAGTTCTATTCACATGTCAAGTTTTATCAAAATTGATAAAACTTGTAAGAGGAGTTAGCTAACAACACCACAAACAAACACACTCACAGACAGGATTTCCCACATATGTGGTAGAATAGTTGACAACACAACCTGCTAAAAATAGCAGCCAAATCTTCCTCAAAATCCTGGTTTCTTTTAATAAAAACACAATATTGAAATAGGAGATAGACTATGATTAATTAAAAATGGGATAGTCTGGAGTACCTGTAACCATAAGTCTCTTAGGCTAGGATTGGCTTAAACAACAACAACAACAACTGAAAGTCTCATTATACAGATGACCATCCTGATTTCCTATTTTCTAGAAAGATCTATCTTCACAAACAAAATCAATTAGTCATGAATATTGACAAGGAATTACTAAAGATACACAATGCTTAGGGAGAACTCATATCCTGGAAAAAGGAAGACACATGATTCATATATAGAAAATCTAAATCTAAATTACTGTGACAAACAGACATGCATTAAAGATGGAAACATTTGGACTGACTAGGTATAAATGTCATGTACATGATTTCTCTTTATCTAAATTTAAAGGATAAAGAGTCTTGGGTAAGATGGGTAAATTGTCACCATTTTATATTTTTAATTTTGCTCATTCACATTGTTTGTTTTTGATTTTGTTGACTACACAGTATCATAGGGTCAGTTGGGCACCATTTGTGATAAAAACAGCACCAATTTGGAAACAAAATGCTGTACTGCTTGGCATTTGCACCAGAAGCACCAACACGAACATTTCAGAGTGTTTCAGTGTCAATCTTAGGACAGTGCAATCTGCGGACATGTACCAAGAGGGATAAAAATCAAACATCCAGTCAACATCATGGTGTTTGGAGTGATCACTAGTGATGACAACGTTATGCTTCCATACAATCTTCCAACACGGCCTTACACTCAACACAGAGGTCATCAAGTGCCTGGTGGAGGTAGTGCTGCCCTGGAGCAAGAGGGTGGCTGCTGTTAGACCCTATGTCTGGCAACAGGATTCTGCACCATGCCATACAAGAAGGAAAACCCAGTGATGGTGGTCAGACAATTTCTGCAACCACACCACCCCTAACATCTGGCCACCTAACTCCTCAGACTGCAACCCCCTTGGTCTCTCACAGTTGAGTGAGAGACCAACAAAACTCCTTGTAACACCAAAGATGAACTGAAGGCAAAGATTATGGCAGCATTCACTAACTTAAACAAGGAGACCGTCAGGAAAAGTTGCAGGAGATTCCAAAGTCGTCTGGAGGCCGTAGTTGAAGCCAATGGAGATTTTATTGAATTAACTTACTCCTTAGTATTTCAAGATATTTTTATGTAATTTTGGTAAATATATCTGTTAAAATGAGATATCAGTGTTATTTTCATTTTTGCGTAATTTAGACGACAGTTTATTCACCACACCCTGTATATGTTGAGAAAGTAAACACCAGCTTCAAACATAAAGCAGTTATCTATTTTAGTAATCTGTACGCAATACTTAAAAGCATATCATCATCATCATCATCATCGTTTAACGTCCGTTTTCCATGCTAGCATGGGTTGGACGATTTGACTGAGGACTGGTGAAACCGGATGGCAACACCAGGCTCCAATCTAATTTGGCAGAGTTTCTACAGCTGGATGCCCTTCCTAATGCCAACCACTCAGAGAGTGTAGTGGGTGCTTTTACGTGTCACCCGCACGAAAACGGCCACGCTCGAAATGATGTCTTTTATGTGCCACCCGCACAAGCCAGTCCAGGGGCACTGGCAACGATCTCACTCGAAAATCCTACGGGAGCCAGTCAGGCGGTACTGGCAACGGCCACGCTCAAAATGGTGCATCTCATGTGCCACCCGCACAAGAGCCAGTCCAGGGGCACTGGCAACGATCTTACTTGGCTTGCCGGGTCTTCTCACGCACAGCACATTTCCAAAGGTCTCATATATGCTGTTAAAAGTCTTCTCAGTCTTGGTACTTGTCTTGAGAAAACATCTCATGGAGAAATAGTGTTAAAAAACACATACATCAGCAGCAGGTGAAAAGTACCCAGTAGTGACAGTGGTATTGCTAAATCTGGATTTCTGCTATTTTTGAGCTTCATCAGTAGCAAGTATCCGCTGGCATTGCATGTTGAATGTAACATCAGTGACCATTCAGTCACTGTTGAACTGTAACAGGTAGCAGCCAATTTTCACTTCGCATGCAAACAGAATTAAAACATGATTAGCAATAGAAAGAGTATTAGTTCAAATTAGCAATCTGTATAGCATACATAAAGCATATATACTGTTGAAAGCCTTGGTTTGGTCTGGTGAAGAGGTTGTGCCCATAGCTTTTTAGGGCCTCTCAGATCTGAGATCAACACTATGCTCCACATGAACATTTGGAAGTTAGATGCAAGATGGGTATGTGCAGGGTGAGAATTCAAGAAAGCTGACGCTTGACATAGTACTCAATATATCATTTAACTCTGATGAGGGTGGAGTGAATACAAGATGGATGATGAGAGGAGGTAAATGAGATGAGGATGCCTGAATGGAGATAGCACAAGATCAACCAGAAGTGAAGAACAAAGGCCATTGTTGAGGGGGGCAGAGAGAAGACACAGCACTTCAGCAGAAAAGCAGTTATCTATTTTAGTAATCTGTACGCAATACTTAAAAACACATATGCTGTTAAAAGTTGAGATAATTCCTTGAAAAACAAAACAGGACTCTAGAGAATGGACCAAGTGTTTCATTATTTTACACTACCTGAATCCACCAACTTACACAGAAGAATAGTTACTGCTAATTCTTTCTCCCATGCTTATTTTCATTTTTTTTTTTTTTGCATTATCAAATTAATCATCATTAGCATCATATTCACATCTGCTTTTCCATGCTTGCATGAGTCAGACTGAATTTATTGGGGCAGATTCTCTATGGTCATATACCCTTCCCACCACCAACACACACTTATTTCCAAACAAGGTAATAATATTTCCCCATGCCTGAACATGTTTGTGCAGAAGACTGAAAATGAATTACACTGCTTGTATAACAGTGACACACATTTTCAATAAACATGCAATGTCAAGATAAGGAGACACCAACATTCATACACTTACATCTGAATGTATACATATGATGGTCTTCTTTCAGTTTCCATCAACCAGATCCACTCACAAGGCTTTGGTAGGCCCAGAGTTACAGTTGAAGACAATTGCAGAAGGTGCCACACTGTGAGACTGAACCTGAAACTATATGGTTGAGAAGCAAACTTCTGAATAACACAGTCATGCATGGGCCTGTTAATAAATCAATCCCATTGAAACAGTTTACTTAATAGTAGGTATATCTTATGAATATGATGGAATTATAATTCACCTAAACAAAAACAGACACTTTTTAATGAAATTAAAATTGCATAAACAGTTACAAGCTTATTCAAACATGTGTTCTATTCAGATCACTGATTAATTTCAAAGAAAGTAATAATACAATATTAGTTTCCAAGACAATATTTTCTGAGAAAAGTTAAGGGGGAAAGAGAAAGCCATTGTTACAACTCATTCATTTTTGTCAGTTAGATACATAAATTATTTGCACTAGCATAAGTCATAGATATAGTGGCTTTTTGTTTAATTCACAAGATGATGCATCAAGATATATCTATATATATACTAGCAGCTAAGCCCGGTTTCACCCGGTCAGAGAGCGATGCGAAGAGAGAAACGAAGACATTAAAAAGAGGAAGAAGTGGATACGAAGTGGTGTTTGGGTGACGGATCTTGGTAGAAAAAAAAGAATGTCATGGTGAGTTAATAGGGAGAGCAAAGCAAGACTGGACTTACATGGGCTGGCAGGACGATGAAAAAATTGCGGAGTTGAAATTAGAGCAGTTGAAGTTGCCGTTGTTATCATTAGAGTGCCTCTTGGTAGACAACATTCTTTGTACTTTCCTCAGGTGCACAAATAGAAAGACCCTGGAGACAGCCAACATACAGTTGTGCGTGTGAGAATACTTGATCT
>NC_068992.1:61775595-61802125 GCF_001194135.2 Octopus bimaculoides
GTGTGTTTTTACGTATCAATGTTATGAAAAATAGGTAAAGAATACTGAGAAGAAAGTTTAATCTATGACGTTGTATTGTATGTATCACTTTCTCTCTCTGTTGAGCGCGTGTGTAAGAACGCTGTCCCAGGTAGAAGGGAAGAAATATAAAAGTTGCTAGAAACAACAGCCAAATCTCCCTTAAATCACACAAAGTAAACGGAATTTTAAAAATCTAATTACTGCACTGGAAAGTTCAGATCGAGAAAATTCCATTGATGTAAAAATTTTAATGAAAAAGTGGAAAATGTGGATTTCTATAAACTTTTAAAAAGGCTTCACACAGACACACAACTTCAGCTTTATATATTATGATATATACACACATACATACAATTATATAGTATGAGTGAATAAAATTACAGGGAATTTATGGCATTTTGATTATGTAACATTTAAAAGAATTTCATTAAATTTAGAATAAGCCTTCAATATTATTGAATTTTTGAAATGTCAACTATTTAACTTTAAAACAAATATTTCATTTCAAGAAAGAATATTATCAGCTTCTTGTAACATTTCATCCACAAGAAATAATTCTATAATGATTACTTCCAAGATAACACTGAGACACAAAACCAATTTGTTTCTTTTGTTGCAGATTTGGTGGTAGTGCTACAGCTGGGGAGGTCATCTTTTGGGATTTAATTTATCTGAGTTGTTCAATGTAAAAGTTAGAAAGTTATGTTCAACTGTGAGATTACAAACACATACACAAATATGTGTACCTAGGCTTGGCTGTGTAATTTAGAAGTTTGTTTTGCAACCATGTCATTGGACAAGTATTTTCCAGTATAGCACCAGGTCAACCAAACTTTTGTGAGTGATAACCATATAGCTCCTCTGCAGCAAGCAACCTTTTCTACTCTAACCCCTTCTCTCATACATTTACCCATATTTTACCCCCTAGAATAAGGTTGTCCCCACCTCTCATTCATAGCCTCATAAACTAACTGAATGATGGCCTCACCAGTGCTAGCGGAACAAAAGAAAAAAAATCATCCAGTGCACTGTAAGGTGATTAGCATTAAGAAGGGTATCCAACCATGAGAAACCATATAAAAAAAATGAATACTGGAATACAACACAGTCTTTGGGACTTTAGAATCTATTTACAATGCTTTGATTGAGAACAATAGTAGGAGATACATGTCATGCAGTGGGATTGAATCCAAACTCATGTGGTTGGGAAGCAACCTTAACATGGACATATGATCATGAAGACACTGATATTTGTCTGTATGTGACAAAGTATCAATGTGTCTTCATGTTTTGATACCGCACACTAATGGTAAATGAATGCCATCACTATACAAGCATGAACAAGTGGACGTTAAACCAATGATGTTGATGATGACATCTGAAGCAAATCAGCAATGAGAAAATACCCTACATGAAACACTGACTGCCAATAATATATTGAACACATGGTTATGGCATTTGGAAGGCAAATTTCCAAGACTGACTCAATAGAAAGACAGACATAAATCTGGAAAAAGGAAGCAGAAGAAACAGATATATTTGGTTGCTAAAGGCAACACCACACACACGTGTACATGCACAGTTTATGTGTGTGTGTGTGTGTGTGTGTGTGTGTGTGTGTGCGCGCATAAGGCAAGAGGTACAGTGTTTGAAAATTATTGAATTAAAAAAAAGAAAAACTCTAAAAACAAGCTGTTTAGTAATGTGAAAGGCAGGATGTGATTAAATAAGACTGTGCACGGAATGACTGGGGCATTTTGGTACTGAAAAGGAAGGAGAAACAGAAAGGCCAAATACAAGTGTTAGCATAAGAGACTGATAAATAAGGAGAGACTCTTGGTATTGACCTAAATGAAGCAAGGACCTATCGTACAACTTATATTGACATAAAGAGAATTAGGAAACTGAATGCTGGAAGCTGGAGATCCCTCAGGTACAGTTGTAGAAATCAATACAGTTAGTTATACATCAAATCAACCCAATTCTGTAGTGCAAGGAGATGGAAAACTGGTCCAAATAAGAAAATAAAATGGTGAATATTGAAGTTTGTAAAATATGTGGAAAGAATAATTAACCCTTTAGCATTCAGATTCCTTTGTCAAATGTAATCCTTATTTATTCATATTGTTTTGAATTAATTAAACATTATCTTTGAGATCTCAACGAAGTGATTGTTTATTTTTAGAATGATATTGTAGGTAGGTGTGAGAGACCTGATCTAGCTAGATTGGACATAAAACAGGTAGAATTTTTTGACCAGATATGACTGATTTGAAAGCTAAACAGTTGGGAAAATCTCCGATTAGTACTTAAACGCAGCTATGTGGTTAAGAAGCTTGCTTCTCGAAGATGTGGTCTTAGGTTCAGTCACACTGTGCAATATCTTGAGCAAATGTCTCCTACTTATGCCCCAGGATAACCAAAGCCCATCATGTGTATGTGTACACATACACAAACAGCAAGACAGCCCTTCTAGTGGTTTTTGTTAGTCACTAAATTTTTACACATTTAATACCCAATTTTATATGTTACATATAAATCTTCCATCGTACCTTTTATTCATCTAATACTACTCACTTGCTCAGTAAATAAATTTAGAGCATAATTACTAAAATGTGCCCTTCACCTGTCTTTGTTTCCGCATAACTTTCTGAAAAATGGCTATTCCTTAAGAAATTCTTTGAGCTGAGAAATAATGGATCTGCCCACAAGATGACAGAAGACACTGAAATGAAACATCAATTATATTGAATAAATTGCTTTATGTTTAAAACTTGTATCTTATTTTCCTTTAAAACAAATGAATGAATTTTTTGGCCTACATAAGACTTACATTAGCATCATTATGATGTAAATGTTTGCACTAATAAACATGTGTGTGTGTGTGTGTGTGTGTGTGTGTGTGTGTGTGTGTGTGTGTGTTGTCAGGACTTATATTGTTCTCAGCTGCCTCTTGGCTATCATAATCCTTGAGGCCATAGCAGAGGAGTTTAAAATCTACTTTTATGGGATCTCCTGTATGTCTTGTGACCTAATTCTCAAAATTGAATCTGTCAAAAAATACCAGAAGAAATTCCAAAAGCTAAAAAAAAAAAAAAAATAGAATTCAGAGTAGCCTTGTAGCTCCTCTACAGCAAGATATTTGGGCTCATCTCTTCACCACACTTTAACTTCTCAACACCTGGCATAGAACCATTGTCCCTCCTCCCTCTCTCAAATACTAACACATACACACATACACACACACACACACACACACACACACACACACACACACACACACACACTCCATTTAGTCAAGGAGGCTTTTTTGCTTTTTCTCCCATTTTCCTTCTTGTTCTTTTCTTGTAAGTTACTTGGCAACCTCACTAGTGCCAGTTAGCACTAGGATCCAGCCATAAACATTATGTCAAAGCTGATATTGGGATTCAACACAGCCCTGCAGCTTGCCAGATCCTGTCAAACTATTTACCAATGCATGCTAGCATGGAAAGTGGACATTGAATAGTGATGATGAGGTGGAGGAAGATTAGGGGATCCTTTGGCAGTTGTTGTTTATGTCACTCATAAACATAAATGTCCAGCAGTAGTTCAAATGTAAGAAGGCATGGATTACAAGACCTTACTTGAAAACAAGGATTGACATTGGAAGGGCATCTTGCCTACAGAATACTGTCTCAAGAAGTCTTGACCAACCCATACCAGCTTGGAAAAAGTGAAAATAAAAAATGAAAAATAAAATTATAAAAAAATCCCTGCAACAGTTGAAGTGTAACAGGTAAGATAGAGAGAGAAAACATAAGAAATGAATCAACACCACTACCATGTCTGCTTCCCAACCATCTGTGAGAAAAACAGCAGCAGGACGCAGTTCACTCTGCCAGAAATTTGGAAACGACATGCTGTACTGCTTTGCATTCATGCTGGAAGCTCCAATATGAACATTTCAGAGTGTAAAGTATCAAAGTCCCCAGAACATGTACCAAGAGTGATAAAAATCAAACATCCAATCAGCATCATGGTGCTTCGAGTGATCACTAGTGATGGTGACATTATGCCTCTATTCATCTTACCACATGGCCTCACACTCAACACGGAGGCCTACATCAAGTGCCTAGAGGAGGTAGTGCTGCCCTGGAGCAAGAGGGTGGTTGCTGTTAGACCCTATGTCTGGCAACAGGATTCTGCACCAGGAGAACTCAGTCATGGCAATCAGACAATTTCTACATCCACACCACCCCTAACATCTAGCCACCTAACTCCCCAGACTGCAACCCACTTGGTTATTATGTAAGAAGTGCAGTTTAGTGAGAGACAAACAAAACTCCTTATAAAACCAAAGATAAACTGAAGGCAAGGATTATTGCAGCATTCACTAACTTAAAGAGACCATCCAGAAGAGTTGCAAGAGATTCCAAAGTCATCTGGAGGCCGCAGATGAAGCCAATAGCAATTTTCTTGAACAAATTTACTCTTTAGTTTTCCAAGATATTTTTATGTAATTTTGGTAAATATATGCTAAAATGAGATGTCAGTGTTATTTTCATTCTTGCATAATTTAAACGACAATTCATTCACCGCACTGTGTGTGTTTGTGTGTGTGTGTGTGCGCGCATATGTGTGTGTGTGTGTGTGTGTGTATCATCATCATCATTTTATATCCATTTTCCATGCTGGCATGACCTGTGTGAAATTCCAATATCTGTGGAGGGACCTTGTGGAAGAGGTAGAATCAGGAAGACATGGGATGAGGTGATAAAGCATGATCTCGGACGTTGGGCCTCGTGGAAGCAATGACAAGTGACCAAGAGTTATGGCAATATTCCATGCTTGAGAAGACCCATCAAACCAAGTGAAATTGCAGTCATCACCAATGGCAGTGTCATGCCAGAAGCACGTAAAAGGAATCCTTCAAACATCGGGCATCATGCTCTGCTTGAAAGGAACCAGCAAGCCAAGTGAAATCATAGTCATGGCCAATGCCAGTGTCGCATATCTGGCACCCGTGCCAGTGGCATGTAAAAAGCACCATATATATACATATATGCATGTGTATCTCCTTGTCTTGACATCACATGATAGTTGGAAATGAGTATCTAAGTCATACAAGTAGTGTCATCCATTTCTAATATTATGTGTGTGCATGTCTAGCCAAAGAGAAAGATTACCTTATTTGGCAAAAGGGGAAGGTTGGTAATAGGAAGGGATCCAGCAGTAGAAAAACCGCCTTACTCCATCTGACTCAAGCAAGCAGAGAGAAGTGGAGATGAAAATGATGATAATGATAGTGCTTTTGCGCACGTGTGTGTAATGTTTCTCCCCTCACCACTGCTTGACAACTAGCGTTTGTTTGTTTATAGTCCAGTAATTTAGTAGTTCACCAAAAAAGACCAACAGAATAAACACTAAGAGTTGTTAGGTTAAAACTCTTGGAGGTGGTGCCCCAGCATGGCCAGTTTGATAACTGAAACAAGTAAAAGATAATATATATGCAGGTGAGTAAAGGAACTCCATGGAGACTGAATATAGTGACTGGTGAGAGGAGACAAAACAACAGATGAACAACAAGACATTGATTGGTTTATCTGAAAATAAATGGTCAGTTGTGTTATTTAAGTGGTTTAGTCACTGCCTGGTGCAGGTAATCATGTATGAGGTAATGGAAAAGTGGTTGATTAACTTTTTGAAGTGATAGCAACAACCTTACAGATAGATAATCTCATGCTAACTGTTTGTCGATAACAATTAACACTAAAAATGGCCTCACAATATAATGTGATTTCTTTCAAAATTTATTTGAGATTTCAGAAGACCAACTTAAAAACCTGTAAAGTTCAGTTAAATAGTTGGTATTGGCTTTGAAAAGACAGCTGCATAAGCATGGCATTTATCATGGAGTTCAAATCCAAACTGGTCTGTAGTATTATATACAGAGTGCCAGTGGTCAGTTTGAATACAAAACAAGTAGAATATCTGGCCTGGATATGTCCAGTTTAAATGCTAAAGTGTTGAGAGTATTATTTAATGTAAATTCAAAAGTTGAGTTTTTGGTACAATAAGAGAGAAACTAAAACTTAAAATTATCTGATGCCATGTGTTATGAGATCATTATCCAGTATACTACAGATTTTGCAAGATTATGGTCAAATAGTCAGTGAGGTGATACTCTGCCCCAGATACATCTGAAGTAGAGTGGAAAAATATAGAGTGCCTTGCCCAGGAACTTAATAGTCAAGGAATCAAACCCACATCCACATAATTGTAAGTCCAACGGCCTAAACACCAGGATACAAGCCTTCCTATGTCAAAAAACAGATGCAAATAATCATCATAACTCATCTAATATCCACTTTTCCATGCTTTGTTGAGGCAGATTTTCTACAGCTGGACACTCTTTTTTGTCACCAACCCTCACCTGTTTCCAACAAAGGTAATATTTCCCCATGCCCAAACATGTTTATTTCCAATTTTCTGTGGAAATCATCATCTGTATAATGATGCTCATTTATAAGCATCATGTGATATCAAGACAAGGGTACACACAAACACACACACGACAGGTTTCTTTCAATTTCCATCAACCAAATCCATTCCCAAAACTTTACTCAGCTTAGGGCTATAGAAGACACTTGCCCAAAGTGCCATGCAGTGAGGCCATATAGGTGAGAAGCAAGCTTTTTAACCACATGCCTCTACCTAATCAAAATATCTAAAAGTTAACCCTCTCTAGAGCTACATGAATGCTTAACTCAAGATTTTATAAAAGATACAAAACAAATCTCATCCAGGATAGTGTACTAATCTATAACAATAGGTAACTTTCCCAAGATGCATCTAAAACTTATTCTCAAGCTGATTAATCTAAAGCAACTTAGTTTGAAGTACTTTTGTTCAAAGACATCAACAGTTGAATATAATTTCTTCTTGAACCACATATCAATGTGACAATATTCTTGCCTTTAAGCAATGAAGATATCCAAAAGAAATTGATAAGAATTAGGAAAAAGTGCTGTGATGTGGCATAAGCCTTGATTGTTGTCTCAACTAAGAAAGGTCTTCTAATCTAAGGAATGTTATATTAATAAAGGATATAAGTGAGGATAAGAGATATTCAAATAATCTTTTTACTTAATCCATTCCAACAACCACAAAAATATACAAGATAGATAAAGCTAAAGCTCTGTATATCAGTGAGAAATAGAGCTAAAGTGGCTGTGAACGTATAATACATTGTAAATGAATTAACTTAGATCTAGGAGAGATTAATTTATATTCCACCCACTGACACACATATATTTATAAATAAAAATTATACATACATATATATATATGTGTGTGTGTGTGTGTGTGTGAATATATAAATATGTGTGTATATATACATACATAGATGATGATGATGTATATTAGCTGGTGGAGAGAAAGGTCTACAGTAAGAAAAATCAACTTTCATAATGCTGCTTGGTCAGCTCTGATGCTATAATTAATTCATGATGACCGCACCAAATTCTCATGCCATTAGTGGTTAATGCTAGCAAGAGAATCCAGTCATAAACAAAATATTCAACCAACCATTGTCACTATGCCAATATCAAAATCAGATATTAAACCAATGGAGATTGTTAGATTGTATATCTTCATTGCAATCAGTTTATTAATCTCTAGACTTTTGATGTATGCTGCCTTGATTAAAGAAATGGCAAGAGTGCCATTCTGACAACATAAGTCTGGAGAATACTTCTTAGAAAACAACACAAAATGAACAAAATGCAACTGAATACTGGTATAACCAGTTATTCTGGACAACTCCAATTCCAGTACATTAAAATTTAAAATTAAGAGACAAAAACTTTAACATTCTTAATGTTTTTTAAGAGGGGGTTTGTTGCTTTGTGCAGGATACAATCTGTCGAATCTTCAAAGTTATAGATTTCTCATTAACTGTGTTGGTCATCTGAGTAAGGACAACATCATGTCACCTTTTTACTAGAATATCAATGATCCTTATTTGGAGAGCAGCTAAAACTTCTAATCAGACTGGTAAGTCTAAACCTAATCACCCTTGAGCAAGTGTCTTCTACTATAGTCTTGGGCCGATAAAAGCTTTGAGTGGATTTAGTAGACTTTAACTGAAAGATGCTTGTCATATGTGTGTGTGTACATACATACATATATATGTGCGCACACACACACATGCACACATACATGGGGTGTGTGCGTCCCACTACCATTTGACACCCAACATTAGTTTGTTTACATCCTTGTAACTTAGAGGTTCAGCATAAGTGACAGAATAATTATCAGGCTTTGAAAAGAAGTACTGGGGTTGATTTGATCAGCTAAACCCCTTTAAGATGACACCCCAACATGACTGAGTCCAAATTTTGCACAATGTCTCAGACAAATAAGACTGATGCAGTTTACTGTGCAGTTTGAATATCTACAGGTCAACATCTTCAAGAAAAATGCAGACAAAGAAGAAATTCCAGAGAGTTACCAGTTCTCAGAAGTTAAGAATTGTGAGGCTGACATGATTTGGTAATGACACAAAGGATCATTTCCTTAGATACTCAATAATTCAGTTAGGGATACCAAGTTGTGCCATCATGTAGAGTTTAGCTGTTCTATGCAGACTATGTACAGTTTTATAAACCGGTAATGAAATGCTTCACAAGGGGTAGATTTCAACAAAAATTGAAGAAAAATGTGTAGTTGTGGCTGACTTCATAAAAGTGGTGAGCTGATAGAATCCTTAAAACATAATAAACAAAATGCTGAGTAGCTTTTCCCCAGTTTTACATTCTGAGTTCAAATTCTACTATAGTTGACTGCCTTTCATCCTTTCAGAATCAATAAAATAAGTTACCAGTCCAGCATTGCAGTTGATATAATCAACTATGCCCACCTCCAAAATTTCAAGCCTTGCAACTACAGCAGAAAGGATTATAAGGACAATGAGCTTTGGAAAACCTAAATGAACTATCAGTATTTTAGTTAATAATCTTAAATAAAATTATCTAAATCTTTCTGTAGTGATAGTTTACACAATACACTGTCTGAAATGGTGGAGTACTACATCTGAATGTTACATTATCATCTTCATCATTGTCTTTGTGACCACTTCTCCATGCTGTCAGATGGAATTTGTTGAGGCAGATTCTTTTCTACATCTGTTTTCAAGCAAAATAATATTCCTCATGACCAGACAAGCTTCACTGGAAGATTGGAAACAAAGAACACAGCTTGCATGTCAGTGACATTCATTAACAATTATTACTTGAAGTCAAGGCAAGAAGACAGTCACACATGGCAGGCTTCTTTCAGTTTCTTTATACCATATCCACTGACAAGGCTTCGGTCAGCCTGAGGATACAGAAGACACTTGCCCTAACACTAAACCCAAGATCACATGGTTGGAAAAAGCTAACTTCTTACCACACAGCCTCAAAGGGATTCCCTATTTAACAAGTAGTGTGTCACATAATAGAGGGCATAATTAAGAAAAGCTTCAGCTCAGAACAGAATCCATGCATTTTAGTTTATTATAGCCTTCCAATCAACAATAATTAAATCTGAATTCACATCGTAAACCGATGTTATTTGTTCCAGTTCAAGGATTTTGTCAACAACAAACTTCAAAATTTTACAGCAAAATGTCTTTTTAATGGCAAGTAATATACTGACATCTTGGGCTTATAAAATTTTAAGAATACTCTCTAAAGATGAGATTAACATTATCCTGGAAACAGGTAAAGGTTGGTGACAGGAAAGACATCCGACCATAGAAAATCTGCCTCAATAAACTCTGTCTGACCCATACAAGCAAGGAAACGCAAACGTTAAAACGACGATGATGATGACACAAAATCTTTTATGTCTAATTTGTTTCAGTCACTGAACTGCAGCCAAGCAGGGGCATCTTGAAGGGTTCAGTCGGAAAAAAATCGATCCTTATTTATTTTTTTGAAGTCTGGTACTTATTCTGTCGAACATTTTTTGCCAAACCGCTAAGTTACGGGAACGTAAACAAATCAACACTAGTTGTCAAGCGACGGTGGGGGACAAACACAAAAACGCACACGCACGTACACATAGACACACACACGACAGGCTTCTTTCAGTTTCCGTCTACTAAATCCATTCATAAGGCGTTAGTTGACTCAAGGCTTATAGTGGAAGACACCTGTCCAAGGAGTCACGCAGTGAGACCGAACCCGAAACCATGTGGTTGGGTAGCAAACTTCTTAGACAACCATACCTGTAATATTATCTTCAGCTATACAGTCAGGAAAGAATGTGAACAGAATAGGGTTTCTAAGGAAGAGTAGCAGAGATTGTCTTGATATTTTTACAGCAAATGTATTTCGTATCCACACAAACAATCTCAGGTGTCTAGACCTCATTCAACGAAGAAGAATAGTTAGACTGACTCATTCACTATGGCGATCATACCAGAGACGGAGCTCATGAACACAGAGTTGAGGGTGATACCGATGGTGATGACTATAGCGATGATCATGATGTTGATTTAAAAGAGAAGTAGCACTCTTCAACGAATTGGAGTGTTTCCAAGCCGAAAAAGCAAACGAAATAAGAACCACCCACACCTTTCAGACAAATATATACCCATGAATGCGCTGAATGTTGTACTTTAAGTACGAGAGAACATGAATGTAACGAGGAGTTGATATAAATATAATTATAATAATATATGATCTTTTATATGCAACGAATGATAGGGAGGGTAGCAACAATAGCCATAGCACACAACTTCACCTGCATAATGTAGTCACCATAGCAATAACTTTTATCCCATCCAGCAGCATCAGTATTTTGTATTTTCTGTTTTAACACTTTACTAATAGTGGTTAGCATATCCTATAAACAATCCACCAACCATGTGTGGCCTGCTGTCTTTCACATTCATTTATTACCGTTTGTAGTGATCAACTTCTACTTTCCATATTAATTCTATACTTTTAATGACGAATATAGGATGATATAAGTATAAGACGGGAGATTTTATGTACACACACACACACACACACATACAATACGTTTATTCTAAATATGAACCATACGACAAAGTAATTTAGACAAGAAGGAAAATAAACTATTAACTAAAAATCCAAACTCATCCATGAAGTTAATGAATTGCTTAAAACTCTGAATATTTCATGACAAAACTGTATAAACCAACAAGAGTACCCCAAGAAAAGTATCAAAAGAAATGAGTGAATCCTCTTATCTATCCTAAATAATTGCTACTGGTAGACATTTAGTAAGCATTTGAAACAACGGGGTCTTTTTGAAAGACCTTTAAGCTATACAACTAAATATATCTTTATGACTAATTATGACTAATTGCATGGTAATTATTGATTAAAGATGAACATCTTATCGACGGCACTTTTTACATGCTCATTGTTTGGTCACTTATCACGGGAAATGAGATGTAAATTCGATTTTTCGCCTTGTTTTTGTGTAAATTATAAGTATTTTTAACATTTAAACAGCAGTGAAAATATATCTACTTCAGAATATATATATATATATATATATATATATATATATATATATATATAAGGGGGAAAATAAACCAAATATAGTAAAAAAGGAAACAGTAATTTAGATTAATATTCAAATACTCACAAGCAATTCGTTACAGATTTAATTGGGTTGGATAAAAGATATTTGCAACGAAGTTTATCCAGATATTGTTTAAATAATAAATACAACCAACTTATCTACTTCTGCAGATATTATTATTAGTATTATTATTATACTACACGACACACATTCAGCTTAAAGTATATAGGACATTAATTATAATTAGTTTTAAGAGAGAAACGCTTTCTCCTCCTGCAAGAAGTACGTGTTGTAGTAGCCAAGCTAACGTACATTGGTTATAGAGTGGAGTCTATTATTAAAACAAGCCTGGGACAGGACAATAACAGAACAATGAAACATGTTCGGATGTCGTCACCAAACAACACTCAGCAAAAGTCGTTGGAAGGGGTCCTGTCGGAAAGAGGTGAGATGAGGCTGGAGAAAGCCCGGAGAGGGGGGCGGTTGGACTTGCTTAAATTGAACGAGAAAAGTCTTTAAATAAACAAAGTAAACTTGAAAAAGATGATAGATTAACTTATGAACAAAAAAAGAAAAAGACAGTGAGTATGGGATATATTGCAGAGAGAAAGAAAATTGAGAGGCGAAAAATAGAAGAGCGAGAAAGAAAAAAAGAGAGAGTGAGGGGAGAATGTACCTTTAAGTGTGCCGGGCGAGCTGTTCTAATAAATGAACAGCTGATTGAAACACGCTGCTCTCCAAGGGCATTAACAAATGCATGAGGATATTAAGGTTTTATGCAGCAAGCGCCCCTCGACATTCAATCCCCACCCCCGCCTCTCCCTTCTCTTCCTGTCATTTTTTTAAAGCCCTAATTCCAGTGTTCAAGATCTGTATGTGTGCATGATATAATTTGTTTATATATTTCGAGTGCACATATGATGTTAATTGTGTACGTGCATATATATATATATATATATATATATATATATAATACATGGGAGTTTTAGCTTTACCTTTTCTTAAAACAAAAGAAAATTTTTAAAAAAAAACTAATTGTATTATAGAAATTTAAAGAGATCTATCGAAAGCAAACTTGGTCGGTTCAAATGACAACAAAAACACGTTGGGTCAAACAATAGAACTCATTGTCACCGACACCACCCGTTTCATGGTAGTTAACGACAAGAGAAAGAGAAGTAACAGGATATATATGTTGTTTAACAATTAGACTGGACAGACAGATCGGCCGGATAACAGAGGACAGGTAGTAGTCGCTATTAACAAATTAGAAATTAAAAAGAATAAAAAATAATAAACTGGTGTGATTAGGATAGTTGGATAATGGTTCAGCAATGGGACAGACATCAGGTAGAAAACAAATGTAGCTTGGTACAATAGAGATATAATAACAGACTTGGCACTGTCTTTTCCACCAGGAAGAAAGAAATGTGACGCGCGCTCGGATATGCACACACATAGAAGTATATATGTGCATTGTATATACATACCCACACACGTTTCGTTTAACAAGTTCTCAATGACTGTCTCTTTATATACATAAAGTTCGAGATTAGTAGAGTATACCAGACTCCACTTCTATATCCAATGCAGTACGATGCGGGGCATCAAACTACGGGATATGCTAGCGTATGGAATACGAGTCATGTTATAGTGTGTTTGTGAGAGAGAGAGAGAAAGAGAGGGGGAGTTAGAGAGGGAGGGAAAGAGAAGATACTTAAAACTGAAAGATATAGAACGTTTTGCACATCATTTATTCGAAGTTGTCCATTGCTGATCATCATGCGATCAAAAAGGCTGAACATAAAATTTGGTATATAAACAGTGGACATAACTGAATATCTATCATAAGAATATCAAGGTATCTATCATAGAATGTTACAAAAGACATTTTTTGACGATATAATGGTTATTTGAATGAAAGGGCATGCTTTGATAAAGTAGAAAGAATATGTAAAAAAAAATATATATAGTAATAATATACATATAAGATACACACACATATTTACATATACGGATACATACGTAAGGTTGCATAGTTAAGCAGTTTACTTTGCAAATATATGGTCCTCGGTTCAAACCCAGAGCACAGATCTTTGGACAAATATATGCAGGGCTCCTACATGTAATATAGTATCCAAGCAATTAGCAGATAAAGTTGAGGAGAGTGCAAGTCGGGTAAGCAGGTCACTTTATTTGAATGCATGACATGCAACTCCACAAGAGATAGTTTTACAGCAAACTGTTTGAGGGGAAAGTGCACACAAGGTGGACAGAAAGTGTTTCGAGGACACACTCAAAGCTTCACTGAAAAGTTTTGAGATCAACCCCAACACCTGGGAAACACAAGCACAAGACCGCCCTGTTTGGTGAAGATTGACCAACAGATGTGCCACATCCTATGAACAAAAGAGGATTGGAGGGACACTAGGAAAATGTGAACTACACAAGTCCAGAACCAACTCTGTCTTCAGTCCCAAAGAGACCACTAATGCCTAACTCCACAGCAGAGCCTTCCGAGCATGCATCAGATTGATTGCCCACAGCCAGGCATACTGCATCCGGTCTTTTTTTCCTCTGTGATGTCCTTGGTCATCGTCAACAATAATGGATGAACTTAATAACTCATAATAATAGCAGATAAATAGTCTTTTTACAAGTACTAAAAAGTTTTAAAACAAATAAGGGAAATAACTGCAATATGATCAGTCATTTGCTAGGTGTATTTAGTGAGGGGAGAGCCAGAAAATAAGAAGTTTACTACTGTTCCGTGCCACACGGATTAGAGGTATGAGGTTATCAGAAGCTTAACCCTCTAGTACAAAGACGGGTAACCTGCAGCCTTCCAGATACTGGAAGCATTTTTCTTTGAGCCAATAAATTTAAACTCAAAGCAACAAGCACATAAAGGTAATATTTCCTTGTTAGCTACACCAGCCTAGTGGGATTAAGTGACTTCACATATGCGACATGAAGAGTTCCTGTCTCATCCACCTTTTCCCTGTGATCTGTGTTACGTACTTTACTTAGTAATTGTGTAGTCATGGCCAAACTCTTAGTGACTTTTGTGAGACTGAGTTAGTTATAGACTTATTTGAAACTGTAAATCCATCAGTGCGTACGCTAATTTTACAGACTTGCTTGTTATCATTGAGACTTGATAAGTGATACAATAATCATATTCATTGCTACTCTGCTAAGCCAACTGCACGCTGCTTCAAACAATATGGTCTTAGACAAGACACTATCAATCAGCATCCGAAACCATTTTCTTGGAATCTTGGTCATAACTTCAACAATTGTCATTATTTTGCGAGATTGGAAACCATCAATATTTGACATTATTTCTGCAACAATTAGCTAATGATAAATAATAGTACTTATTACAGAAAAAAATTATAGCTAATCTAGATGTTGTTCAGTCTCGAATGGTAGTATGCAAGTTTATCGTGTCTTGTCTAAGACTGTTTTATTTGGGTCAGTGTGCGGCTGGGTTTACTAGTTCATTATTAAACTTATTTTTTAATGGTTTTTCAAAAAAAATACATTTTTTTAAAACCCATAATTACGTCAAAAAACTTAAAACAAACTTTGAAAGAAGAAAACAAGATCTTCAATGAAGAACAGGAATTGCAATATTTTTTAATAAATGGATGCAAAATGTCTTACTTGTTTTGTGATACTGCAATTGTAACAGTTAAGAAATTCAATGCAAAGCAACATTATGCTTTTTATAAAGACAATAAATATGCTAAATTAGAGAGTGAGTCTCAAAAGATAGCATTGCAAAAATTGAAAGATGGAAAACAAAAGTAAAGGCAATTTTTCCAATCTGTGTTGCATCAAGGGAATGCTACGACAGAAGCCAGTTATAAAGTTGCATATTTTCTTGGAAAAAAAGGTAAGCCATTCAGTGATGCAGAACTCATAAAGGAATGTATTTTGGAAATGGTATGATGTATAGATCCCAATAAAGTTAACAAATATAAAGAGATGCCTTTTTCAAGAAGGACTAATACAGATCAACAGCATGAATTGGCCTGTCATATAATGACAATTGAAAAAAATAATCCAAAAAGAAAATGTATATTGCTCAGAAGCTTTGGAGGAATCAACAGATTCCGCAGATTCAGCACAAGTATTGTATTTTATTCGTGCTATAACTGATGATTTTCAATTATATGAAGAATTATTTGCTTTAAGCACCCTTAAAGGAAGGATGCAAGGGATAGATATTTTTAACAACTTCAAAGAGCAAGTAGGACTAAATTTCACTAATTTGGTAAGTGTGTGCACGGATGGTGCTCCGACTATGAAGGCTGAAAATGAAGGATTTATTGCACATCTTAACAGAGTAATCAAAAAACCAAATGTACTGATTTCTTTTCATTGTATTTTACATCAGCAAAATTTGTCATTTTAAATGACACTTTATAGAAGGTTATAAGTACTGTAAACTGTATTCGAGCAAATGCCAATTTCAAAACATGCTGATGATGGATAACAAAATTGTTAATATGTATGTTTTACCACTCAGAAATACGCTAGTTGTTGCAAGGGAAAGTACGGTCAAAATTTTGTCTTTACAAAAGCAAATAATTGACTTTTTCAAAGAAGACAATGTGATTTATCAGATACAAATTCTTACAGAGATGTTGCATTTTTATGTGATGTGATGTCAAAACAAAATGAGCATTGCAAGACAAAAATAAACGTATTTATGATATGTGGCAAAAAAGTTGGGGATTTAGAAAAAAATTGTCGTTTTTCAAGTTCCTTTTGGCTCAATCAAACCTTTCAGAACACTTTCCTCAGCTTATGAAGGTAATGAGTGAAAATGAAGAAGATATCTATGAATCTTTTGAAGAATATGAGTCAGTTTTAGACTCATTAATAGAAAAATATAATAAAAGATTCAATGATTTTGAAAAACATAACATCACTTTGAAACTTGCTTTTCAGCCTCACTTAGTTGATGTACCAGAGGCTCCTGAAGAGTTACAAAGGGAGTTTATTGAAATGTCTGAAGATGATATCCTAAAATCTCTGTTTGACAAGAGGGAAAATCCAATCGAAATTTGAAAAAATTCAGTAGAATATCTTCGTCTTCATGAACATGCGCACCAACTAATTTCCTGCATTTCTTCAACATACTGTTGTGAATCCATTCTCATTCTTGACGCAAATCAAGAATTCACTGAGAATGCAATTGATAGATGAGCATTTGGAAGACCATTTGAAACTAAGAGCCACTGTGTTAGAGCCTGATTTCAAAATACTTTTTCAAAAAAGAAGAAAAAAAAACAAATTAAAAAAAGTCATTAATTTGTATAAAAAGTTCTTACTCGCCTCAATAAAATACTTGAAAATGTCTTGCTTTCGATATTATTCATTTACTTATTATTTGTATAAAAGTACTTACTTAAATAAAATATTTGAAAAGTCAAGCTTTTGATTTCTACACATCTGTCTTTCTCTTATTAGATTACAAATAAATTACTTAGGGGATAAAATAACTAAAAAAAAGAAAAATAATTTGTTCAATGCAGCCTCTATGAGGGATGATGAATTGTAGGGTGGCCTTCATGCATAAAAAGGTTCCCCCATTATGCTGTCAAATGTAATATTTATTCACAATGTTTTGAATTAATTCTGCATTACTTCATAGGTGCAAAATTTCAATGATGTGAATGGATAATTTTAGAATGACATTATAGTGTAGGTAAGAGGCCAACTCTAACCAGTTTGATCATAAAAGTGGTAGAATATTTGGGACAAACATGGCCAGTTTAAATGCTAAAGCGTTAAAGCAGTGTGTCGGAATGAATCAAAATGTTGTGCATGTACTGACAAGAGCTTGCTGATGCCAAGGAAAGAGAGAGGAAAAGTTACAAGAAACTACTGAATGATAATGATTTGGAAAGAGAGAGGGGGGAGAGAGGGGGGATGGAAAGAGAAAGGTTACTCCAAGTAAATCCATCAATTGGACCAGTTGCTGACGTTAAAAGCTATATAAAGATGATATTAGAGGAAGAGGTCATTGTTAATAACTAGAAACCAGTTAACCAGCCCTTATAAGCCCTAGAACTCACAATAGTATTAACTGCTTCTTTCTAGCTCTCCGGGCAATAACACAAGGAATTTAAAACCATGTGACCAAGGGAACTTCTGTATGCTGATGACATAGTTTACATAGCTCAGTGTGCCAAAGAATTCGAAAACAAAATTGAAATCTTAAAGATAACAAATAAAAAAGTTGTAACTAGCAGGAAAAAAAACAGACTATGATTATGCTCAATATGCAAAAGAAAAAAAAAGGAGTCAGTAGGAGTACCATATGATGAACCCCTAGTAAATTATGGGAGCAAAAAAGAGGTAGAATCCCAGCATGCTGACAGAGAAGGACTGTGTATATAGCAAATAGCAGCAAGATCATCCATAAAGCAATGTTTTTCAAATATTCAAAGGGTCCTATTATTGATAGCATCTAACATCTGTTACCTAAGCGACAAAATTGACAATAGATGTTCTCAAAGCACAGAAGCCAGGATTAGAATGGGTTGAAAAAATTTCAGGGAGATATTACCCCTTCACATTAGAAAAGGATTCTCCATCCCTGTGAAGGACAGGGATATTGCTTGAGTAAGAAGTGCACAGGTATTGTAGGGAAGCAAGCTAAATGCACTGACTGTGAAGAATGTGCAACAGATAAAAAGAAATGAAATTAACATACTCTGCTGGATGTGTAATATTAGAGTGAATGAATCACAGGGTACTAATGAGTGTAAGAATCATCTTATGTAGTGAGCTAGAATGAAGACTGAGCTGGTATGGATGTGTGTATGTATACATACATACATTCCTTCCTTCCTACCTACATACATACATACATACATAGGTGTACATGTAAGATTCCAAGTAGTACCACATTGAATCCACTTAAACAACAGTGGCACCATTCATGTTCATTTTCAATGAAATATCTGACAGTTGTTCAACATGTGAAGACATGGAATAAAGTACTTTCAAACTACTGAACTGATTGATACCTGGAAAGACATACTGCAATAGAATAAGATCTCAAGAAGTTTCAAACAGACATGAAGAAAATGATGATGATGATGATGATGGCAGTGGTGATGATCATATACACAAGAAGTATTTTCTACAGGACAAAATCTTTCAATAAGTGTCTAATTGGTATATTTTGCACTGCCTGAAAGTGTATTTTCTACACAATGTTGTTGAAATGGCTTGGATGAATATCTGGTGGGGTGACATTACTTTAATGAGTATGTAGCTCATATTTTTCTGAGATACTGACATGGCTTAGATGGATTTCTATCATGGAGAATGAATTGAATATTTTTCTGTGGTGGTGATATGGCTTGAATGTGTTTCTTTCTTGGTGATATGCTTTGCATTTCTGTCAGTAATCATAACATGGCATGGAAACATTTCTGCAATGGACGAAAGGCTGAGATGTATTTCTGTGATAGTGACATGGTTTCAATGTGTTTCTTTGATGACGACTTAGCTTCAATTTGTTTGTAATGGTAACATATCTGGAATGTGTTTCTGTGATAGATATATGTTTCTAAGACGTTAATATAGTTTGGATGTGTTTCTGTTCTGATGTCATGTCTTAGATGTGCCTTGTTCATGGCGACGTGGCTCAAATACATTAGTTGTAGTGACATACCTGGTTTACAGGTGTTTCTTTCATGGTGACACCATCAGATGTGTTTCTGTGATGGTAATATCTTAGATGAATTTGTTTTTGTGGTGATATGGTTACTGCATGAAGCTCTGATGGTGACATGGCTTGGATATATTTGGGTGACATTGTTTAGATGTGGTTCCTTCATGACATACATGGGATGTGTTTCTGTAATAGTGACATGGCTTGGATGTGTCAAAGACATGTCTCTATGATTAGTGCATTATAACACATATTACATACAGATATGGCAAGTCTTAATTTGTGAATATCAGATGGAAGATGGAAAGTCTTTGTACTTGCACTGAATAAAATTGAATTGAAGATTAATAATATTTAGTCTAAAGAAGGGTGACAACATCCATATAAACACTTCATAAACCTCTGGACAATGTGAGAATTTCTGAGAGTTGTGGAACAGTATAAGTAGGTGTGAAGAAATGGTTTCATGTAAGGATTAGATGCTGAAACAAGTCTTGGTGAGAACAGGTGAAGCAAATAGATGAAGTGTACAGAAAACTGCTGTGTAACTGTTATAAAAAAGACTAATAGAGGAAAAATAATATCTGGGTATTAGTGGAGGTGATTTATCAAAGAGTGAAAATTTTATTATTAGTTGAAGTATGATTTTTCATTACTATTTACATTATTTGTGTATAAAAAATGCATCTTAGATATATTAGTGGTATTGTGTAGTGTAAGTCACACTTGTTGCCTTGACTGCATGCAATCCTATTGAGAGATTTTCCAAGTCATACAGCCTCTGACCATCTCCCTGATAAAAATGTACCCCTATGCACAATTTCAGTCATCTAGGTGCAAAAATGCAACCTTCAGCTAGGAACATACAAAATATATACAGACATTACATATACATGTGTATATTATGTGTGCACATTTATCAATCATATATGTATAAACATGTTTGTCTTACCATACACATGCAAAAATATCTTTAAGTGTACATAGTAAGAGAAAGGAAGGATAAATGTAGAAAGGGGGAAAATATATACATACATATATATATATATATATATATATACCTGAATGTAGTCACGTGTTCTGCATGTCATTTGCATTCAGAGACATAAAAAGGTACTTATGTGTGTAATACACATGGATAGGTAAATGGGTTTGTAGGCTAAGAGAAGGAAAGCATGAAATGTATGAATACATATGCATGTATGTACATTACATATTTAAAGATACATTTTTCAGCAATAAGGTGAGTAATTTGCAGTTTTGTCAAGCTTATTTATTAACAGTATAAATTCAAGATCACGCGTTTGTGTCTGTATGTGTATCTGTATGCATGTATGTGCATTTATATATGTACATGTGTGCATGCATGTATACATGTGTGTATACATATGTATTGTTCATTATCATGCAACATCTGTCTTCTATGCTGGCATGGGTTGGAGGGTTTGACAGGAGCTGACAAGCCAGAGGACTGCACCAACTTCCAATGCCAGGTCTGGCATTGTTTTTTGTCTGGATGCTCTTCCTAATGCCAACCACTTTACAGAGTAACAGGATATTTTTTACGTGGTACCAGCACTGGTGAGATCTGCTTTGGCATGGTTTCATGTATGTGTGTGTGTATAATTGGAAGATAAAATAAAATCAACATTTGAATAGCAGCCTAACTACTTTGAAAAATGAAACACTGACAAAGAGAACAAAGGGGAGATATTTATGAGTGGATATATAATCTGGTTTATTCGTCACACATGATCAAATGACTGGCCTGAGTACACCCACATACATTTTACACACATACACACTGCTGCACTTTGGGAGGGCCAGCCTACACACAGAGACTGTGATTCACTTCTGGATTACTAATTAATTAAACAACAAGATTCCATTTCAACATAGGATTCACCATCAAGAAACCAGCTAATACATGCAAGGTTTTTATGTTAAAACCAATCTAGGTTAATAATAATCTCTCATACACATCATAGAGAAAATTCAAAACAAACAAAAAAAAAGACACTTTTCTTGGCAATTTGCTGAGATTGAACAATTTTCTTTAATAATAATAATAGTAATAATGATGACAATAATCCTTTCTACTATAGGCACAAGGCCTGAAAATTTTTTTTTTTTTTGGGGGGGGGGCTCGTCCACTACATCAATCCTAGTGCTTTACTGGTGGTTATTTTACTGACCCCAAAAGGTGTTTGAACTCAGAACATAAAAAAAATTTCTTAACTGACTCATGATCAAAATACACACACACAGTGTTTGCCCAAGTGACTTGAAATAATAATCAATAGTTGCCATTATTCGTTTCATTTTCAGATGCCGTTTGTTTTCATCACACTTATTATCCACCTTATTTTATATTTATATATATGTGTGTGTGTGTGTGTGTGTGTGTGTGTGTGTGTGTGTGTGTGTACTCACACATACATCATACATATATAATGGTAGATTCCCAAGTTCGAGAAAAACATTTCTGTAATTCCATGCTAAACAACCAGTGAAAATGATTTGTTTATAGTGATCAAATGCTTGTGCTGCACATCAGCTCCCCCCCTCCCTTCCTCAGATCGATATCATCTGTAGGGCATGGTGCACCAAACATCAGATGTAGAAGTGATCACAGAGCAACATGATCATATATATACTCAAGAACACAATGCAAACCCACAGTCTCACAATCATGAGTACAGCACCTTAACCACTGCCACGCACCCTCACTCTCTCTCTCTCTCTCTCTCTCTCTCTCTCTCTCGTACACACCCACATGCACACATGCATGCACAATAATTGTGTTATCCTCACTGAAATTAATGATTGTCAATATTTCGTGGGGGAGTTATATAACTACATATTAATATGTATGTTATATAATATAAATGATACACTGTTGTGTATGTATGTGTGTGTTCCAATTGACATAATTTCAATTTGCAAGTTGATTCACAAAAAGAAACAACCTAGCATGTAAACCGAGAGAAAACTGCTTATACCTTAAACACACACACTCAGCATATAACACAAGTATAACATATATACAGCAATGTTTAATATACAGCTGTATATATATATATATATATATATATATATATATATATACACAGCTTATAATATATACTTTTACATATATATGGACATATATATATATATATATATATATATATATAAATAAATAAATAAATAAGGTAACATACATATCAATCACAGGTGTGTGATATTGTCCATGAACATGAAACGTAGCACCAGACACAAAAGAATTAAGGATAAGCTATGTTTTGTATCTATACATTGAAAATATATCAAATCACTGAATATGCGCGATGGTTTTTAGTATGTGAGGTATTATACATGCAGGTGAGATTATGATCAACACAATATTACTTGCCAACAGGAGATGGCCATCCCTTCCTAAACATAGTTACTCCATACATTATATATACTTTTGAATAATGATTTCTAAGAAGAAAAAAAGAGAAAAAAATTAACATACGTATATCTATCATTTACATGTTTCAGTTGTGAGACTGCTGCCATACTGGGATACTACGTTGAAGAGTTTCAGTTGAAAGAATTGACCCCAGCACTTATTTTTTAAGCCTGCCACTTAACCCAAACCACTAAGTTATGGGGACATAAACAAACTGACACTGGTTGTCAGGCAGTGGGTGAACAGATACAAACACAAAAGCACACACACACACGTGCACGAAAGGCTTCTTTCAATTTCCGTTTACCAAATCCATTCACAAGGCTTCAGTCAAACCAGGGCTATAGTAGAAGATGTATGTCCATAGCACCATGCAATGAGATTGAACCCAAAACCATGTGGTTAGGAACCAAGCTTCTTACCACACAGCCATATATATATATACATATAAGGAAATGAAAATGAGCTAAGAACAACAACTCAAGGTGACCAGTGGCATGTAATTGACAAAGGTATATTGAATCTACATACACGTAAATTCTTGATTTATTAAAATTATTTCTGCTTCTTGAGAGGGTAGAACAATCTTGGTGGAAAATGGCACCTGTTACAAACGAAATGGAGACCTAAGCTCAAAAGTCAAGGATTCTCCAAAATTGACATACCATGGAGAAACAGTGTTTGAATGACAAGAGGATAGGTGTTGAAATGTTTCTGCCTAAGTAGAAGTCATCAACACAGCAATTGCTCTACCTAATCTGCAGCAGACTTACACAAACGAATTCACACATGCATGTATGTATGTGCGTGTTTTCAGACACGATGCTGTTTACATAATGTATGGCCAATACGTTAAGAAGTTTGCTTTTCAGTCGCAAGATCTTAAGTCCACTGCTGCACTGCATCGTGTCATCTACCATAACATTGAGTTGATCCAAGCCGTGCGTTTGAAACGAGACAGACGGAAACTGTGTAGAAGCCCACCAGACATCTGATCAAGTACTACGTTAAGAGTACACGTGTCAGTGAATATCAGCCACTACTAACAGCTCTTTTAAGAGAAAATCGTTCAGTTGACGTAACAGTTGGAATAACCATCGTCGAAACTGTTGAAGGCCCCTTTTACTGTTTATGTAAACCATCAAAAAAATATGCCTGCATCAGCACATCATGAAATTTCAAAGGCTTCATGTTTTTTTTTTAAATGTTATCAGCAGCAGCAATAGATAATGGAGCCGGGTGGGTCACCATTGATCAGGCAGGCCCATGGCCGACCAATAGCATTCTAGCTGTGACTACCCTGTCATCCACATAATATCCAAGGACATCATTATCCGGTGCAATGAAGGACAAACTGCGGCCAGCAGGACTTTCTGAATGACATGCCTAATGAAATATTACATTTTTCTTATAGGTAGTGCGGCCCACCTGGTGATGAGCCCTGTCTCATGCGGCCCGCTTTCGAAAAAAAAAAAAAGTTGCTCATGCTTAATCTAATATGTCATAAGGAAGATTTAGCTGCACTTTCTAGCAAATCGAGCTTCCTTCGTATACATACCTAGTGGGTTGGAACTAGCATGCAGCTACAACCTAAATAATGAAAACAAACTTATTTGATTATAGGGCGGAGGAAACAAATCGCGACATTGTGTGAAAAGGACACAATGGTCAACACGACAGCATTATTAGTGCTACGGACAAAACGCCAAGTGTTATTGGTAAATTTTGATAAAAAATATGAGGTAGAATTTGAGAACAGCTATCACGACCTCAGGAAAAGAAAAGGGCAAAGAATTTCCTTCATTTTAATATTTCTATTTTCATGAAACCCGAGAAAAACGATTCCGAGAGAATTCTACTCCATCACACCTTCTTAAAAAAAATTCTGTTTCCTACATTTTTGCCCTCAATTCTGTGTCCTTATCCTTTTCCCCCACGAGGTAGTGATAGCTATTCCCGAAAGCCCACCAAATAAAAGACCAGTCAAGTACTGGAGTTGATCAAGGCCATCTTAACAGTAATATATGACCCCGGACAAATCAATACACGGCGGAGGTAAAGAATACGTACACCACCCGTTTTCGGCTTAACAAAAGTTCTAATTCTAACCCCAGCCCCTAACGCCGGGCGTACGCATTCCTTACTTTCGCCTAATACACTGTATTATTATAATATTAATTTATTGACAGCAAACCACAGCATATACAGATCCAAACTGGGTCCCTATGGCCACTGCTCAGTGTGTCCATGCCTTAAGACGACTCTGGGATTATTATCTATAATCACGTCCCTCTCAAAAACTGCTAGCCTCGTACCTAAATTAGAAATAATAACAATCATCATCATTGAGGTTGTGAGCTGGCTGAAATGTTAGAGCATCGGACAAAATGTTTTACGAGTATTTAGTCGAGTATCATATCGCCGAATCAATAAAATAAAGTACCAGTCAAATACTGGGTCGATCGTATCGACTAAATCCTAACCTTACAACTTTCCTTTATTTAAAATTGCTGGCCTTGTCTAAATTATAAACAATTATTATAATTATAGACGAGTAACGAAGGTTCGTGTGAGAACCATGGACCACTAAACACAGCAACAGACAAAAAAAGTGAGGTTGTTAGTTAGATTAAAGGGTGTCGGTGAGCATGTAGTAGGTTCAAGACTCATGGTGTGAGAGGGAGATAAGACAGGGGGAACGGTTAGAACAACTAAAGGCGATCCGAATTAAACAGTCAAATGTTTCGATAAGTGAACCATATGATGAGGAGACAACGGACGACTGCATCCATGGAGAACACAGAATGATTTTTTTTTTTTGATCTGGCATACAGCATACGGAATGAAATGCTACACACGTCATATTTTGTACATACATCAAATATACATATATAAAATCAAAAAATGTAATATTCACATAAAGCTTTTTAACTTCAAGCGACGAGAATACATTAAGCAACTATAACTATTAAACACACACACACGTGTGAGTGTGTATGTGTGTATATATATATATATATATATATGGGGGTGTATCAAGGTTAGAACAGGAATTAACAGGAGTACGTTTTTGTTTTGTTTTTTTGTTTTGTTTTTGCAGTCTCTTGATATTTCAACTGGAATGGTGTACATGGATGGAAGCGATGAAGAGAGACGAGGAGGACATGTTTCAAACATTTTAATAAGCGTAACCACTACGTTAGCAAATAATAATAATAATTTGTAGTAACAGCTAGAATTCTCTCCCACCAGTTCTTGAAATTACTTTTCATATAATGATATTAACACCGAAGAAAAGGGTGTCGACATTCAGAAAGGAAAGATAAAAGACAACTCTTGGATTATCCGATCCCTAGGGGTGTACGAAGGCAACAGACACAAAGGATACAGAATTAAGGGTGAATTTAGCATCAACACACGACAAAGTGCCCTCTACCAAGACACAAATATCTACGTACATACATCAAACTATAATTGTATGTGTGTGAGTTATTAGTAGAGTAATTGACAATTTCGTGTTAAACATTTTCAACAGACATTAAAATGTTGTTTATAATGATACACTCTTCTGGCTACATAGTATTTTATTTATAAGACGATACACAAAACAGCTCATAGTATTATAATAGATACGGATGGGAACGAAGAAATGTTTGATGTCAATATACATACATTTACGCATCCATGCATACACATATACGTACATATATACACACGTACGTGTTTATACACACACAAATATACGTGCCTGTACGTGTGTGTGTGTGTGTGTGTGTATATATATA
>NC_068992.1:61802135-61804196 GCF_001194135.2 Octopus bimaculoides
TATATATATACATATATACACATATATACACATATATACACCACACAATGATAGTGTGCGTATATATATATAAAACGCAGCATTTATATATACGTGTATATATACATGTGTATACATATGTATATATCTATGATATATACATACAAATATTTACGTAAGTATATATGTAGTATATATAGTATAAATATAGATAGATAGATAGATAGATATGCAAACATACACATATGTACATACGCAATATCTATACACATATATATAATGAAGTGAGGTTTTTCTCAGTAAATGTTTAAGGAGAAAGGAAGCAAAGAGTGCAGTTGTAAAGCAATGAGCCTGATGTCTATTCAACAACAGTAGTGATGAATAAAACAGACTTATTCTCGTTTATAATCCCAATTTAAAACCACTGAGAGACGGAGACCCAGAAGGGAAATCTATCCCTGAAGTGGTCTCTTGACCTACAAGAAATAACTACAAATATACCTCAAAGCACATTATAACCATCATCTTAGTACAGACACTTTAATATGGACTCGGATTCCCAAGATATAGGGGAGGGGGGAAAAAAAGGAAAAGTCGTAGGCTGGAATAACTTTGATCATAGACCTAAAAATCTGTTTCATCAGATATGACCTGGATGACTCGTTTTTAAGTGTAGATCTTTTCGATCAGAGATGATTTAGGCCTAAACAGCCGCAACAATTAGGAGTTGGTATGGTGTCAGTGATATTCCCTCTCCTAACCAATGTATGTTATGTGAACATTAAGTGAGTGACTGACTTCACATTGTTCCATACACTATAATGATCCCCCACTTTATGGCAATGTCATATAATCCACCCAGTCTATCATAAAGAAATTGGTTCGGCTACATTATACATATATATACACACAATAATCTCGCAAGTTCATAAGCGATGAATGTCTAAAAAAAATAAAAGTATATACAATGTATTTTGAGAACGGAAGTGGTCAGAAACAAAGTACAAATATATCTCATATATTAGTGGGTATAATATACATTCAGTGTTTATATAGTATATAATCTACATAGACTGTATGTTTCTGTGTGTATACATAGTAATATGTGTACATAAGGCACTATATACACACACACATTTTATTTATATATATATATATATATATATATATATTAGTGTACGTATGTTTATATATGTAGAGTGGGTGTGTGTGTATATAAACTTTCAAATATATAACATTAGAACATGTACTACATATAAGAAATCTGCACTTAGGTTTTAATTCTTTTCATATGCGAAATACATAAAGTCATATACTCACACATGTATACACCTTACATATATTTATAGATTCATATGCACAATGTATATTCACATAATACACATTATATAGATGCATATTCGCCATAAACACACATTTATATATACATTATTCATTATAATACACATTATATATACATGTACAGCTTTGGTAAATGGCAAATTTTCACAGTGGAATAAGACTGAAGACAGAAGAAAACAAATATCAAAATGGGGGAGAGAAAAGACAGAAGGACAGAACTCAAATTTAAAATAAAATGCCTGTGGTTTTTGGTTTAAATAATAATAATATAATTATATATAAACCTACCAACAACTGATGTTATTCCCTCCAAGACTGGGTGTTCATTCCTCGTAGATTGTAGTCTACTCCATACAGTAGAAACAAATTCTTCATTTACTCCTTTCTACTTGATAACCGAAAGTATCCATGGTGTAGATTACAGATTATTAGTGTTTTCTTCATCATTATTAATATCATTATTATTATTCATTATATTACTATTAGTATTCATTATATTTTTACTGCCTTAATTTCCTTTCAATTAATGTAGATTCCTTGTTTTTGTTTGCTTATATATATTTTGAATATTTGATTCTTCAATTTCTTTGGCAGCTTTATTTTTGTGATTATTTTCTTTCCTTTTGGTAAATAATTTCATTTGTGAAACAATTGTGTTTGCATATATAAATATTTAAATATTATATATGTATATATATGTGTGTATATATTTGTTATGTGTATATATATATATATATATAT
>NC_068992.1:61804206-61809922 GCF_001194135.2 Octopus bimaculoides
GTTAGAAACTGGTGTGTATGTGTGACCAGATATATGTATGTATGTATGTGTCTAGCTTATACACTCACACATGAGTTTATTAATCATTTATAACATACCCACACACCCATATGTACAATATATTTTAAAAAGACGTAAAAATATATACACACTCATATATCTATATATATATATATATATATATATATAATAGGATTGTGACAGCGATAAGGACGGTGACTACAACAAACACAACTTGTGTATATGTGTGTGTGTGTATATATATGTATATATATATATTACAGAAGATTATATTAATTATACCTACAACTAGTCTTCTATAGATGATACTGTTAATAATAATAATAATATCATTATTACTACTATTAATATTATTCCGTTTGTTGTGGTTCTTGATCACTTGTTCTTCTCCCCCATGGTACACTGCATCTCTGTCCCTCTCTGTCTCTCTGCCTTTCACTCTTTTCCCCCTGTATATGTATTTGCTTCTCCCTCCCTCTGTTACCCACTATATGAATATCTTTCTTTTTCTCACTCTCTTTATGCCACTTCTCTTTCCTTTTTCTCTCTCCTTTTTAATTCTCCCCCTTTACCACTCTCTATATCTACATAAATTTCTCTTGTTTTCTGTATTTACCACTTTTTTTTTCTCTCTTGTGTCTATCTCTTATCTCTCTTTCACCTTCTGAGTGTCTCTCTACTCTCTTTTTCCTCTCTGTGATTCTCTCTCTCTCCCTTTATTGCATCTGTCTTTCTCTCTTTTTCTCATCCATGAATCTCTCTCTCACTTCTCTATGTCTCATTTACACTCACTCTTCTATCTATATTCTTGTCTATCTCTTTCCTATTCTTCTATGTATAATCGTATTTCTCTCTTTCTCTCTGCTTACCTTCTTTTCTTCCCTCCTCTTCTACAACAACAATGACTGCTGCTGCTGCTGTTCACTCACCACACGGCACACCTCACGTGACTAACATGTTACAGACCGACCGACAGCGACAACTTCGTCACAATAGCAGTGGTAGTCGAGGCACTGATAGTAGTTGCGATAGTGATAGTGGTGGTGTGGGTATTGCTAGTAGAAGCGATGGCGGCGACGCTGATGGTTGGCGGTGGTGAAGGGAGAGGCTTGACAGTACAGTAGTGATAGTGGTGACGGAGTCATTGTAAATACTAGCGGCGGTGGTAGTTGCAGTCGGGGAGGAGGCATTACTAGTCGTAGTAGTGGTGGTGAATGTATTTTTAATAGTAGCGATGGTGGAGAAAGCATAGAAAGATTGATAGTAGTGAAGGGGGTATCGATAGCAGCGACGGTGATGACAGTGGCGCACAAGCGAGAGGGATAGTGATGTGGTGTTGATGGCAACTACTACTACGTTAATGGTGGTGGCTTCTCACTGCGGTCATGATAGTTGTGTGGGTTTGACTCTGAGGTAGTTATATATGTGTGTGCATGGCCAAGGAGGAAGGCGTCAGTAATATTGACATCAGTGATTAAGAAACAGTCGAGAGAAGAGAAGTGATGACTTAGTTGTGTTGTTGATAGAGCGACGATCACCACCCACCACTTCGGATTCACCATTATGATCCACGTCTTTACTCTGTAACACCATCCATCACACGTATATAACATTACTTCGTGTCCGTTTATATGTTGATGTTTAGCTCCATGTCAAGCCTCGTCGTACTGACCTGTGATCAAAGGCATTCCAGCTTTTGTCTTTCTTTTTCTAAGTGGAGGGTAGAGGCATGAGTATCAAGGACTACATTTTTAATATGTCCTTTCTTCTCCCCCCCCCCTCCCACCTTCGTAAAGACGATGCAGTATGATGTTGCCTTCTTTTTCTAGCACCGAGATCGACCGAACAGGCAGAAACACCCTCGTTAAGTCGAATGTGTGTATGCATTTACATTAAAACAGTTGACACAAGGTAAATTTCTCAGGAATATCTTCTAGTGACGTGTGTGTGTGTGTGGCGTAAGAATTCAAAATATCGAATGCCGTTTGCCCTGAATAAAGAAAGTACCGGTTAGTTGCTGATATCTTGATTTGGTTTCTCTTCTTCCCGGCTTCCGTCATTTCCCTTTACCTGTGTCGCTGTTGCCCTTGAGAAAGGCATACATATCACACATCCGCACTGTCTACTTCTCCCAATAAAATTAAATCTTTATTGGGATATACTTAATTGACTACCATTGCTGACCATCACCGCCAATAAGTATTACGATTAAATCTCACTATAAGCCATGTTTATTTTATCGACCGAATATCGAGTCTTTTGCTTGTTTTCTCTTTCCTTCTTTTTCATTTCGTGAGTCTATTTATCTTTCTTCCTCTCCAGCGTTATTTTTTTGCTGCCAAACAATTTACTCGGACTTTCAAAATGTTAGCTACGATGACCTCAACATACATTGCTCATGAAACTGTCTCTAGCTGTTGATCCCATCGATGACATTAAAAACGGGGCAAAAAAAAAAAAGAGAGAAAAAAGCACTGAAGTCGCTGCCTTTCTTTATCTTATTTATTTATTTCGTAAATGCTTTATTCCTCTTCAAAAACTTCTATACTGTCGATGCTATAATTTAGTCTGAATGTCGAACACTTGTTGGTGGGTTGGCTGGTTGTTCGGTTCTTTAACCCTTGGTCAGTTCTGACCGAGCGAACAAATCCATGATCTAAGTTGTTCTAGTCGTGACCACCTCGTACTATCGTATGTCTAAGAGTACATTTTCCATGATATCATTCCTTCTTTTTAACACCAACAATTAATTGTTGGTTGTTGTTTAACCCCAGGTCTAACTTGAATGAGCAGACCAATGATCAAAGTCGTTCCAGTCGTGACCATCATATGTTTTTGCATATTTTTGCATATTTGAAACTGTTATCCCATGGCATGAAGTGGTTTGGAAAGCCAAATTGACCACAACCCTTTCCTTAATCCTTTCATTACCCTATTTCAATAGAAATATACTGCCTTTGTATATCACCATGTATTTGTTTCAGATTTTGAACTAGTCATCCCAGGACACTGCATTTAAGGGTTCAGTCAAACAAATCGCCCCCAGTACTTATTCTTTTAAGTTTGGTATGGATTCTATCAACTTCATTTGCTAAAGCAAGTTACAAGGACGTAAACAAACATTGGTTGTCAAGCAGTAGGGAGATTAATGCAGATGCATACACACACACACACTCACGCATCATCATCATCATCTCTTAGCGTCCACTTTTCTATGTTTGCATGGGTTAAGCAGAGTTTGTTGAGAGATTTTTTGTGGCTGGTGGCCTTTCCTGTCATCAACCCCTCTTTGTTTCCAAGCAAGCTGTTTCCAGAGTGTGAAAACATGTGGCTTAGTGGTTAGGTATTTGGCTTCCAATCATAAGGTTGTGAATTCAGCATACGGTGGGGCATTATGTCCTTGAGTTAGACACTTTTTTTCACATTGCTCTGCCATTCACATTATTCAACATTTTTTTTTTTTAATAACAACAAAATAGTTGTTCAGCCTTAGGTCAACTCTATAAACAAAATCACTCTTTATTAATTTCTCGGAGAGTCTTTTCAAACAAATTTTGTTAGTGGCATCATGTACACATTTTCTTCATCCTCATCATCATCCTTTAATGTCCATTTTCCATGCTGACAACATTGCAATAAACCCTGGAGAACTCCTTTCTGCTTAAACAATATCATGCTATACTGCACAGTAGTCCACATACCACTGCAATAGTGAGCGCTATGTTGGGGAAGATGAGATGTCAGGAATGCAGAAGGTGGTGTTAGCAGGGGTAATGGAAGGATAGCTTTAACCCTTTAGCATTTAAATTAGCCATATCAGGCCCAAAAATTCTGTTTTACATTCAAATTAACCACATCTGGCCTTTCAATGTCCTACCCTACAATAATAAACAATCACATCATCAAAATGTTGAAGCTACAAGATGATGGATGATTAATTCAAAACAATGTGAGTAGATATGCATTACATTTGACAGAGTAATTTGAATGCTAAATGGTTAAAGTAGGTTGTAATGTAAAAACACAAAAAAAAAAGAATAGGACAGTCAAACCAATGAAAACCCTCTAATTTCATATGAAGGGCTTCTTAAATGATGCATACAACAGCGGAATGTTGCTCACAATCAAATGGTTTTACCAACTCTCTTACTTTCAAAAGCAGATAACAAACGACCAGAACTCTGCTAGAACCACTCCTCTCACTATTGGGTGCAAAACTTTTGGGTTACCACCATCAAATTTGGTACAGCAAGAAGTAGGACCAAAGAGCCTGGAGAGATACAGGAGCTGAGACAAGTAAATGTGGACTAGACATAAAAGATAATATGGAGGGCAAACAACAGGGGTACAACTTATTAGAGTTATAAATTATTAAAGTGCTGGAATTGGTGGAGTAGCCATATTTTTGATAGAGAAATGAATAGATAAAGTAACTGAGGTAATCAGAATATGAGAGAAAATAAGTAAGTCTAGTTAAGTCATGATAGCAACATATGCACTTTCATATACGCCATAATCATGACTAATTAACGAACAAATGGATCATTTCTGTACCTGACTAACCTCAGTAACAAATGATAGTGACATTATCTCAATTGGTAACTTTCATGGATGTATTGGTCAATACCATGATGGGTGATTTTAGTAGCATTTGAAAGAATTGTTAGTGTGTCAGACAAAAAGCTTAGTATTTCTTTCAACTTTTTGCATTCTAAGCTCAATTTTGCCTTTCAACGTTTCAGGTCAACAAAATAAGTACCAGTTGAGCACTAGGGTCAATGTAATCAGCATCTCCCTTCTCTCAAAACTGCTAGAATCGTATTCAAAATTTGAAACCATTAAGGTCGAACATCTGCTGTTGTGTGTGTGTGACACATTCAGCTATTGACTGAGTCCACTGTGAAGATCATCCTGTTACCTTACTTAGACTGTGAAGAACAAGTTGTGTTTAACTGTCTGGTGGTCATATCAAAAGAGGTTATGTGATGGACCAAATTGAAAGGGCTAAAGACATACACTCTCCTCCTTGGCCAAACCCTCATCGACTTTTTCAGATTTTCCTTGGAAAGCACAATGAGGATGGAGAGGGAAGTGCTGCTTTTGAGCCAATTTTTTGTAAGGTAGATGAGAGTGTCAAGAATAATCTGAGTGAATGCGCCTGCTCTGCACGTGTGCCTGTAAACTGGAGGGGTAGGATGGGGGAAGGGCACCTGCTCTGGTGGGGTTCCATGAGCATTGCTCAGAACTTTCTCTCCTTTTGAGAGAGTTTTCTCGTTTGAACCTCTGTTTTTTTTTTACTTTGGTTTCGACCATTTACACACCTTCATGCAACTCCTCATCGTATCATACTGTACCATATCATATCATTCTGTATTGTCCTTGCTCTTAGAATAGACCTTTAGTGGTTAATAAAGAAATCATCGACATTATCATCATCATCATCGCCACCATCGTCGTCATCATCATCATCATCATCATCATCATCATTATCATTACTATCATCTTATTTGTATATTTTTATTTATTTTTCCTTCATTTCCACCAAAGACATGCCTGTAATTTCAAATTCACAAGCGTATACCTTTGGTGTGTAAAATATATGGCACTGTACTTACATAATTAGAGTGTGTGTGTGTTTTGTTTCCTTTGTGTATGTAAGTACACCCCAATATTGTCTTTGACCTTTATATATATA
>NC_068992.1:61810985-61814162 GCF_001194135.2 Octopus bimaculoides
TATATATGTTTATATATATATATGCATATGTATATTTGCATATATATGCATATGATTATTTGCATATATGTGTGTGTGTGTGTGTGCATGGGTGAGTGTGTGAGTGTCTTTTAAGAAAGCAGAGAGTCAAAGAACAAGGAATGGGAAATAATGACATACATCTTTTATCTGAAGTGCAATAAATGTAATGTTACTGTCCTGGATTACTGACCATATGATTTATATAACAAGTCTTACTATGTCTGTGGTATGACTGATTGCCTCAGTTTACAAGACTGACAAAATGGATTACTTTCCTACTCACGGCACAAGGCCCAAAATTTTTGGAAAGGGGATCAGTCGATTAGATCAACCTCAGTACATAACTGGTACTTAATTTATCAACCTCGAAAGGATGATAGGCAAAGTTAACATCAGCAGAATTTGAACTCAGAATGTGAAGACAGATGAAATATTGCTAAGCATTTCGCCAGACATGCTAAGGTTTCTGCCAGCTCACCGCCTTTGACAAAATGGATTCCGTTGCTACCATGCTCTCTTCATAGACCACCATGCAGTTCAGGAGATGATGAAATTTTTTCTCCTCTTTCAACTCTTTTCTCTCACTCTCACTCCCTGTCTCTCTCTCTTTTCCTCTCCTCCCTCCCTTTTTATGCCTTTATTATACTAACACATTGTATGCAATATCTGTATAATCCTATTAATCAGTGAACGTCCTTATTACAGTCCTTATTTCTGTCACCACATATGAAAATTGAGTTATGGTGTCGAGCAGGGATGGGCAACCTTTTTCATGAGAAATGACTCATCAGCAGGTGGGTCACTTTACTGAGATAACTCAACATAATTTTTTGTTAGGTGTGCCATTCATAAGGTCCCAAGTGCAGAAATTTGCTGTGATTGTTGTAGAGTTAATGATTTCCAACTTTGTTTTTTTAGTGCCTAAAGCTGACCTCAGTCATGCTTTATTTTTTTTATCCCTACTTTCACGGCAGAGCTGTAGTATAAATAATATGATTCGCCCTCCTGAAACTCTATTTCAGATGAACCCACCTTGTGATAAAATGTTGGGTTAATACAGGTCGTCATCATCATCATAGCTCCTCCTCCTCATCATCATCATCATTTTAACATCCACTTTTCCATGCTTGCATGGATTAAGCACAGTTTATTGAGGCAGATTTTCTATAGCCAAATGCCCTCCCTTTCATCAGCCTTCTATGTCCAAGCAAGGTAATATTTCCCCATGGCCAGACATGTTTTTGCGGAATGCTGAAAATGAATGACAATATGAAGACAAGAAGACACAAACATGCACAAACTCACACATACACACATGTGCACGTGCACACACACACATGTGCACGTGCACACACACACACAAGATGGGCTTCTCTCACTTTTTGTTTACCAAATCCACCCAGGTTTATAGTAGAAGGTGGTACACACACTAGCATAGCTAGAGTGTGTGCCACCCAGGACATCCCTTCCTTTTATCACCCCCAGACCCCACAAAAAACACATATTGCCTACAGCAGACCCAAAAGTTCTCCCTGCCCTGCCAGTTATGCTAGTCAGTACACAGTGGGATTGAACCCAGAACCATGTGCTTGGGAAGCAAACTTCTTAATCCTTTAGCATTCAGGTTATTCTGTGAAATGTAATGCTTATTTACATTGTTTAGAATTAATTGTACATTATCTCATAACTTCAAGATTTCGATGGTGTTTATTTTTGGAATGATTTTGTTGGGTAGGTGTGAGAAGAGGCTGATTCTGGCTGGTTTGAATATTAAACAACAAGAACATTTGAGTCTGATATGGCTAGTTTAAATGCTAATGGGTAACCACACAGCTATGCTTATGCCTATAAAATCAGGTTATTTATTATTCCTAGTAGCAAGCTAAAGTAGGATGAAATAAAGTGGTATACTTGGTCAATGTCACAACAGAAAGGTCTTCAATACACAGGAATTATGGATTCATGAGCTGGTCACTCAATAATTCACCCATTCCACATTTTTGTCTTTGTACCTAGATATTTCACTAAAATTTGTTGGTGTTGGAATGGCAGAAACAGGAACAACATCTGTGACTTTCATTCCATTCTATTCTTCTGTCTTAACTGTTCTTCTCTGTTGGGTTCATAAATTAAATACCACTTACATGTGATTGGTTCAGTCCGAGAGCTTAAGAGATCAATATTGAAACACTTTCAAAATTTGCAATTACATTTGCAACCACTTGGTTTCGGATTCTGTCCCACTCTGCAGCACCTTGGGGAAAGCATCTATGGCTTTGGGCAGACCAATGCCTTGTAAAGGGATTTGATGAGCAGTAACTGTGCAAAAGCACTCCATACCATCACGTATGTATGTAAGCATGTGTGCATGTGTGTGAGTGTGCATGTATTTATTCTTTTATTTTTTTACTTGTTTTAGACATTTGACTGTGGCCATGCTGGAGCAACACCTTGAAGGGTTTTAGTTTTAGTGTTCACAGAGGGATGCCATATTGTCACGTGATTAACCTTAATGCATGCAATTTATATGAAGTGACAAATGGGGTAATAGGGAAAAAAATCGGACATTTACAAGCAAGTTGTTAAAAGGGAAAAAAGTAACAGTAATAATAATAGTAAGAGAGAGGAAAGAGAAAAAGACAGACATATCAATGTGTATGCACGTCTATATGTGCAGTGAAATATAACATAAAAATAAGAATAATTTTTTCCCCTTTTACAAATATGTGAATCGTTGGCAATTTTCTTCTTCCATCTTCCCTTCTATTGGACTTTCATCATGTAACCACATGTGAATCGTTGGCAAGTTTCTTCCTCTGTCTTCCCTTCTATTGGACTTCCCTCTGTTTCTGAAGAAGAGCATCTGCTCAGAATGTTAAACCATCTTTCTTTCCTTCCCTGAGCATCTGCTAATACTTTACATGTACCACGTACTCGCGTTTTTTTTTTGTGTGTGTTTGTTCTTTTGGGGATTTACTATATACCACATGCTCACAGAGACCCCAGCCTTCTGACTGACTTTGGAGTATCTAATTCACGGAATTCTTTCTACCGTTGGATTACATTACCTTGTTCATTCGGAATACGCCATTTCTACACCTTGATTATATGTATATATATATATATATATATATATATATATATATATATATATAT
>NC_068992.1:61814403-61819912 GCF_001194135.2 Octopus bimaculoides
ATATATATATATATATATATATATACATACATACATATATATCTTTATAAAATCAAAATAAGCAGCAGGATATCAAGAGGTGATGCAGTACGACTGTTTAGAGTGTCTCCATTTAATTGAACAATGCAATCATTACATCAATTAAAATGCAGGGCTATCCTGAGCTGCATAAATAGATAAAATTTTTTAATCAGTTGGACACATTAATATAATTTTACTCAAATTCTCTAATAGAGCAAGAAGAGGGAGAAAGTCCATGTTTCTACTAATGTGACTCAGAATATACATCTTGATAGATTGATAGATAGACAGACAGACATAGCCACAGTTCAAATAAAGTTTTTGTATTTGATGTAAACTTGTGAGTTGAAACAAATTTTGTTGTATATTGGGAAGGTCATTGCACCAATAATAAATACATGCACTAGCTCAGTTTCACTTTATTATTTGTTGGTTTGTTAGATATAATCAACAAATTAATCAACTGCTAGCTTAATCAGCTGATTTATTGTCACAAATGACAATAAAAGGACTGGCAAATAATAGATTGATTGATTAACTGAGTGATTAAGCAAGCAATCGATTAGTTAATAGGTTGAATAACTAACCAATTAACAAATAATCCTTTTTACTATAGACACAAGACCTGGTACTTATTTCATCAACCCCAAAATGATGAAAGGCAAAGTCGATCTCAGCTGGTTTTGAACTGAGCATGTAAAGAGCTAGAAGAAATGCTGCTAAGCATTTTGTCCAGTATTGAAATAGTTCTACCAGCTCACTGCCTTAACCAATTTACTAATAGTAATGAGGTGAAACTGAACCAGTATGCATTTATTATTGGTGCAATGACCATCTGAAGATACAACAGCAATAAAGTCTTAGCAGAGAAACTGAAATGAACCTTGAAGGAGAATTGACATAAAATTTTATTTGAAAAAACAATGAAAATAAATCTAGCAAGTTTGTTGTTTTATAGGTAATATTCAGTAGACCTATCCGTGGCACACATGCTTGAGTCAATTCATAAAAGCCGTGTCAAAGTATTGTCAAAAGCTATTTACTGAATCTCATTGGAGCCCACCTGCAAGGTTTAGTGTATTTTAAGAAAAATTGTATACACTACAAATTCCTCTTGGACAAAATACAGCTGGCAACAAACAGATTGATCTTAGTTTGGCAACATAACCAAAGAAGCATCAATCTTGCAAAGCAATTATTAACTTGCAATGGGTGCCTTAGCTACAAATTAGTATATTGTTTAGTTATATAGTCAATATTTTGTGCGCTAATCCACTTGTAGAAGACTTGGAAAATTGACAAAGTAATTTTTACTTTCCTTTATTCTCCAATATATTTTACCAATCAACACTATAGCTATATCATATTTTGTATCACCGGGTATTAGCAGACACTATTATGCATCATATATAAAATAAATAAAATAAATCTTCCAAAACCTGTGTAATTAATTATCATTAGAATCATAGAATAAAGTACTGTTGAAGCGATTCTTTTGACTGGAATATTTTTCCTAATGTCTCTTAATGCAATGATATTATTTATTATATCATTTATTTTATTTCTTGAAATAAATTACTTGAAGTCATTTTGATCTGAGGACAGCATGTGACAGATAGACTGAGAAATGGACAGATGGACAGAGAAATATAGCTCTTGTTACAATGTAGATTAGAATCTATAACAACTAGGACTTATACAGCATTCAAGGACTTTGTCCTATATTTTTCTACCTTGCTTTGTTCTCGTGATTTTTTTAGACTGTATTATTAAAGTGTACAGTCTACAGACTTATGTAAGTGTGTGAACTAAAGGGGATGAGATCAGCATGGAATGTTCGGCTTCTTTCAGAGAACAGAGTGTTTATTTAGATTATTCTTCTGTGAGTGTCTTTTATGGTAACCTCAGCTCAATCAATGACTTGTGAGAGAAATACTTAATAGACAGAAACTGTATGGAAGCCTATCAACGTTAGTGTGTGTATATATATGTGTGTATATGTTTACATATGTTTATATATATATATATATATATATATAGGCACAGATGTAGTTGTGTGGTTGAGAAGTTAGCTTCCCAACGACAAGGTTTCAGGTTCGATCCCACTGCATGGCCCCAGGATTTATTATTTGTAAACCTAGTACTTATTCTATTGGTGTGTTTTGCCAACATCGGTTGTCAAGCGATGGTGGGGGTATGAACACAGACACACACACTCTCACACACACACATATATACTAGCTGACATATCCTGTAGTTCCCAGGAAAGCAGAGCTTATCCCTTGATTCCATTCTCATAATTGTTTCACTAATCCAATAAAAGCAATACAAAGTATGTAGCCCTTAAAACGGTTTTTGTGCATTTGCAGAGAATACCGAACTGTCTTACACAGGATCTTGTTTTTAGGAATTCCCAATAAGTTATGAATACCCAAACTGTGAAGTCAGTTATGTAATAACATGAAATTAGTTACCCGATAGTAAGAATTCAAATAAAGTGGCCCCGAAAAGGGCTTTAATGCATTCCCTGAGTATATAGAACATAGGAGGAAATACTAATAAAGTATATATACTAAAATCGTGAAGCATGTTACGTAATAACAGGCTAATCAGATATGAGATATTAACAATTCAAAGTAAATAACTCTGTAAAGACTTTTGTGCATTCCCAGAGAATATTACCCTCAGGGGCACTAGTGTTGGTATATTCGTGAATAAGTCACTAACCGAAATAAGTGAATCTATTGTTTAGGAAAATACTATTTACTTGTTTAAGAGATGTACTGGATAGATTTCATAAATAACTCTAACAGTTCAAATGCTGAGAAATAAGCATACTCAATTTCATTTTTACCAAATAATATAGGAAAATGAATGGGTTATTTCCCTTGGCTGTATATAAGGATACTTTCCAGGGGTGTATAGGTTATTTCCCTTGATTTTTAAAATAAAATATATTAGATATATATAAGGATCCCTTCTAGGGACTCTTTTATCGATTTTTTCAACAATCTGAGTATGCCATGAGGTTTCCAGACATGAGTTCTACTCATGTGTCAAGTTTCATCAAAATCAATAAAACAATACAGGAGGAGTTAGCTAACAACTCAATAAACACACCCACAGACAGAGTTTCCCACATATGTAGTAGATATATGCATATACATATATGTATATATACATACATCCATATATATATATATATAAGTTCAAAAAAACACAAAAACAATAACAAAAAAACAACAAAGTGAGGACGTGATACGAATAGTGTTATATATATATATATATATATATATATATGTATATACAAACAATATATGAGTATATGCATATATATGTACATGTATGTATATATGTTCATCTACATGTACATATAGATACATAACTGGGTACATGACGTGGCAAAAGAACAAGGACAAAATGGTAAACAAGGTGCAACAAACAAGCAGGCCACATAGAAACATCCCCTTTATCAGCTGCTACCATTAAAACTCCGGCGTTTCGAAGAATTAAGGCAGTACGCATCATTAAAATTTGAATGAAATCGGTTGGGTAGTTCTAGAGTTTTAGGGATTTACAGAGACAGACAGACACACATTCTCAGTTTTATATATTATTAAGATATACCTTTCAATCTATCTATCTATCGATATTTTTGTCTGTTTGTCCATTTGTCTCACTACATATTTCATTTCTAGTTTATTTTTGAATTTTTTTTAGCTTTTCAAACCCTAACTTAGCGGATGTACAGGATTAAAATCAAAGAAAGAAGTTGTGTTTTAAAGACAATAATGTCAAATATATTGTTACCCAAGCATATTGCTTTAAATAGCTTGACAAATATCAATACAAGATAAAAATAAAAGTGAAACATGAAAATCAATTGGGTGGGGAGAGAAAGAGAGAATGAAGTGTCATAAGATTGTTTGATGACCCGGAATGAAGTAAAGATCGAAGGAGATATTGACAGAAACTTATTTGCATATAGCAAATGTAGTTACACAGAGACATTGTAGTTACTCAGAGACATCAGCAAATTTAGTTACTCAGAGACATTGTCTTCGATAAAAATTGACAGTTAAGCAGGGCAGGGTATGTGTGTGAAGGTATTTAGTATAGCATATCAACATCATTGTCATATTGTCATCACAATCATCATCATTATTATCATCATCATCACCATCATCATAATCATTGTCATCTTCATCATCGTTGTCATCAGTGTCATTAAGCTCACCACCATCGACATCATTGTTGGTAGCATCAGTTTCATGATGATGATCAACATCATTTATCATCATTGTAGTCATATCATCATCATCATCACCATCATCATCATATTTATCATAGTCATCATATTCATCATCATCATCGACACCATCATATTCACGGTTGTCATCATATTCACCATCATCATCATCACCAGCATCATCATCATCACCAAATTCATCATCATCACCAAGTTCATCATCATCATTACATTCATTATCATCATCATCATCATCCCATTTATCATCATCCTTCAATATTTTATCTCACGTCTTCCTGGGTCTCACTCTTCAACAAGTTCCATCCACTTAAAGTGATCAGCACTTCTATATGTAACTGTCTGTATACATAGTCTGTGTGTACATACATATATATGCACATATATACAGGCACATATTTAAACATATACATAATCAGCTAAAACAATCTTTAACAGTAATATATTTAGCGTAAAGTAGAAAAGCATAAAAAAACAAAGTATGAATTTTCTGATTATCATAACACAATTCCAGATGATTTGAATAAATACAATTTTCAGATTAATTTAATTCAATTCAAATTAATTATGCATCACAATTATGTATTTATACACTTGGTTGTGTTTATCTTAATGAAACAGCTGTTGAGCACAATTAAAGTATGAACCATATGCGAAATGTATGCTTTTATGTTTTTTTTCTATGTTTATGCTAAATAAATGACATAAATAATGAGTTCCATGTTTAGTAATTTAACAAGTTTAATCAGAAATACAAAATAGTAAAATAAAGAACATTAGATGAATATTATTTTAATTGTTTTTCATGTTTACATAGTTATGACAAGCTTATATTTATGGCTAAATATATATCTCTTTGCTTTGACATTTAGTTTCCATAAAGATTCAAAGGAATGATCTATAAAAAAAACAATTGAAAGAATGTCTTCTGCAGGAATGGTGGATTCCAATTTCTTGTTGACATTCTCATGAGAACTTACAAATGAAGTTATAAATAATATCGCACTGAACAAGATTGTGTCAGTTATGGATGTGTGAGTGTGTGTGTGTGTGCGTGTGCATTGTGTGTGTTTGTGTGCATAAAAACATACATATGTATAATGTGTATATATATGTATGTATGTATGTAATTATGTATATGTGTGCATATATATACACACACATATATATGTACATATATATACATTATATATATATATATATATATATATATATATATAT
>NC_068992.1:61819922-61839309 GCF_001194135.2 Octopus bimaculoides
ATATATATATATATATATATATATATATATATAAACACAAATGTGCTTATTATAAATATATGCCGATGTACATGTATACAAATATAATATATATACATGTGTGTGTGGTGCACGTATATATATATATACATACATATATGTGTGTGGTTGTGTGTATGCATGTTATAATCATCATTTAATGCCAGTTTTTCACACCATCATGGGTCAATGGAGTCCAATGAGTTGAATCAGAGCACTGCTCCTATCTCCGATATCTGTTTCGCATTATTTCTAGAACTTACAGAGTGTACTGGCTGCTTTTTGTGGCACTGGTGCTAATGAGGTTGCCATGTAACTCATAAGACAGAAAACACTCCCATGACTGAGTGGTAGTAGAAAAGGAGGTGACTTCATTCTTGGTGTTGAGAGCCTAAAATATGATAGAGGGACTGGAACAAGTGTCTTTTTGAAGAGGTAATGGCTACCCTGCATTATATAGGGATGGGTTAGGTGGTGAGCTGGCAGAATCATTAGCACACCAGAAGAAATGCTTAGTGGCATTTCACTTATCTTTATGTTCTGAGTTCAAATTCCGCTGAGGTCAAATTTTCCTTTTATCCTTTCAGGGCCTTTAAAATAAGTACCAGTTGAGAACAGAGGTTCAATGCATTCTCTCCTTAGTTTCCTGTACTTTTATACTCCATGTAAAAGTAAATTTACTTGTCAATATATATAAATATATACTTGTACATGTGTTTGTCTTCTGAATGTATTTAGGTTTTGCATTTATATATATATATATATATATATATATATATATCATTCGCCATGATAGATCGATAGCCACTACACATTCTTTTTTTTCACTCCTTGTTTCTTTTTGTGTTCCTTTCTGTGGAAGAGCAGTGTAGGCTGGAAATGTTAAAGACTTTTTCACTTCCCGAGTATTATACTAATACATCTGTTTGCTGTCTACACCACCTGTCTTCATCTTTTGTTTTTTTGTGAATTCTCCTTATATATATACATATATATATATATATATATAGTCAATAAAACATATATCAGAAAAGAAGCACTCTCTAATATTCATTAGAGTGTGCTTCTTTTCTAATTAATGTTTTATTGTAATTATTACATCAAAAATTTAATTTTTGGTCAGACTCTGTATAGAGTCTGACGAGCTGACCAAAATTTTTGTGTGTGTGTGTGTGTGTGTGTGTGTGTGTGCGCGTGTGTGTTTGTGTGTGTGTGTGTGTGTGTGCGTGCACGTGCGTGTGTGTGTGTCCTCATCATCATCATTTAGTGTCTGTTTTCCATGCTGGCATGGGTTAAGACTGGAAGTGATAAGCCAGAGAGCTGTAGCAGACTCCAGTCTGATTTTAATTTGGTTTCTACAGTTGGATGTCCTTGCCAATGTCAACCACTCTAAGAGTGTAGTGGGTGCCTTTAGCTTGTCACTGGCATGAGTGCCTTTGACATATCACTGGCACAGGTAGCCTATACATGTCACTGGCACAGGTAGCCTATACATGTCACTGGCACAGGTAGCCTATACATGTCACTAGCACTGTCCATGACTATGATTTCACTTGGCTTGACAAGTCTTCGCAAGCACAGCAAATGTGTATTTGTTTGTAGATCTATTTATGTATATCAAGCCTAATTATGTTTATCTGCAACACCATCTCCATATCAGTTCACCTGGATTTCTCATACAGCTACACTTTACCCTGTGGACCTAGTCCTCAAAGACTTTGAGCATTACTGTTGACTACACACACACACACACACACACATGCAAGCTCATATACATTTGTATATATGGTGATTACTCCATCTCCACAGATAACTGCTGTCTTCTTGTGCTTCCTTATTGATGACCTCTCAGATGACTATTCTGTCCCATTGCAAGTGTGCATGGTTTGAAGTATTGGTGACTGATGAAAGTTGTAAATCACTGTGCACTTCTAACTGGGGAGGTCTGCACATGTTGCCATGCTTCCATTGCCATAGGATTTTCACTTGCTGGAATGACAAATGAGGTCACTATATAGAGAAGTCTGTATGTCATTGGATTATAGTGATAAATCCTTGTACAACTTAAGTACTACTCACTGAGTCACAGAGATTAGTACCTAGTGACAGGCTGAAGTGAGCTGACCCACAAACACAAAACTGTAGGTTTTACCCGAGAGTGTTCTTCTCTTAGAAGGATGCTGTGACAGTAGCTAAGGGTTCCTCAATCCCAATGATTTTATTGCATACCCTGACACCAACTGAGTGTATTTCTGCACCCCTACACTCAGATTGTTAATTAATTCAGATGCTAGTTAACCCATAACTGAGACCCTGGTAGTTGCTATTATTTTGAGTCAGAATAAACCTGGGAACAATAGTAGCTAAGGGGTAGTTCCACACTCCTCAAAACACTGGAACCCCTAAACCAGAGCCCCGCTACAGGATGCAGTATAAATCACATATATATATATATATTTATGTATATACGTATGTATGAAGGCACATGGCTTAGTTGTTGAGGTATTTAGCTTGTGATTGTAAGGTCCTGAGTTTGATACCCAGTGGTGCGTTGTGTCCATCAGCAAGACACTTTATTTTCACATTGCTCCAGTCCACTCAGCTGGCAAAATAAGTTGTTCTTGTAATTCAAGGCCCAGCCTTGTCACATTCTGTGTCACACTGAATCTCCATGAGAACTACGTTAAGAGTATGCACGTCTGTGGAGTGCTCAGCCACTTGCACATTAATTTCATGAGCAGGCTGTTTTGTTGATCGAATCAAATGGAACACTCATTGTTGTCACTAACATATATGTACGTATTTATATATTTCTTTATGTATATATATATATATATATATATATATATATATATTTAAATATTTGCACCTCTTCCATACCCTCTCCTCCGCATTATCTGGATGCATGCTCACACACAGATACACATACACATCCACAGTGTAATACATACACACACACACATACACAACATTACTGCTTTTTTTCTGTATGTATGTTTTTCCCCTGCTTGCACACATTAAATGACTCCTCTTCAGACCATCACCTTGCTACTCGTCCTGATCCTTTGTTTATCTCCAGCATCAGTCTCAGCCTCTTGAGATCAACCTTCACCTATTCCTCATATGTCTTTCTTGCTCTTCAGCTTCCACATGTTTACACAATGCATACACACACACAAGCACATGCACACACACACACACACACACACACACACACACACACACACATTGCACATATATGTGTGTGTATATGTGTTTGTATGTGCATGTATGTGTATATATGTCTGTATGAATGTATGTATGCATATGCACACACTCATACATACATATACGCAAATATATCCTTATGTATGTTTTTATATATATATATATAAATATATATATATATATATATATATATATATACATGTGTACACATGCAAACTACTATGTAACATATACATAGTTCTATTTTGGTAAATGAATAGAACACTTCAGTTCGTATGCAATATAAAATATAACCAAGAAATAAGAGGAGAATAAATCAACTCTGCCATTATTTTATTGTCTATTTATTTATTATCAAAAGACACATCAACTAAAGTGGTATATTCAAGTGGTCTCTATTGTTGCCGTGTTACATTTTGATGATCGAAAGTATCTTGTTGGCATGATAGCAGTGAGGCATAGAGTAATGATACCATCACAAGGATTTCTCTATCTATAGTAAAAAAAAAATTTTAATTACAATAAAACCTCCACAGAAACTATGTGCAAGCATGTCATGTGTGTGTGTGTGTGTGTCTGTGTGTATGTATGTATGTGTGAATATATGTATATGTTGTGGTGAGAATCATTGACACCCATGGGGGATTGAAAGAATAGACTAACCAAACCCTTATAAAGAGCAGCATATTGGTTGAGACAGAGGTCAACAGGAGTCATTGAGTCAGTGTGTTAGTGTGAACTGTACTCGCACCAAACTGTAATTTGCCATAATAGTAGTTTTTTAAATTATTGTGTGTTGGTCCCATCACTAAAATGTGGTTAGGGTTCGATTCCCCTGCTCACAATATATCGAATGCAGATGTGCAGTATCAACCAGCTAGAGTTGATGTCTTTTTGGGGTTAAAAAATTGCACTAAAGTCCATTTGAGTGAAAAACAAGAATGCTAACAAGAGTGCAATGAAAAACAAGAGGGCTTAGTACAACAATTACCTTATAACATCTAGCAATGAGATGACAAGGATATAAAAGTGGTGACAAGATATTCCAAATTTGTGTTGGACGTTAAAATTTTATTTTTGGTATGAAATCAAAGAAAAAATCATTAACATAGAAGATTTATTGGCTTGCATGGTGCAGTTGCAACAATAACAGCAACTACAACAATAGCAACAGTTACTGGAAGTAATGATAAAGTCTGAAAATACTTCAGGTTCATTCTCGTCAGACGGTGTAGCACACTCAGTGGAAGAATTTATTTATAAATCAGAAGAACGTACTACTTTGCCTGCATATTTTAGAAAATACAAAGAAATCATCAAAGAAGAATGTAAAAATTGAAATGATGAAAAGGTGCAACTACTTTTAAGAAAGTTATCCCCTGCCGAACACAAAAAATGCTGTAATTATGTTCTGCCAAAGAAACCAGTTGAGATTTGTTTCGATGAAACAATTAAGTTGTTATTTAGAATTTTCAATGAAAGCAGTTCCCTGTTCAATACTTGTTGGCAGTGTTTAAATTTGGTTAAAAAAGATGATGAAGATTTTGTCACCTATGAGGGGGATAAGAAAAATATAGGAAAAAGGAAAAACAAATGTCAAGATCAAATGCATGCTATGGGTATGGAGGTTTACAATTTAGAAGTAATTCTCCTTTAAAAAATCGTAAATGTTTTGAGTGCGGAAAAATTGGACACAAAAGCTCACATTGTATAGCAAAACATAAAAAAAGTTCAAACAAAAAAATTGTAGAAAGAATGCACAGTTAACAAAAATTCTAAACGAGGCTCAGAAAAGAAAATTTGTGTCCATAAAAATAAATAATGTGAATATCAAATTACAGTTAGATACAAGCAGTGATATGATAATTAATACAGATGCATGGAGAAAAATAGGGAAACCTAGATTAAAGGAAACTTTGAAAATGGCACAATGTGCCATATAATTACCCATTACTAAGTCCAGAGGAAATTTTCACAAAGTTCAATGGAGGAAACTTTTTTTCAAAGTTAGACCTATCTGAAGCATATTTGCAGTTAAAAGTCGATGAGGAATGTTCAAAATTATGGACAATAAATACCCATAAAGGGTTATATGAATTTAATCGTCTTCCCTTTGGTATAAAGGTAACACTTGGCATTTTCCAAGTTATGGACATTATGCTTGCAGGTTCAGATTTTTCTGTAGCTTACCTTGATGATATTCTCATAAAAAGAGAATTTCAGGGTCAGCATGCTGAGCATGTTAAAAAGGTCTTTGAAAGAATAAAAGATTATGGGTTTAAGCTCAACGAGGAAAAGTGTGAATTTTTTATGCCAAGAATAAAATATCTAGGGTAGATTATGGATGAAAATGGATTCAGACAAGACCTGTCTAGGATGAGTGCAATAAAAAATATGTCTCCCCCAACAAACATTACAACATTACAAGCATTTTTGGGGCTCACAGATTACTACCAGGTATACATACCGAATATGTATGATTTAAGAGCACCATTGAATAACTTGTTAAAAAGAGACATTAACTGGAACTGGCCGGACAAATGCCAAAAAGCTTTTGAAGAAATTAAAAACGTCTTAACATCGAAATTGTTGTTACCATATTTTGACCCGAATTTAGAAATAGTAGTGGCAGCAGACGCTAGTGAAAGAGGTATTGGAGCTGTGATCTTACACAAATACGAAGATGGTAGCCTGAAAGCAGTAGCTCATGCTCCACATTCATTATTGTCAGCTGAGAAAAGTTACAGTCAAATATGATAGCCATCATATTTGTGGTAAAAAAATTCCATAAATTTATACATTGATGAAGGTTCTGTCTGCAGACAGACCACCACACATTATTGTCAATCTATGGATCAAAAAAGGGTATCCCCACACATTCAGCCCACAGATTGCAGCACTGGGGGACAATCCTACTGAACTACAACTTCAAAATGGAGTATTTGCCATCAAAAATATTGGGATGCACAGATGGTTTGTCAAGGTTAATACCAAAATACAATGAACCATTAGAAGACAAAGTGATAGCAGCGTTTAAAGCCGAAAATGAAATAAAAAATATATTGTGCAATTTTGTGCGTGAATTGCCAGTGACATTGGAGGAAACAAAAATTAAGGCAGAGACAGACGAGTTTATCATAAAAATGAAAAAAATAGTGAAATCAGAAGAAACAGATAAAAAAAAAATACTTGTGGCAAATTTGTATTTGATATGTGATAATGTGCTTGTATATGCACAGAGGGTCATAATGCCTACAAGATTGAATGTTAAAGGAATTCCACACTGGACATCCAGGAATTTCTAGGATGAAGTCACTTATGAGGAGTTATGTTTATTGACCAAAAATGGATTTAGTTATTGAGAAATTGGTAAAATCCTGCAGAGGTCGTGCTCTTGCAGTGAAATCACCACCTATAAAATTTCAACCTTGGCCCAAAACCGATATTATATGCAAAAACCAACTTAACGAATTTTTCATTTAAAATACAATTTGAACGAAGTTTAAGGTTAAAATAATAAAGATAGGATTAGCACATATCTAAATGATGCAATAGTTTAAGCTAGAATATTTTAGACTAAAAACGTTTATTTAAAAGAAGTCCAATGAAAATATTGCGTAAAGAATAGGAATGGAAATAAAAATATGAATGAAAATATTATTATGAATGAAAGATTAAATTTTATATAACTTGAGTCATAATAAAACAATTAACGATATTGTATAATCAAAGAAATTAAATAAAAATACAAGCTATTTATCGCATAAAATAGAAAGAAATATTAAACAGTATTAATGGAAAATATTTCAACCCTAATCAAATCGAAGTCTTAGTTTAGGCTAAAATGATACTCTTACTTCTAAATAATTTAGTGTTAAATAAGACACTTGCCTAAGGTGCCACTCAATGGGACTGAAACTGGAATGATGTGATCGGGAAGCAAACTTCTTACCACACAGCTATGTTTACTATGGACTTCCCATAATGTACAGCAACTGGCCAGAGTTAGCTTAAGTGCACATACACACATGTGCCCCGACGAATTTCTTTCCTCAAAATTTTCAGAAACATGGATATCTTTTAATGTAATTTTCTCTGAAAATGCTTCAGATGGTGTAGATATGGTATAGATTTTAATTATATTGGAATTTGTTGTGATTATAAATTTTTCAAAGACAAAATAGTGTGATGAGTGTCAGTATGTAAGTGTGCCCTCGCACTCATTTTTAGTTGCATGTTAAATCCTGGATATAATGGTAATCTACACACTTTGAAAGGTATTTGTCGAAATCTTCATTCAAAAATACCTATTTCTCTAAAAGTTATGAGGAAACAGAGCTGGCCTATATAAAATTTCTGAATCACCTCTCACCATGCTGAATACATTTTTGTTTTTACAATAAATTCAGATATAATCAGAATTACCACCATCTGAAGCATATTTATTTAAAATTTCATTAAAAAATATACATTTTTATGGAAGTTATGATGAAAGAAAGTTGGAAAGTTGATGGGGCATATTTGTGTATATATGCCTATTGCTTTAACAGAAATAATACTAACATTACATTGCCATTATATACCTACTCGCTTCATTTTCATTTTGCATGTAACAATATTTAATTATATAACTTCATGTTATATATAAACAAAAAATATACTTCTTTCATTTAGTTTGCATCAAAAGAGTGTTGAGAATGTGAATGACTCGGGTTCAATTTTTGATGATACATAGACATAGATAGGATAACTGTATTTATGATGAAGTTGTGTTTAGTAACAAATACTAACTGTATTAATAAGCACTGTAATGTGTGTGTGTGTGTACGTTTATATTAACATTTATCAGCAGTATTAAGGTAGTAGCTTTTCATTGCTTTATAAATGCATGTTCTTTTAGCATAATTGCATTTCATCTTATAGTTCTACTTTACATTTTCCTTTATTGATGTTAGAATTATTGCATGTTGCATGTTTTGCCAGCAGCCTTCCCACATGCATACCATATATATATATATGATTGACTTCTAGTTTCCTTCAACCAAATCCACTCACAAAACTTTGACTGGCCCTGAAGCCATAACCTTAGATGACACAAGGTGCAGCACAGTGGGAATGAACCTAAGACTGCAAAGCAATTGTTGAGAAGCAATCATAATAATAACACAGCCACAAAGTATTTTAAACACAAAGAAGAAAATAGAAAACCAAAACACTGCAAGTACCAAAACTGTACAGAGCTACACTCATTAGGGCAACGAGAGCATGCAATAAATACAAGATCACTTTACAGTAATGATGACATTGTTGCAAGTTATATTTGGCAGAATCATTAGCATGCCTGGCAAAATGCTTAGTAGCATTTTGTCCATGTTTACATTTTGAGTTCAAATTCCTCAGAGGATGATTTTAACTTTCATCCTTCTGGGGTCAATGAAATAAGTAGCAACTGAATTGTTTTAATTGGCTTACCCCTCCTCTGAAATTGCTGGCCTTGTGCCAAAATTCGACACATTTATTATTATTATTATTATTTTATTAGGCAAGCTGGCAGAATTCTTTGCATGTTGGGTTAAACGCTTAGCAGTATTTTGTCCATCTTTACGTTCTGAGTTCAAATTCCGTTGAGGTCGACTATGCCTTTCATCCTTTCAGAAGCAACAAGAAAAGTACCAGTCAAGCACTGGGGTTGATGTAATCAGCTATCTGCCTCCCCCAACAGTTTCAGGCTTTTTGCCTTAAGTAAAAAAGATTATTAAAGCTGTGAGCTTGTAGAACCATTAGCATGCCAGACAAAATGCTTAGCAGCATTTCTTCTGTCTTTATGTTTTGAGTTCAAATTCTGTAAAGGTCAACTTTATCTCTCATCCTTTTGGGATTGATAAAATGAGCACCAGTTGAGCACTGGGGTCAATTTAAGCAACTAGCTCCCTCCTCCAAAATTTCAAGCGTTGTGCCTGTAGTTTAAAGGTTATTACAAGTTACATCCCTTTGTTTCTGATGGCATTCATTAATCAGGTAGGTTTAGGAAGAGGAGGTCATCTGATTATCTTTCTCAGTACAAGAGAACTGACAGAGAACTAGTGAGTTGGTGTTGGAAGAGAGGAAGTGATACTTTGTATGTATGTGTGTTTGTGTGTCACTGTGTGTGTGTATATCTCTGAAGGTATGTAGCTACAGTTTCTGCATACGTCAGTATGTAATGTATTTGTTAGTGTATGTGTGTATGCTTGCGTATATGTCACAATATTTGCATATGTCAGTATCCATGTATGTGTTTATGTCATAGCATCTGTATATAACAATATGCATATGCGTTTGTCATTGAGTGTGTGTGTGTGTGTGTGTGTTCAGGCATGCTCACGTGGATATGTTTAAATGTACTTGTATGTGTGTATGTGTCCAATTGTCAAATGTCAAATAAAAATGTGTGTGTGTATATTTATGTGTGTGTGTGTGTGTGTGTGTGTGTGTGTACATATATATATATATAGATAGACAGACAGACAGATAGTGTCATGTATTTGTAAGTAAATGTATGTGTTTTGTGAATATCAGCATGTATTTGTGTGTGTGTTTGTTTGTTTGTTTGTTTGTGTGTGTGTGTGTGTGCTCGCATTCACACACGTGTGTGTTTGTATATGTGCGACATTAACAAACCATAGCGAGGCAGTTGGACAGCCCTGACAACTAAGTGCTATGGGATGCTGTGAAACTATGCATATCCTATTTTCAGTTAATAGTAATGGCACTTAATCTGATGACATACAGCTAAATATACAATCACTACCATCACTAAAATTACCATCACAGCTAACCCCACCGCCACTACCATCACCATTATCACACCATCAACACCACCACCATCAACAACACCACCATCACCACTATCACCTACTACCACCACAAACTTGTATACAACTCCACCCACCAACCTAGCATAAAACAAATAAGCCACTGCTTGTGAAAAGGCAACAAATAAAAACCAAATATGTAATCACCATCTAATTATAATTAACTATAAATAGCAGCACAGAAAACAGCAACCTGAAATTTGGGCAAATGAATATTTTATAAACTGTGAGTGTGTGACATTTCACTTTTCTAGTTTTGATTCCAACAGCCAGCTTGTTGCTATCACAACTAATAATATACCGACCACCCACTACCACTACCACACAATTAATATACCACCCAACCACCCATTACCACTTTGTTGCTATTGCAATTAATATATCAGCTACCAGTCTGTTGCTATTGTAACATTAACCACCAGAATGCTGCTATTGCTGCCACAATTCCAACCATCAGCCACCAACTACCAGCTAGTTGCTAACTAACATACCACCCACCAACCACCAATCTGTTGCTACCACAACTAATATATTAATCACCAGCTTGTTGCTAATGCAATTAATATGCCAACCATCCGCCACTAACCACCAACAGCCTGCTTGGTGCTATCACAAATGTACAAACATACAAACATTCATACATATATACATGCATACATACATACATGATAGCCGTCCACTCGTGACCGAGGAAGACCATTGCTGACCTTCAGGAACATTGTGTGCTCTAGGACTAACTTATATTTTGCATTTGCGGCTCCGTTGGTGGCTAATGAGCCCTGCTCTTGACAAGCATACATGACTGCAAACATTGCAGACCAAGCTTTCCCCATTCACTATATGAGCCGTGCACTTTCACGCAGCTCACTTAAGTTCTTCACACTGGATACATGCTCTCTCAAATGTGTCGATCCCCTCCTTAACCTGCTTCCTCCATCTGTGGCGATGACAGGCATTGTTCTCCCAGTCAGTGTCCCGCATATCACAGGCCTTTAATGAGGACTTGACACAGTCCTTAAATCGCAGCCTTGGTTTCTGCCGGAGTCTCCTTCCATTCACAAGTTCTCACAGAGTGATTCAGCATGACACAGAATGTGATAAAGCTGGCTATTTGAATTACAAGTATAACTTACTTTTGCCAGCTGAATAGATTGGAGCAATGGGAAATAAAGTGTCTTGCTCAAGAACACAAAACACCACCTGGAATCAAACTCACGACCTTATGATCAGAAGCCAAATACCCTAACGACAGAGCCTGCACCTTCTTGCAAAACCAAGTAGAAAAATTAAATATTCTATGTTTGTCTCTTATTGCCCAGAAATCAAAAGTGACAATGACACCGGGTGTGGGTCAGTGTTTCAGTTTGGATGGGACAGGTCAGACTGACACAAGAGAAGAGACTGTTTTGTTATTTCCTACATATTCTTCAAAGATGAAGACAGTTAACTGAAGATGTGGGTGTTGTTATCATTTAATCATTTATTTATTTTATTTTCATCTTTTAAATCATGAAAAAGTCTATTGTTTCTACATAATAATTCTTTTCATTTTTTTCTTTTTTTTATAGATTTAACCTTGTTCTGGTCTAATTTAGTTTAAGAAACAGTTTGGTTTTGACAATTTCTAATTGTAATATCTTACAATCTTCACTTTAGGGCTTCTTTTATTTCTTCCTTTTTTTTTTACTTTTATTCTGAGGTTTTTTTGTCTGAGTTTTTTTTTTGCATCTTTTTGGTTAATTTTCTTATCTTTAGATTCCTTCCCCATTCTCAGTCTCTGTTTTGTTTTGCTCATCTATAGAAAATAAATGTCTTTCTTCTTCGGTGTATTACATACAATCCATTTTATTCTCACTGATCACTGCAGCAAAAACACAAAGAAGTGATATGCAAAATTTACCTGATTCAATATTATTCAAAGAATAGAATTCAAACTGCTGCTGCTGCTACTGCCATTACCATTGCTGCTGCTGCTACTACTGCTATTGCTCCTAGTGGTAGTAGCAGCAGTGGTGGTGATAGTAGTGGTGGATGGTATATATGCTTTCATTTCATTGCTTCTGTTGCTGTCTCTCCAGCATCTTTCATGTTAATGAATTGCCTTGCATTTCTTCCAACTCTTTATGTTCTGAGTTCAAACCTAGCCAGGGTCAACTTTGCCTTTCATCCTTTTCAGTGTCAATAAAAAAAGAAATCATCAAGAACTAGGCTGGTGTCAATGGTATCAACTGATCCCATTTCTTCAAGATTTCTGGTCTTGTGCCTAAACTGGAAGCCATTATTATGCCTCACAAAATATCATTTTTAGACACTGCGTATGATGATATGACTTCCTTTTATTATGACCTCAAATTATTGGAGCTCTCTCTCTCTCTCTCATCCTCTTTCTCTTTCACTCTCTCACTCACTGGCTTGCTTCTGGCCATCTGTAACTTTTTTAAACTGATACATTCTAACAACCAAGCATCCACTGTTCTGGGATTTAAACTCTTTCAGTTCTGAATAGAATGTATTCATCATCATCATTGTCGTCATTGTCATCGTCATCTTCATCATCATCATCATTTTTTAACGTCCATCTTCCATGTTGGTATGGCTTGGATAGTTTAACATGATCCAACACATCCAGTGACTGTATTGTACTCCAGCTGGATGCCCTTCCAAACATAACTGCTTTGCATTGTGTACAGGGTGCTTTTTCTTTCATGGCACCAGCACTAGTGAGGTAGCCATGTACCTTACAAGACTAAGATTCCCTTTGACTGAGTGAGACAACAATAGAGAAGAAAGTGGCTCAGTACTAGAAGATGAGGGGTTAAAGTATGAAAGAATAAATAATACATTATCTATTTTCTTCTCAAAATGACTATTTTATTTTATTTGTTCAACATATAATAAACTCTTTTCTGACCCCAGTTTACAATATAATTTCTAATTTTGCTATTCATATTTTGTAGTTCATCACACTTTTCAGAAAACATTAGGACATTACTTTAATTTTCTTTATTTTTGTTGTTTTGTCTTTCATCAGTTTTTATTCTATACAGACGACACTCACTCTCAATGGCATGTTCCACATCATTAAATAAAATACAAGCATATTGAAAAATAAATAATTAAGGTAAAAAAAAAACATTGATTGTATTATTATTATTTTTCGTTTCTGTAGAAAAATAATTTCCTATTCAGGAAGAAAATGTTGAATTTTTTTGAAAGAGTATTATTTGTCTTGCAATCAACAAGGAAGATATCAACACTATCTGATAAATAAATAAATAAATAAATAAATAGAGAGAGAGAGAAAGAACGGGAAAGAAAGACAGAAAGGAAGGAAGAAAGAAAGAGATGAAAGAGAAAGACAGATAGTGAGAGTCACTAAAGGATTTTACAGTTCTATGGAGTTAGTTTACATTTAACATGGAATTCCAGTCTTTGGAATTGTACAATTCAATTATAGTCAAATATAATGAGAGAGAGAGAGAGGGTGGGGGGAGAAGAAGAAGAAGAAGAAGAGGAGGAGGAGGAGGAGGAAGAAAGATAAAATATTTTGTTTTGTCTTACAAATTTTTAATCATATAACTCGTAAATTTGATTTTATTGAACAGATGAAATTGTAATCTGGTTTGAAATTCAAGAAAGAAAGTCTGTGGAATAATTTTGGAAAACATTTTGACCTTAAAATAAAATATAAAATGAGACAGCATGTGTTGATGTATAAATAATATTATTAGCCTTGTGGCAAGCAAACATTGCTGATTTGGCTCCTTACACAGTCGTCGTCGTCATCATCATCATCATCATCATCATCATCATCATCATCACCATCACCATTACCACCACCATCATCATCATCATCATCATCATCATCATCATCATCACCACCACCACCACCACCACCATCATCATCATCATCATCATCATCATCATTATCATTATCATTATCATTATTATTATTATTATTATTATTATTATTATTATAGAAGGTGGTGAGCTGGCAGAATTGCTAGCATGCAGACCAAAATGCTTAGTGGCATGTTGTCTCTCTTTATGCTCTGAGTTCAAATTCTGCCAAAGTCAACTTTGCCTCTCATCCTTTCAGGGTCAATAAATTAAGTAAACATTCCTTCCCTCAAAATGGCTGCTCTTATTAAAGTGACTCATCTCCACCTCCTCCAAGCTGCTCTTGTGGCAAAAAAATACAATTTGAAATAATTCTCATCTTCATTATTGTTGTTATTATTATTACTATTATTGTTGTTGTTATTATTATTATTATTATTATTATTATTATTATTATTATTATTATTATTATTATAATAATAATAATAATAATAATAATAATAATAATAATAATAATAATAATAATTATAATAGAAGGTAGCAAGCTGGTAGAATCGTTAGCATGGCAGGTGAAATGCTTAGCGGTATTTCATCTGTCTTTTCGGTCTGAGTTCAAATTCTGCCAAGGTCGACTTTGCCTTTCATCCCTTTCGGAGTCAATAAATAAAGTACCAGCTACACACTGAGGTCGATGTAATCAGCTAGTTCCCTTCCCAAAAATTTCAGGCCTTCTGCCTATAGTAGAAAGGATTATTATTATTATTATTATCATCATCAATAAAGACAGAATCATTAGCATGTTGGACGAAATGCTTAGCAGTATTTCACTCATCGTTACATTCTGAGTTCAAATTCCGCAGAGGTTGACTTTGCCTTTCATCCTTTCAGGGTTGATAAATTAAGTATCAGTCAAGTGCTGGGGGTCGATGTAATCAATAATCCCGCTCCCCACAAATTCCAGGCCTAGTGTCTATAGTAGAAAAGATTATTATTATTAACATATACACTCAACAGATTAGACTGTTGGAAAAGAAAACATCCTAACATCGGGCTACAAGTAACCTTAGATGTCAAGAACCCTCTAAAGTATCCTAGCTGTCCCTAATAACCCTAGTTTCTGGAGCTGTACTAAACTGGGTTTTATGCCTAATCCTCTATCCATCTGCTCAGATCTTTAGGGATAGTTCCCAATGTACCTATAACTACTGGGATACATTTTACTGGCACTTTCCATAGTCTCTGTAATTCAATAGCTAGGTCCTGATACTTTGTTATTTTTTCTATACTTCTCATAATAAGGTTTTCATCATTTGGGACTGTAAAGTCAATTATCTGGCACTTTCTATTCTCTTTACTACTACTACTACTACTAAATCAGGTCTTCTAGCTTCTATTATTCTGTCAGTCTGAATGATAAAGTCCCGCAACGTCTTGTATTTCTTACTTTCTAGTACTTTACTAGGTTCATATTTATACCATTTATCAGTATGTTCAAATCCTTGCTTTCTACATAGCTCCCAGTGGATTACTCTCTCTAGGTTGTTATTTCTTTTCTTGTATTCTTTTTATGCCAATATGCTGCATTCACTTACTATATGAGTAACACTTCTCTCTTTTGATTTGCATAATTTACATTGGGAATCTAGCTACTAACAAACTTTTTGTCTTGCTCTTCAGCTTTCCTTTCTGCAACCATAACCATGTCTCACCACTACTATTTGCTGCAACTATCTTTGGGAATCTACCATGCAAAGGCTTCTCCTGCCAGTCAGATAATTTCTGTTCTTTTTTCTGGTTTTCAACTTTGTTTGGGTTTTTGGTTTCCCTATGTCTTGCTGTGATTCTAACAGCTTTTAATAAACTTTCTTCACTATTACCTACATAGGAGTTTATATCTATTCTGGCTAACTCCACACAGTCTTCTTTTGATATTAACTCTCTTCCACCTTCCTTTCTAGATAAGTATAATCTTGCCCTCTGTTGAAGGGTCTTTATACATGATGACCTTGCTGGTGCCCTGTGAAAAGTAACCAGTATATTCTGTAAAGTGCTTAGTGTTAGGAAGGGCATCCAGCTGCAGAAACCATGTCAAAGTAGATAAAAGAGCTTGGCATAGTCTTCTGGTCTGCTGGCTCCTGTCAAACCATACAACCCAGGCCAGCATGGAAAATGGACACTAAATGATGAAGATGTTTTATTTTATTATGGTGGAACTTAAAGCAGATAAAGCTATACAAAATAGCATGTGGAATATTGGGTTAAAAAAACCTCTTGGACAGGAAATTTTTCTTTGCTTAAAACATATGTACTATCATTATACCAAAGCAAGTCTTCTGAATTTTCTCTATATTTTAGAAACTTTGTTTTTACGTGTGAGAACAGTAGTTCACTTACAATATAAGAGCTTTAAATTTTATTTCAGAAACCTTGATATGAAGTGTATCACCTTACAGTTGGAACTTGAAGTAGATAAAGCTTTGGACAACAAAATGGAAAATATTGGGTTAAAAAATACCCTATGACAGAAAAAAGCTGTTATTGAAGAAGACAACATTGCATAACCTCATTGAAGGATTGTTTTTGTGCTCATGAATTTGGTACAGTTTTTGTGTAACACACTTTCTTCCTTGTCCTCCATGCAGCCACCTCATCAAGCTGAGTGCAGTTATATCCACACTAATCATTGTTTTAACCATTCACAGAAGTTACTGACCAATACACTCTAACCTAAACGCCAGACCACAAATATTTTGCCTCCCCATATTCTCTAATATGACTACAGTAGTTTCTCAGATGCTGATCTAGTGACCTCAACTAAAGTACTCTTGACTCACTCCTCACTGATATTGTCTACCCTCACTTGTTAATATGCACTTGTCCAACCTACTAGAAATAAATTCCATCAAACCACATCCTACTGTCCTAAGAAAAGGAATGAAACACTCGCTGATTTTGATTACAGTTCTGCTCAACCAGAGCTGTTCTGGGACTAAAAACAATCACAATGTCCACTCAATATCTGCCATCTCTAAATCCCTTCCTGCAGCCTTCAACATGCAACTATTTATAAGGAACATTAACTGTATTGATCTCACTAACCTCAGAGGACCTGCAAATGTCATGGTACAGCCCCTATGTGTAACCTGAACCCATTGGTACCAAATTTCTTTTGAGACACACTGCCTTACCTTCAATTAATTTGAAAATAATAAAGAATTTAGTAAAATAACTTTTGTTATCATTAGGGTAGTGTTTGGAGCAGAAATTGACATGAAATTTTGATGGAAGATTTCAATTTAGATCATTTTAAAACAGGAGCTTTGTATCCCAGAACCAGTTGCAATCTCAGATGAAGTAGAGAACATATATGCTGATAGTATCATACAATATTTAACCCTTTGTTACAGACTTTGAAGAATTTAGTAAAATTGTTTTGACATTATTAAAGTGGTGTTTGAAACACAAAATGACATGAAATTTTAAAGGAAGATTTTGATTAAGATCATTTCAAAACAGGCTATAAATATCACAGTACCAGGGGCAATCTTAGTTTGATTTTTAAAAAATTCTAAAAAATTTTCTCAGGTAAATAAATTTCCAATGACTTCAGCATTTAATACCATATTTCTGTTGGAATAAATTGTCTTTGTTTCAATTAATTTTGAAAATAATCAAGAATTTAATAAAATACTTTTGTTATCATTAAGTTGATGCTTGGAACATAAATTAACACGAAATTTTGATGGAAGGTTTAAATTTAGTTTCTATCATAGAACCAGGAGTGGTGGTCTGAGATGGGTTGGCACCAAAAGGATAAATGAAACTCTTCAGCTGAATCAGAATTAAAGTACAATCTGTATGATAGGCTGCTAAACAGTTTCATGGGTTGGGGCTGTCATAAAGATACCTGCCCAAGATGTCACAAAGTAGGATTGAAACTAAAAAAAGTTACTGAGACTGTTAGGGTTGTAACTGTTATTATAGTTTAAGAAATGCTATCCAGATACTTAGTTAAGTTGGTTAGTGTTTGGATCATGTTCAGAATGTCAGGAGTTCATTTTTTGGACTGAACAGCATGTTGTTTCCTTGAGCAAGGTACTTCATTTCACACTGACCAAGCTGACTCAACTGAGTGTTGGTGCAGCTCTCTCTCTCTCTCTCTCTCTCGATCGTAGTCACATTGTGGTGTGCCACTAGGTCAAAGAGCAGCATAGTCTATTTTTACTCATAATTTGTTAGTGGATTGATAATTTCTCATTATTGACTGCTTGATGAGAAATCTGGCTTCACTCTGTACATATTTTAAGCCTGGTTCCTATTCCAGTTTTGGCAGAATCACTACGATACAGGTATATAAACAAACCAAAATCAGTTGCCAGGCAACGAGAGATAAATACACACACACACATATATATACACATACATAATATGCGCACACACGAAGGGTGTGCAGTTACTGTCGACCAATTTTAGTCACAAGACATTCGCTGGCCAGAGGCTACAGTAGAAAACACCAGGACAATACTAAAGGCAACCATGCAGTGGTTGCTTTTGGGATTGGTTATAAAGAGACCTTATTAAGCCAAACAGTCTGCGCCTAGAAGCACTACTTCCATGGCTGAAATACCAGTAAACATACACACGTAACGTGCACATATGTATATAATAGAAATGCTAGAAATAGTAACAGTAATAATGATATTGCAAACATGCATATGTTTCTGCGTATCTATCTATATATGTTTAGATAATAAATTACAAGGCCAATATATTTTACTGCTGAACACGCTAGCAGTAAAATTTACTATATACATATATACGTGTGCGTTTGTTTGTTTCAACCACCGTTTGACAACTGGTAGTACGTTGTTTACGTCCCAGTAACGTAGCGATTCGGCAAAACAAACCAATAGAATTAGCACCAGGCTTTCAAAAATAAGTACTGCAGGCGATTTGTTCAACTAAACTCTTCGAGGTGATGATGCCCTATGACGGCCGCAGTCTAATGAGTGAAACAAAAGCTAAAGAGATACGCAAGACACAAAGTTATTGCAGAGTTACCGTTTCCTGAGTGCGAATCTCAATTAGCGTCAAACTTTTAAATAGAGGACTACGATAACGCTTAATTATAGTCATCTCTTTCCGCGATATTTTGCCTTTAATACACCAACTGGGAAAGTAAGGAAACAATATTCAACTCAAAAATATTAGAAAAAGTCACCAAAATACGATGGAAGCAAATAAAGCAACATATGACTACAAAATAATCAAAAAATATTTTTATGTCTGTATACACACATGTATGTATATACAGTAATATTTATCTCACGGACATCTTTTTGGTAAAAACAATTAACCTGTTACATCATAGGAGACAAATATGTGTTCAATCTAGTTAGCAATATATATTGAATATGAGAAGTTTAGTTCAAAATTTATATATATATATATATATATATATATATATA
>NC_068992.1:61839319-61841503 GCF_001194135.2 Octopus bimaculoides
ATATATATATATATATATATATATACACACACACACGCAGAGGCTACCAATATCCTACAACAGTTTTCTTTTCTTTTTCAGTCTTGTAAAGTTGAAATAACAATTTCTCTTCAATTTTTTCTACAGCTGCCAGAGTCAACACAAGAGTTTCATGCTTCAACATACTGTAAACATTAAGTCCATAAACAGGCATTAGGTTGAAGTGATTTAATTTGTTCAAAGCCAGAGAAATATTCCGCGGCATAAAATCTGTATCGTCGATAAAAAGACCAGAAAATCCCCAAAACCTAGAAGCAAACAAACTTTCAATATAGTCAGGTTCATCTGTAGGAATTTCTAGGGAATCGACAATGTGTAAATCATTTTGAGCCAACTTAACACTCAAAGCAGATCTCAAGCCTAAAACTCGTTCATGGGTTGGTAGCATATAAAAAAAGCTTTCAGGTCCGCGTGGCCCATGAGCTCGTCCACCTCTCAGCCAAATTGGAGATCTGTTGCTACCATGTCTAGCTTTACCTAAACCTTTCTGTGGCCACGGCTTTCTGCCTCCTCCTCGCATCTCCGCACGAGTTGGTTCCCAATCATACCGAATAAGTTTGTATTTATTCTGCCAGTTAATATTCGAGTGAATAACATCCAAACGAGGAAATGTAGCGAATATATCAGGATGGAGATCAACCATTCCGAGTTTCTCATTATCAATGGTATTTAGAGTTTCAAGCCATGTTTGTACACCTTCTTTGGATTTGCTGGGATAATTCAGTTGACGACTCGTCATCAAGGGTAAAGGTCCGCGAGTCTGGACGTGGGGCGATTGGTCTGTAGATTCTTCTGTAGTTGGAAGTGTGTTGCTGAAATGCTTTCTCGAAGAGGAAAAAGAACAGGACTGTGTTAAAATAAAACCAAATCTATCAACGTTACGTATAGTTCCAATAAAAATCCTTAAAGAAAACATGCTTAAATCTCGCGATCTTCAAAACCAGTAAGAAATGTCCTTCAATTGTTTCCCCTGGATAACAATTCATAAATTATCTCCCTTCCAAAAACCGGTGCTGGAAGTATATAAGTCTCTTTATAAATTATTACTACTTAAAAAATAAAACAGTAAAGATTTATTTATAATATAAATAAAGAATTTTAAATCTTGATATAGATTCTATATCAAAAACGAATCAGAGTTATTTGAGAGCAAAAGGATAACGGAAAAGTTGCTGGATCTGTAAGTAAACAAAAGCTACATTGCATAACGGAGTAACCACATAGATACGACTTGCTATATTTATCCAACTTACAAATAAATCATCATTTTTTTCCTTAACTACTTATATTTGATAAACAGAATTATCGTTTTATGTAAATGATTACTAGGGTTAATTAAACTGAGTTAATTACTGTTTAATAGTATATTTTAAAGCTTAATGGTCTATTTATAAATCAGCACACCTCAAAATTTTTATACACATTCAGGGATTCCAAACGTCTAGTGTAAATAATACTCTGAGACTTGTAATGGAGACTTGTAATTACTAAGATTCACTCATTTTAACATAATTATCCTTTTGTGGTATATTTTATCTTAATATATAAAGCTGAAGTTGTGTGTCTGTGTGAAGCCTTTTTATTTTCTGTTCTGGTTCATTTTTTTTCTCTTTTTTTAGTCAGAAGCAATAAAGCATTCATTCCTCTTGGTAAGAGATGTCTGCATTTAAAATTTATATATATTTAATAAATATATAAAGTTATATATTTATTAAAAGTTATATTAAAAGTTTATAGAAATCCACATTTTCCACTTTTTCGTTAACATTTTTACATCAATGGAATTTTCTCGATCTGAACTTTCCAGTGCAGTATTTAGATTTTTAAAATTCCGTTTACTTTGTGTGATTTAAGGGAGATTTGGCTGTTGTTTCTAGCAACTTTCATATTTCTTCCCTTCTACCTGGGACAGCGTTCTTACACACGCGCTCAACAGAGAGAGAAAGTGATACATACAACGTCATAGATTAAACTTTCTTCTCAGTATTCTTTACCTATTTTTCATAACATTGATACGTAAAAACACACACGACCACACATACGTAATCTGTGACAACAACATACACATTGCTCCCGTTCTCTATCTCCCCCTCTTCCTCTCTCGCTCTCGCAAACGTATACACGTGCAAGTAAACACAATCATTA
>NC_068992.1:61843435-61856008 GCF_001194135.2 Octopus bimaculoides
CTTACCCACTCCGATACGACCTACAAGTTTAAACAGATGCAATTTCCCATCAAACTGCTTTCCCATGACAATCAACAAGGCGCAGGGACAACCAGTGCAAGTGGTTGGTTTGAATCTGACAGATCAAGTATTCTCACACGCACACGTAAGTCCAGTCTTGCTTTGCTCTCCTTACTAACTCACCATGACATTCTTTTTTTTCTACCAAGATCCGTCACCCAAACACCACTTCGTATCCACTTCTTCCTCTTTTTAATGTCTTCGTTTCTCTCTTCGCATCGCTCTCTGACCGGGTGAAACCGGGCTTAGCTGCTAGTAAACCAATAAAAACAACACAGTTAAAATTTGGCTAACTCACAGTTTACTGCCATAAACTAGTGAAAGTAAATTGTGCTAAAAAAAATGAAAGTAAATTGCGATTGAAAGCGGGAGTGATGACAGTGATATACCAGAATTTCATAAAACACGTTGGATATCTGATGAATGGGCTTCCTAAGTGGATCTCGGTAACTTCTATACTCATGAAGTTGTCAACCATTCATCCAATTTTGTTGATCCAGAAAAGGGAGATATAAGCTCGCCAATAAATAAATAAATAAATTTCGATAACGAATTTGGATTAGTGATGATTTACTTACATCATTTTTACGAGCATGCGTAACGAAGGGAATTTGGAAATCGTAAGAACTATTCACGAATTTTATTTCTCTATTAATCCATCTCTCAAAAATCGCTTGGCCTTTTAAAGTTCCGAATCTTCTGAACCTTTGAACTTAGAAAAAAAAAAAAAAAAAAAAAACTTTCTGCGTTTTCTCAAACGAACATCACTCTTCATATAAATATATTTATATTAATACCGCAATATCTCGTCATCGTTTCATTTTCATTTCATTTTCTGATTTTTTTCTTTTTTTTTAAGATAGTTTTTTGATATTTTTACCTTTTCGTTTTTCAGTTTCTCAATTTTTCATTTTGTCAGTTCTCCACGGCTTTCTCATCATTGCTCTTTTCTACCATCGTTCACCCTTAGCCTTTGGTTTCCCCTCGATAAACCGCTAAACCCCTCCTCCTTTTACCTGTTCATTCTTTCCTCTTATCTCAGCTTTACTTCTCTTAGCATAGCACCCATTTTCACCATCCTACTACGGCGTCACCCCATGACATCTCTTTGTACTTATTTCATATATCAATGACTTGTGTTTTCCCGTAAATGTGACTGTTTTCATCTTACGTAAAATATATGTACGGTTATCATGTTTTTGATTTAGCACCAGTGTGTGACACCAAATGTCTCCTACTATAGGCCCGTGTGTACTTTTGTGTGTGTGTGTGTGTGTGTGCTGTTGTGTGTTTGTGCTCGTCCAAAACCTGAATGGGTACCATTGCAAAGAGATTTTCTCTTTTGAGCAAGAAACAAGAAATTTTATTTCACCTCACCCATCTTTCTCTCTCACACTATACACACACAATCTTACACGCGCACGCGTGTGTGTATGTATTCAAGTCCCCACAAAAAAAACAAAAAAACATATACATACAATCATGAACATAAATACAAAAACCTCAACCAAACGACTTGAACTTTTAACCATTAACGATTGTAGCCAAAATGTTGGCACTCCGTCGGTTACGACGTCGAGGGTTCCAGTTTCGGACTCTCTCAACATCATTAACAAAAACTATGCTTACCAATTTTTGTTTCTAAAGATGACGCAACAACAGTACAAAATGATGAAGCAATACTTGCAGTGTAATGATTTCAAGCACGTAGGGAGAAAATATCGAGAAATCAGGATTTACTCATTTTAACCTAGTTTCTAATTCCCCTCTCTCCCCTTTTACGGATGTGTTTAAAATATCAGTTAATGTTATTGTTTTGAGCAGTATTAATGGTTATTGGTATATTTTTGCAGCTATACGAATGAGGAATTTCTTAATTTAATCTAATTTTAATTTAATATTCTTATTTTAAAACTTTGCAGTCCTTATTTATTTTTACATTAAGCATTATAAAATTTTAATAAGGTGATCTTAAAGTGAGCGTATAGCACATCGAACATTGCTTGATAAAAACTTACACTTGCAGAAGTGTAACTTCTTCATTATTCGTCAAATTACTCTAGTTGAGACATGCACGACAAGCGAGGTCATTCTGCACAAGCTATTCATCATACACAATATATGCCGCTTTTTATATTGTGGAATATTTATTAGTACAAGGAAGAAAATACGGTGGAGTTTCGGATCTGGACGCCCACATAAGTTAAATTTTCTCCGTTTTGATGGGATTTTCCCAATATTCTCTCGCCATGACTTTCGAAAAGTGGGAATGGGCGGGGCATCTTTTTATGAAAAATAATTTCTGAAAATTCATGATCCTTTTCACCTCTTATCCACCGTGCACTCCTTCTGATAGATTTTGACCAATTCTTTTGGCATTAAAATCTATGTGAGGTAACCTTGGTTTTCTTTTTATGTTTTCCGTTGCCCTTAACGTTTGTCTGTTACATAGAAGCGAGATAACTCTGGATTTTATTTATTGACTCACGTCCCTTGGTTACTATTTACACGTAATGAAATGCAATGTGGCTCATTGGTCAAACTGGGAAAAGACAAAAACAACGAACGAAGTGGGACTGAGTGATAGTCACAGACGCTGAAAGTGGGTTAAAAACATTCAAAAGTTTTTTTCTTTCTGAAGTCACGGGTATTTTAATCACAATAAATCTGCAAATTTGCATCGCAAAGTGTATTCAGTTAATCAGTTTCATACGCACGAGAGAGAGAGAACGTGAGGGAAGTTGTTTATTGAACGGAACAGCGAAAAGTGCTGTTTGTTTACTATGCTTTGTTTTTGCAAACTTCACATTAGCTGTCAGTTAACGCATGCGCTTTAGTGAATTAATTGTCGTCTGCTTACTGAGAACTTATAAAATATGTCCAACAAATGATGTAAAACTAGCAAGAGAAAGGTAAGGTGTTCTTATAGTTTTTTTTCTTTCTTTTCAAATAACCGTATTGAGATTTGTTATAAATCCACTAAAGTAGTGAAACAATAATACAGATAATGTCTTTGATTTTGCTCTTAACATAAAATGAAATCACAAAGTAGAAGACGTGAGAATATAGAATCTTTCAGAAACGCTGTATCTTGAGATTGTACATTTAATATTACTTATATAGAATTTTATACCATTTCACGGTTCTTATGGTTCAGAAAAATATACATTTTTATCTTACAGTTTTCAAAATAATCGTTGAGTTTTCACAGGATACTAGTAGTTTAATAATTACCTATCATATGATAGTCTTCATTATAGGGAGGTGTGTGTGCTCAATGTGGAGTTTCTACTGTAGTTTTGACTTTGAAACAAAATATATTTTTTACAAATGTTCACTACCTTAGAAAAAGTATATCAGCTAAGTGAATGACCTTTCCTCTATGCATTAGGAGCATTATAACAGAATGTGACTATTATTTCTGAAATTTCATTCCCATTTTCTTTGAGCCCCTAAAAGACAAACTTGGCTGTGGCAGAATGAATAAGACAATGCGTATAAGACAAGCTCATACGCATCAATATCCATCTCTAGACATCAGAAAGAAATGTAAAACAAAAAATAAAAATATTTAAGTTAAATGAAAGGGAATCAAGGAAAAATGGCACATGATATGAAATTAAGGAAACACGACTAAATTAAAAACAAAAATCTGTATAACATCTCCTCTATAGCTTTTACACGATTTTCTGCGCGATATATTTACACACAATGCAGTTAGAGAGAAGAGGAAAATAGATATTATTCATTTTACTTCGGTTTTAACTTCATTTTTTTAAAACTTGAAAATGATCAAATTAGACATTTGTGTCGCCAAAATATTGATTGGATTCCAACAGAGAATAGAATATTGATTGTTGAACACCAGATATTTTATTAGAAACCTCAGTTACAATCGGGCCGATTTTGAAGAAAAATTTCTTGCAAGAAGAGTACCTGTTAGCTGACTACGTTTCGGACTCTCTCAACTCCAATAACAAAAACTATGCTGACCAATTTTTATTTCTAAAGATGACGCAACAGTACAAAATAATGAAGCAATACTTGCAGTGTAATGATTTCGGACATGTAGAGAGAAAATATCAAGAAATCAGAAGTTATTCGTTTTGTGTACAACACATCTAACATTGTTTTATACAAACTTACGCTAGAAGTGTACCTTCCTTATTATTTATTAAACAACTCTAATCGAAATACACACGACAAGCAAGGTAATTCTGCATCGACTATTGACCATACACTACGTATACCACTTTTTAAATTGTGAAATATTCAATAGCTAATAGCAGAAGGAAGAAAATACGGCGGAGTTTCGAATTTGGACGACAAGTAAGTTAGATATTCTCCGATTTGACGGGAATTTTTCGAATTTTCTTCGCCATGACTTTCGAATATTATACCGTACATAGACACTGTGGAGATTTGGAATAATTCTTAGAAGATATTTAGGTGCTTTTCTTGTATCCCATACATTTATAAGTGACCACTCATTAAAACATGTAAACATAAAAACAAAACTGATATAAGCAATTTAAGGCCAACAATTTTGATTCTTAATCACTGGATTTTAGTTTGAATTTCTTCAGAGAAAGACAGGTTAAACAATGCCATTTTAGGCTTAACTTAATGTGCTGGTTGAAAATCATAAAAAAAATTCTGGGTTCGTTACATTCGACTAAAAGTTCTTCAAGATGGTGCCCCAGCATGGTCGCAACAAGTAAAAAGAAAAAAAAATTCTGGGGTCGATACGGTCAACTAAAAATTCTTCAAGGTGGTGCCCCAACACGGCCTCGGTCTCATGCCTGAAGCAAGTAAAAAATGAAAAAAACCAAAACTAATCGAAAAATATAACCGTGGAGCTTTTGTCCACTTTTGCACTTTAACTATGGTGCTTTTGTCCTACACTCGGCGAAAACATTAGCACGCCGGACAAAATGCTTAGTGGTGTTTCGTCCGTTTTTACCTTCTGAGTTCAAATTCTGACAAGGTTGACTATCTGTTCGGTGTCGATGAAAGAAGTTCCAGTAAAGTACTGAGGTCGATAAAAGCGACGAGTCCCCTTCCCCAAAATATTAGGCCTTGTATCAAAGGTGAAATATTAGTCCTGCAATGTGGTAAAATCGTACCAGACAAAACGTTTAGGAGCATTTCATTCAGTTTTTCATGTTCTGAGTTCAAATGTCGATAAAACAAGTGCTCAATGTCTGTAACTGATGTACTTGACTAGCCCTCCCTAAAATACAGCAGACCTTGTACCTATAGTGAAGAGGATTGTTAATCCCACAGATATAGGCACCCAAAACCAAAGATCACTTTTATTTTTTCTCAATAAATAGAAGCGAATGGGTTTCTACCTCAAATTGTTAAATGGTGATGTGAAAACCTGTCGCTTAAAGTTCGCTTCGTAGATAGAGATGCTTCACTATTGTTACTCATACTTAGTGCCACCTTACAACGGCAGGCATCCAATGATCCTATGAAGTCTTAATATACTGTGATAGTTGACTCTCGGGCACTGCTTTTACCCAGGGGGGTTACAATGTGGTAAACTTTCGATCTTTGTACATAGAAAGTGTCAAACTATAAACCGAAGTAAACAGAAACGAAATTAAAACGATAAAGAAATAATCATGATATCTCGAATTTGAGGCTCCGAAAAGAAAAAAAAATTAATTTCATCCCCCTACAACCTCTTTTTTTACCTTCAGGGTTACATTTCTTCAAAGAGCAAAGATTCTTTTCTACTCTAGGCACAAGGCCCCAAAGTTTTAGGGAGGTGGAGCAGTCGATTAGATCGACCCCGAAAGGATGAAAGGCAAAGTCGATCTCGGCGGAATTTGAACATAGAACGTAAAGAGCAAAGATTGCAATAATCCAAAGTTTGAAATAATGTAAATTGATATGAATGAATAAATAAATAAACTATTTTCTGCTTTGGTCTTTCTTTTTTCATTCTTTTTTTCCGTCGCTCTTCCAGTTTATCTTTTACAGCGAAGAGAGATAACTCTGATCTCCATTTTCATTTATCTCCCTTGGTTACTATTAACCTTCTCCGCTGCAATTTTTTCCCCACGAGAGTTCCGGACCTCAACAATGAACTCATTTGCATATAGCCAATTGGAGCAGAGTCACCTTTATCCTTTCTAGTCAGGACCGTGTATTCTTTACTCTTTCCCCCCTCTACTGGCAGACAGCAACGTCTCCGTCTAGGTTAATGTTTCTTTCTTTTTGTCCTTGAGCATTGAGATGGCTGTGAGGTGTGCTAAAAATAACAGCTAAATAAGATATTTTGGATAAGTCTTTTAAATTAAAGTTTATTTATAAAACCTTCAAGCAGTTTCTGTACTTTCATATTCATCCAAAACATTATCTTTGATTGCCATAGTAATTCAAACCTACCATTAACAAGCGTATGTGTTCAGTATCGATGATATTGGCTTCTGAATACAATACAAGATTCGCATTGGAGGTCGCCATTTTGAATGCCAACATTTGTTAACTTGGTACGGTGAAGGTGAGATCTGATTGGCTTGTATGCAAATGAGTACTTTACTGGTGTCTGAAACTCTCGTGGGAAAAAAAAAAATTTGCTTCCCCACTCTGTTAAAAATATACGTTTACTACTGTTGTCTTTTACGCACCGCCTTGAATGGTTTAGTCAAACAAATCGATCACAAAGCTTATTTTTAAGCCTAGTACTTATTCTATCCAGCTTCTCATTTGCCAAACGTCTTAGTTACAGAGACGTAAACAAACACAGGTTGCCAAACGCTGATTGGAGAAAAACACACACAACACATTGTGTCTGTGGCTATGTTGGTATATATATGTATAAGGGTAGAAAATTTAGCGAAATATTTTACCGGTGGCCAGTATGCATAATAAAGTCAATAGACAACATATTTTTCATATAAATCAGTGTACGTTTTTATACACAAAAGAGGTGACCTTTACAGGACATCTCACATGCTGGAAAGAGCAGTTAAAGCCCAAGGGTATATGTTCTGTAAAGCATAAATCAAAAAAAGCAGCACAAGTATATAATATAAATAAAGTTCAATAAGGCCGGTTTATGGGATAACTCTGGGTTTCGTTTCCCGTCCATGAAGTGCTTAGCTTCACAGCGTATCGTCAGATCCCAAAACCTGTTGGCTTAAGACTTCTGTAGTGAGTGGGCTCTCTGGAATATGGAGAAAAAGACCTCACTACTCAATGTCAACAACTGGGGATTGTCTCTCTTTGGCTGTCGATTGCCAGTGACCCTGTTATCTTGTGGGTTCCAATAGGCCAGCAGGAATTTCCTGAAATGCAAGCACAGTTTGAAGACCTCTGTTCCGGAGTTAAAGATGTTTTTTTTCTTTTTAGGAAGATGTTTATAAATCTATATTTTGGTTTGCAATTAATGTGTGTTGTTGTAGTTGTTAGAGGCAATCTTTAAATTAGTTTTATATTTAATTCCAGTAGTCTTTCTTCCACTGGCCTTTTCCATTCTTTTGCCTGTCTCTACCACAAAATTTCAGTTTGTTTTTAGATTTATTCCATTCAGAATTGTGTAGACAAAACAGATAAATTTCTACATTGAATCCACTGGCATAACTATAGATGTGTGCTCCACTCACACCACCACTGTTGCTGCTACCACCACCACAGGGGATATTTTTCAGATGGTGTAGATTATGATTATGTCAGAATTTGATTTGAAAAAACTGAGTGAGGATGACTCAAATAATTCACACACCTCGACTTTGTTTCCTCATATCTTTTGATGAGACTGTCAGAATTAGCCACCTCCATCATCAAAACATTTTTTTTGTACATCAAATTCCAATATATAGGTACCAAATCTCTTATCCGGAATCCAGATATTTTTGAAATTGGCTAGCTTTGAATTTCGTGGGCTGCAGTAGTTCGCCTATACATTATATGTAGTGCAGTATTCTATATTTAAGTTTTAAGTAGCTTAATAAGGAACAGACCCTGCTTTACAAATTTATTAATTAGTATATGTTATACAGTTTTGTTCTTTACTTTCTGTTGTTTATTTTATATTTTCGGTATATATTTAGCCTGTGTCCAGAAATCTAGACCACCTCTGGTCCCAAGGTTGCCGGATAAGAGATTCAGTACCTGTACTCAAAATGTACACCAACTAGAAAATCTCATGATGAAAATATACATTTTTGCCAAAGGTTATGAAGAAACAAAGTCAGGGTGGGGCACACTTGTGTAGATATGCCAATCCACCTCTAAATAGTCAGGAATCTGTCAGCTGGCAGAAACGTTAGTATGAGTTCAAATTCCGTCGTGGTCGACTTTGCCTTTCATCCTTTCGCGGCCGACAAATCAAGTGCCAGTTGCATACTGGGGTAGATCTAATCGACTAGCCCACTCCCCAAAGATTTCGGGCCTTGTGCCTAGAGTAAAAAAAAAAAAAAAAAATTAACCAGTGCAAAAACAACTAGTGGTCAGTAGAGACAGCTGAAAACTACTGTTAAAGTGTGTGTGGTGGTGGGGAGCACAATAGCAAAAGTGACAGATGGAAATTACTGATGGGGAAACAATGAAGATAAATGAAAAGTTCTTTTATGAGAAAGTGTTAAACAACAACATTACCCATTCATACATACACAAAAATACATACATATTGTACCAGCCATGGTTGCGTAGTAAGAAGCATGCTTCCCATCCACATGGCTCTGAGTTCAGTTCCACTGTGTGGCACCTTGGACAAGTAAGTGTCTTCTACTATAGCCTCAGGTTGACAAAAGTCTTGTGAGTGAATTTTCATAGATGGAAACAGAAAGAAGTCCATCCTGTGTGTGTGTGTATGTATGTGCGTGTGTCTGTGTTTGCCTACCACCTCGTAACCTAGTAGTTCAGAAAAAGAGAATGATAGAATGAGTAACAGACTTAAAAGCAAAAGTACTGGGGTCGATTCATTTGACTAAAAATTCTTCAAGGCGGTGCCCCAGCAAGGCCGCAGTCTTACGACTGAAACAAGTAAAAGATACATATACATGCACAAAAATGCATAAATGCACACAAACATATACATGCACAAAAATGCATAAATGCACACAAACATATACATGCACAAAAATGCATAAATGCACACAAACATATACATGCACAAAAATGCATAAATGCACACAAACATATACATGCACAAAAATGCATAAATGCACACAAACATATACATGCACAAAAATGCATAAATGCACACAAACATATACATGCACACAAATGCATAAATGCACACAAACATATACATGCACAAAAATGCATAAATGCACACAAACATATACATGTACAAAAATACATACATACTCGCATATTAAGCAAATCGTACAGAAATAAGTAATTTTCATTTTATTGAGAAAAAAAATTGATGTGAGGGACTAATCTCAATCGCTGATTAGTAGACTGGGTAGATAGCGAGAACGTGTGTGTGTCTTTGACTGCTCAGATCAAAGACAATGTCGGCCTCACCAGCAAACACCAATACATGTGTTTGTATTGAAAGAATGAAAGTATTCAATAACAAAATTATTTACATTCTTGATTTTTTCATCTTCAAAAAAAAAAAAGCAAGCTTTTCATCACTAAAATCATTACACAGGATAATAGTGCCGAACCCAGTAGATAAATGACATAAATGTATTATCTTTGTGAACACGACGCCAACTGAATTCTTGTAAGTAAGTCGAGAAGAGATTATCAGAAAGTCCATACAAATGTTTATATCTATTTTTCACGTTATTCCACGTCCCTTCTATCTTGTTTCTGTTGAGTTTTTCATCTTTGGGATCGATAAACTGAAGATTGCGATCAGCTGATTCTTGAAGTTTTTCATAGGAATGACAACCATCCGTTACTATGCAGGTGCCTGGTAACACATGTTCAAGGATGATAGGTAACAAAGTGGCACCACTTTGATCAGGGACAGGGACAAGGACGGAATTAAGACTGTGGCGCTCCACCATCCCAAGAATCAAGTGGCCTTCCTTATAATGACCACGATGATATTGGCGGTGCATAAATTTTGACTCGGCAATATCTACCTTCACTCCTTCTCCTCCAATCTTTATAGGATGATCAATGCACCACATGGCACAGACATCACGAAAATAGTTATACCAATTAACTATGGCCTCTGTACCAACACCGACCTGATTCATAACAACAGACTGCGTGGACTCAATTGACGTCCACCAATAAATAAGTTCAAGATGGCGGGTTAGACGGATAGAAGACTTAGAAAAGAAAGAATCATTCCTAATACTACGATGAGATTTGCACATAGAACAGTACCAAACTTTCCCGTCTGAACATTGTTTACGAGTCACAAAAGTCATGTGCTGAGTACAACATACCACTGAATTGTGAAGTAAACCGACCGATGCAAGGAACTTAATTGTACAATCAATATTCTTAGTTACCTGTTGAATATCGTGTAGAGTATATTCCTTTTTAATTAGATCTTCTTTATTAATGATCTCGTCCACGATTTTTACCCGAATTTTCGGTTTCTTACGTTCACATATTTCAGTCATAATTAAAACACTTTCTACGAACTTCTCGGAGAAGCGGCGTACTTGAAACTGATAACTGAAATAATGGAAAATACAAAACCTCGAATTGCCGAAACGAATAAGTATGCGTTTCAAAATTAGTAAATCATTACCTCTAGCTTTTTAGTTAGCGAAGAAATTGCATAATTTATATACATACGTACATATATATATATATGTGTGTGTGTGTGTGTGTGTGTGTTTGTTTTGATCTACTTTAACTCTGGTCATAAATAGCACTTCCAAAAAATTTAAAATAAATAATTACATCTGAGTTTCAATTCTAATTTTATCGATGCGATATTTATTTTTAATAACAAGTGTTTACTTTTCGGTAATGTTAATTCATTAAGTGAACCGAATTTTTTTTGTTTGTTTGTTTTACCTTTGTGTAAAGAAATGAAAACAATATAATATCATGAACTATTTATATGTACTTATTCGTTTCGTTTAAGAAAACCAAGTTACTTTTTTATATTCACCATTATTTTTTGTCTACTTTTACTTTCCAAATGCAGAATGAATGTAATTAAATAACAAAAAATTAACACCACTTTTTTATTATTTCGATTTTTTCTTTTTTCAGATCAATTAAAATTTTTTTCCTTTTACTATATATCTATATGAATAAATAACTTTCAGCCATATAGTTTTGTAAACCAGGGAGATAACTCCTGAAAATATAGTAAAACGTGACAGATTTATTTATATTGAATTGGGATTTATCCGTGTTTTATTCTATTTTCTTCTCTATACTAGAAAACAGTAATTGTTGTTGATCAAGTTTTCCTGTTTAAAGACGTAGTCGTCACTCTGCGATGGAGTAGCAATGTTAAGAGTTCCGTTCCTAATGACGGTCGATAGAATAAGCATCAGTTGAGCACTGGAGTCGATGTAATCGACTTTATCCCCCGAAATTGCTGGCCTTGTGACAAAATTTGAAACAATAATTAATACGACACTTTTCAGAGTTAAAGATAGTTGACTCTGAATTAATTACATAGAGAGAGAAAGAGAGAGAGAGGCAAGGGGCATGAATCACTAACGTAGGTGGAACAATAAAGGACGAAGAAAGGCTGACAAATGAAATGTTGCCAAGTAACTCTTCACCCCGCCATAAAAAGGTTGGTCTCAAGGGATGGGTGGAGTCGGTGTGAGAGAGACATTTGGAGGGGTGGATATTCAGAGAATACTGAATGAGGTACTTATTTGTGGCATATACAAGCATGCAGTGCTTCCAGTGGTCAGTTTTGTAGCGGTGGATGGATCTCCATTAGAAATTCATATCACCAGACATTCTAATCCTTCATTTCTCCCTCTGACCAAGGTTGTAGCTGGTCAGCCAGACTTCGTTCTCAATGAGTCATCACCATGTGACTGAACTCGTTGAGTCGTCACAGACTGGTGACTGAACTCGTTGAATCGTCACAGACTGGTGACTATACTAACTTTTTGCTTGGGGTTTCTTGCTTTTATAACTATCCAGAAGGATAGATATATCATTGAGAACAATAGATTTAGTTGGTGGTCTTGTTATCTCTATCTTAGCTTTTGGTGGACTAGAAGAGGTTAGAAAGGGTCAAGTGGTGAAGACATTATTTCAGCCTAGCTAAAGGCATCTGGAAAATGTAAAACTGCTGTCAGAGAAAAACCATTGTTCCACCATGGGAAAAGTTCTGTCGCAGTGTTAATTTAAATTTGGCTATGGTGGATCGAATCCACTTCATGCATGCAAGATCCACCACATGTATACAAACTAGCTGACCGTGTGCCGTCAAATATGACGGCTAATTGTAGTAATAAGGTACATAATAATCACTGATACAAACATTCACATACTTCCCTTGTACATGCTCACACACACAAACACGCACATATACTCAAACAAAGTTGAAATGCTATTTGATTTTTTCGTTTGATTTTTTCGTCCAACGTAACTGGT
>NC_068992.1:61856018-61858238 GCF_001194135.2 Octopus bimaculoides
CCCTTCTTTTCTCAGTCATATGCTGTGACAGATAAAAATAGAATATACACGACGCGCCCTTTGCCACTTCCTTTCTCTCAATCACTCCCAGGCAGAGCTCTCTCAAAGGTATCAATCCCCTCATTAACCTGCTTCCTCCATCTGTGGCGATGACAAGCATTGCTCTCCCAGTCAGTCTCTTGGGAGCCCTTAAATCGCAACCTTGGTTTCTGCCAGGGTCTCCTTCTATTCACAAGTTCCCTACATAGCATCTGCTTAGGGATCCTGTTAATAAGGTGTCCAGTCCAACGTAACTGGTGCTTGTGCACCATTGCCTCAATAATCAAGCTATCAGCTCTCCTCAGGACCTGCATGTCTGGAGTTTTTATTGGTCCCAGCCACCAACATTCAGAATGTGTCTGATACAGCTCTGATGAAAACGTTCAAGGCCCCTTACATGACGTTTATAAAGGGTCCATGTCTCACATGAGTAAAGGAGCGATGTCAGTACACATGCACGGTACACAGCAATATTTGTTTGCTCTGTGACACGAGACTGAAGAGACCGGAAGGAATAAGTTCCTCTCTGCAGCTTGAAAGATATTTCATCATCCAGGGAGCAAGAACGGCTGATTGTACTTCCCAGGTAGGCAGACTTGTTTACCACTTTCAGAAATGTGCCTTCAACCAGGATAGCTGGTTCCAGATATGGTGCAGGCTAGAACATTACAACAGTCTTGTCCAGGCTAATGCTGAGTCCAAATTCCTTGCAAGAAGCAGAAATATAATTCATAAATATTTGTATGTCATACACTGTATGAGTGACTAAGTCACAGTCATCTGCATAAAAGAAGTCATGAATAAGAGACTGGATAACTTGGCAGCAAATCCGTGCAGATTAAAGAGGCGGCCAGAAGATCGATACCTGACATATATTCCCAGAGAGCTAACCTTAGCAAAAGCATGAGTAAAAGCAGCAGCAAAGTACAAAGAAAAGAGTGTTGGGACAAAGATGTTACCCTGCTTGACAGTATTCTTTACGGGAATGGGTCTCACAGTGTCACCACAACATTGACCCAAGCTTCCATCCCATCATGAAATGCTTTAATTATAGATTCAAAGTGATCCGGACATCCAAGTTTGCTAAGTATTTTCCATAGCAAGGCCCTATTCACAGTATCAAAGGCCTTGGTTAAATCAATGAATACCTGGACAAGATCCATATTCTGCTCATAGCACTCCTCCTGCATCTGTCTTGCTGTGAAAATAATATTCATTGTCCCTCTACCAGATCGGAAGCCACATTGAAATTCAGATAGGACATCATTTACGAGACACCCATTCAGACGGGTAAGAAGAATATTTGCCAGAACCTTGCCAGCAGCTGATAGTAGAGCAATACCTCTGTAGTTACCACACATTGTTTTGGATCCTTTTCATGGCTTTTCTCTGACAGCAGTTTCAAATTTTCCAGATGCCTTTAGCTAGGCTGAAATAATATCTTCACCACTTGACCCTTTCTAACCTCTTCTACTCCACCAAAAGCTAGAATAGAGATAACAAGACCACCAACTAAATCTATTGTTTTCAATATGTCTATCCTTCTAGATAGTTATAAAAACAAGAAACCCCAAGCAAAAATAAAGTAGTCACTTAGCGACAACAGAGCGAGGCAGCTCGTGACAACTCAATTAGTTAGGGAACGGACTGCTATAATCATGACCACAATGGATGCAGCTACTAAGAAAATACTCAGCGGAGAATTCGGATTCGACGATAGCTTTTTCACAGCCATATACTACTGCCAGGAGTTCCCTTTCAATGTTTGCATACCTTGTCGCGGTTGCTGATGCGCAAATATGCGCTCAGGCTACGACATCTCAAGCGTTTCCTAGACGGTGAACAAGTGTGGTCACCGTTCGTCAGACGCGATTTTCCGCAGCTCGTTTCTTTAACAGAGCTGCAATCCTGGTTCAAACGTAGACCGAGAAAGGGCGCTTGGCACCTCGAGTGCCGCCAAGCTCTCACAACCCTCAGTCAGGCGGGCAATGCGATCGGTAGAGGGTTAGTGGAGGAAAAGTGTGACGACGTTCTCGGGGAAACTCTAGGCGTTGAAGATAATCAATTAAACAGTCTGTTCGGAAGAACTTTCGGGCCGGGGCCCATGGATAACTTCCAAAGGTCCCTCGCCTGGCAGTGCTACCGAGGGGCGCTGCCTGTTTGAGATAAACTCTACCGGCA
>NC_068992.1:61858523-61860689 GCF_001194135.2 Octopus bimaculoides
AACCGGGAGGGCAAAGCAATTTTCCTATATCAAGTGGCTGCAGCGAAAGAGGTAGTATGGTGGACCCGTTTGAAAGGGCTAAAGTCAGACACTTTCCTCTTTGGCCAAAGCCTCATTAACTTTTTCAAGTTCCACTTGAAAAGGAAGATGAGAGTAGAGAGGGAAGTGCTGTCTGATGGCAAATTTGTTGAAAGATGGGTGACTGTTGGAAGGATGGCCAGTATGAACGGACCAATTCTGAGGATACACTTGTAAAAAAAAAGAAGGTAATATAAAAGGAGAAAGGGCTCTATACCCCTTTCTTATTTTCTGACCAGGCTCCCGTGGCTTTTATAGGTTTTTCCACGCGTAACCTTTCGATGCACCTCCCTTTATTGGGAGTTTTATTTGTTATATCTTTCTCTGTTTTCCTCAGTTTACACGAACATTTTCTTTTCGGACAAAACCCTTTGTAATCTTCGTCCTGTCTTTGTCCTTACATGTTTTAAATTTATATTAGCCCTTGTGGCCATTATTATTATATACACGTTTTTTATTGTTTTCTTGTTTTCGTCACCAAACCCCACCTGTGTGTGTGTGTGTATATATTATATTATATTAGACGTATTATATATATTCTTTAATTATTCTATCGGTTTCAGCTGAAAGCTGAGGCCATGCTTGGGGAGCGCCGTTAAATATATATATATTAGAAATGATACATTTCTAAATCTCTCAGAGAGACTTAAGCAGTAGTGATACGATATTTGTTGTTGGCACTCCGTCGCTTACGATCAACGGAACAGCCTGCTCGTGAAATTAACGTGCAAGTGGCTGAGCACTCCACAGACACGTGTACCCTTAACCCATAAACTGCTGGGATTTTGCTGTATGTAACACGAACTGCTGAGCCTATTTTGGGTAAAGATCAACATCGATCTATCACTCGAAAAATATACTCAGTGTTTCTTAACACCTTCTGTGATTTGGCTACACTGTTTCTGGGGTGAAAGGGTATCGTGTGCATACGTTATAAGTCATCAAAATTAGGTCAGATCATGCCCTACTTCCGTAGCCACGAACGTGGCCTGTCGCACTGTCGCGTTGGCCACTGAGGTGGCCTATCGCAGTTTATAGGTTAACGTAGTTCTCGGGGATATTCAGCGTGAGACAGTGTGACAAGGCTGACCCTTTGAATTACAGGCACAACAGAAACAGGAAGTAAGAGTGAGAGAAAGTTGTGGTAGAAGAGTACAGCAGGGTTCGCCAACATACCCTGCCGGAGCCTCATGGAACTTTAGGTGTTTTAGCTCAATAAACACTCACAACGCCCGGTTTGGGAATCGAAACCGCGATCCAATGACCGCGAGTCCGCTGCCCTAACCACTGGGCCATTGCGCCTCCACAGTGCTACGATAAAGTAGTTGTATACTGTCAACTTAACGTGACAGTCCCAATAAGGGAATCATACTACTGCTATTTAGCCCTAGGAATCTACACCGCTTCCTGTCGGCCTTGACACATTTCCTGTGTTCTTATGTTTACGAGGGGGAGAGAAGCACCTGCACCTTCGCGTAGGTATTGCGAGACTGTGCATAAATTATACACTAACACATGCAATATATTCATTCACACACATACATATTTAGATGAAGTTAAATTATGTTGTAGTGCATCTGAGTACTGCATACAATAATTTCATTATTATTATATGTCCGGTCATAGAGTGGCCAATGGTTAAAATATATATTTAAAATATATATTTATATATATTATATTATTATATATAATAATATTATATATTTATATATATTATATTATTATATATAACAAAATATATAGCGAGTCGTGACTAGTCGATCCTACGACGGTCAATTTAAAGCGTTTGACCCGGTGACAAAAATAAAAAATAAAAATTAGTCTAATAGGTGTAAAACAACTTGCTGGGAACGAATATGAAGAAAAAAATGCGCGCTTGCGAACGTGTGGGGTGGAGAGAGGACTCGGAACATTCACATCATGAATGTTCCGAGACGCCTCACCGGAGCCAAGAAACAAAAGAAAAATAGTGTAATAGATGTAAATCAACTTGCTCTGAAAGAATATCAAGAACACACACACACACACACACACACATATAACATATATATATATATATATACATATATATATACATATATACATATA
>NC_068992.1:61861011-61861582 GCF_001194135.2 Octopus bimaculoides
GTTTGACCCGGTGACAAAAATAAAAAATAAAAATTAGTCTAATAGGTGTAAAACAACTTGCTGGGAACGAATATGAAGAAAAAAATGCGCGCTTGCGAACGTGTGGGGTGGAGAGAGGACTCGGAACATTCACATCATGAATGTTCCGAGACGCCTCACCGGAGCCAAGAAACAAAAGAAAAATAGTGTAATAGATGTAAATCAACTTGCTCTGAAAGAATATCAAGAACACACACACACACACACACACACATATATATATATATATTAACAGCAAGTTGTTTTACACCTATTGCACTAATTATTTTTTGTTCTTGAGCTCGGGTCAAACACTATAGTTTAGAGGCCAGGGACTAACGATGTGTGACGATGTGAATGTTTCGAGTCCTCCCCGCCCCCCGGTCGCGAGCGCGCATTTTTTTTCTTCTTCATATTCGTTCCCAGCAAGTTGTTTTACATCTATTAGACTAATTTTTAAAAAAATTTGTCACCGGGTCAAACGCTCAAGTTTGATCAATTTTTTAACACAAAGTAAATATTTTTTTTAAAAACAAAGTAAATAAATTATGGC
>NC_068992.1:61861873-61872281 GCF_001194135.2 Octopus bimaculoides
CCCGCCAAATCAGAAAGATCCGAGTCCATTAAAAAGTCGGTCTTTCAAAATCCACTGTTGTTCAATGGTATCAGTACATGAGGGACATTGCAAGTAACTATCTTTTGCGTAACCCCTACCAAATTGGTGGACTTGGGCACATCGTAGAAATAGATGGGATTACTGAAATAGATGTGACACCAAAATACTCCCTGGAAGAACATAAAACGACGTTTTAAGAGTAAGATGGGGAAGATTCAACACAAAAAATTATTTACTTTGTGTTTTATTTACTGTTTAAAAAAAATTATTTACTTTATTAAAAAAAAAAACTCATACATGTTTTGCGTATACGCGCTAGATAGTCGTTGTAGGATCGACTAGTCACGACTAGCTAGTGCGGATGCGCGAGTGCGCGCACCGAGACCACTAGTTTTGAGTAGTACGTATTATATTATTATCAAAAGGACAAGATCTTAAACATATATATATTTATATATAAACATATCCGCTTCTTTGCTGTTCGTTTTGAGTGTTCCTGTCGATAGCAGTAGTGACATTGATCTTGATCGTAGTGAACTGAGAGAGAGAGAGAGAGAGAGGAAACAAAACAGTGACACCATGGCAATAAAACGTGACAGGAAAGTCTCTCACCATACAGAGCAAGTTACGGCCTCACCCCTTTCTTCTTCTTTTACTCCTTCAAAAATATCGAATCTATCTTTGTATATTTGCTTTTTTCACCTGATAGCATTCATTCTTTTAGCTTTTGGCACCTACACTGACACCTTCGAAATTCAGTACGGTTGGAATACATATTTTGGTAAATTTAAATACCTCACATACTGGAATATATGGATACAAACGTTATATTTTGTCATTTCTTTACTGTATGACCTCATGAAATGGCGAAGCGTGAACAAATACGATCAAAACAAGGTAAGACAGCTGCAGATCGTCATAGATCACGTTCATGCTACTATAGTTTTCCCAGTCGGAATTTTTGTGGTGATCACATTCTGGTTAATTTATCATTTCGATCGTGAGTTGGTGTTTCCTTCTTTCCTTGATGAAATCGTTCCAGGTTGGTTGAACCATATCTTGCACACTTTACCATTGGTCCTTCTCTTTTTGGACAAGTACCTCGTCCCTCATTGTTATCCTCCCAAACTTCGTGGAATTGGTTACACATTCTGCTACACTAGCATCTACGTGGTATGGATCCTTTTCCTGGCCTTCGCTAAAGGTATTTGGGTTTACCCGATCCTTCAAATCTTAAATAATCAACAGAGATTTGTCTTCATAGCTCTTCTATGGTTGTTTGGAATCAGCATTTACCTAGTCGGAGATGGTTTTACCTGTTTCATGTGGAGGGCTTCAGCCCAACCTATGAAGACCAGAAAGAATAAAGTCAAATAAATGAACAATTACATAAATTGAATGACTCTTAACATTCCATATATACATACATACACACACACACACACACACACATATATATATATATATATGGGAGAATGTACGAAAAAAAACAACAACAGACGAGGACAAGTGGTGTAAACAACAAAAGGATGTATTAGTATGACGCTCGGGAATACGGAAAGTCTTTTACGTTTCGAGCTACGCTCTTCAACAGAAAGAATACGGAGACAAGGAGAAAAACACGGAGAAAAAAAATTGAAGAGTGTCCAAAAACAAACAAACAAAAAAATGAAATGAACAAATCAAAAGAAGAAACAATTTTTTTTAATTAAAAAATTCCGTATTTGTTTTCATGGAAGTATGACATTTTTTATAACAAATTAATTTAACAATTAAACGTCTCATTAATGCTAAATCTTATGTTTTTTGTTGAAATTTGAAATTAATGTTATCATTTTATTTTGCGTGCCACTGTGTGTGTGACTAATTTGCTCAAAGGAGTATAAAAGTGCTAACTATGACATTGTGTTAGAAGTATGTAGTATGTCTGTCTATCCTATCCTATCTATCTATCTATCGATTGATCGTGGTCAGTAGTTCATATATCTGAAAAAGACGCACACTCTAAAACACCAGAATAGAAATATTTAGCAGGTTGTTTGTTATGGCTGGTCACAAAGTGTCTATTGGATTTGCACCTATTAAACTCTTAGCTGTTTAGGCAACTCACCATTTGTGTCTGAGTTGCCTAAACAGCTAAGTGCGAAACCAATGGTCATTTTGACCGGCTGTAACAAACAGCCTTCTAAATATATATACAGAGAGAGAGAGAGAGTCATAGTGTCTATATATAAGACACACACACACACACACTTGGTTCAATTTCCACTCATTTATTTATTTATTCCAGAAAGCTTTTTCGTCGCTGCATTTGCGACCATATCAGGGGAGTTTGACTGACTGTCCAAGTCAAAATCCATTGATATGGTCGCAAATGCAACGCCGAAAATGATTTTTGGAATAAATAAATCTGTGGAAATTGAACTGGTGTGTGCGTGTTATATTAAGGTACTATGACTTTCCCCAAACACAATAAAATTTGTTTCAACACACGAATTCACATAAAGAATCTTGCAAACCACATACAAAACACACACACACACACACATAGTATGTATATATATGTGTGTGTGTGTATAGGCGAGGCTGTGCGGTAAGAAGCATGCTTCCCAACCACATGACATGGTTCCAGGTTCAGTTCCATTGCGTGGCACCTTGGGTACTTCAGCATGGCTGCAGTCAGATGACTAAAACAAGTAAAAGAATATACATGCAGTTAAGTCTATGTCCAGTCATAGTGACCATTGGTTATAACTGCATATAAATACATTACTGCCCAATGCTTTAGAGCATAGGTTCTCAAAGTGGGCACTACCCACCCCCACCCCCGGTGGCCATTGAGAGGGTCCAGATGGGTGCTGGTGTCTAAGGGGGCAGTGCAGGGGGAGGGGACACATTAGAGAAAAAGGAGGCATTGGAAAGGCAGTGGATTGGGGGACGCTATGAATTTTTAATATTATCATAGTATTGTATACAAATTACATAATATATTAAATATCAAATGATTCATCTATATATATAAAAATGAGAATGTGTGTCTGTCTGTCTGTGTGAATCCCTAAAACTCGAGAACTACTCAACATATTTCATTCAAATTTTACACATGCCTTACTTAGGGTCCCGGTTGTGTTTTAGTCAAAAAAATTCAACGGTACAACAGTGTAAGACTATCCTCTCAGGTATACTTACATTGTGATTTCTGCAATGTGGTGCATAAATTGTCAAGTAAATGAGACGCATCTTTGCCTCCACTGATTCACTTGCAAATGTAAGATGATGCTAGACATGTTGAACCGGCATCGATGGAAAACACTGAAGAAAAGATAGGAATGTAGTTTACATTGTTTATTTCGTCACAGTTACATTCACGTTGTTGGTTACTTGAAACAAATATGCTGCTACATAATGCAGCCAACTACTTTGAATCGGTGAAGTTGTGTACTCAGAGAAATGTGCATAGTAAAACGGAGGAAAGTGAATGTTGATGGGATGAGACAGTACAAAGACATACTTTGTGTCTGTGTATGCATTTGCCCATTGCTTCGGCTGTGTTGTCTCTCTTTACATTGTTGCCCTGTCTGGTCTGTAGCATTCTATCTGGTTGCTCTCAGCTCACCCTGTTGACTCACCTTGCTGACTGTTGGCTCACCCTGCTGTCTGTTTGTGTCGCCTATGGAACTCATATTTATAATGGCCCATTCTAGCTAAAAGGATAGATGTACCATTATAAGTGTGGCTTGTATCTTTTTAGGTCTCTTGCAGTCCATCTAAACTTTCTGTGACACAGCCAGGTCAGAAGTCGAGTGGAAACTCATCCATCAGTTTTGATAGAACAAAGAAATTTTTCCCACCTGGTCAGCCAATAACAAGCAAGAATTCTTAGATTTGGATTAGAATCTCAGCTTGGAAAATAAAATGTAGTTTCCACACTACCTCCAGTGAGTGAGCCAAAGAGATTGAACAATACAGATGTGTGTGAAATTGAAAATACATGTACAAACAATAATTGAATACTTGTCAAAACAGGTGAAGGAAAAGAATGCAAAAATATGGAGCAAAATGTTTTGAAAACAAAGCAAAATATATGTGCATGCAAGAAAATGTTATTTCATAGAAATAAAAATGGTCAAGCAAAAAGTTTGTTGATTAAATGTCCAATTTTGAAAGGTTATTTGTTGGTGAAGGTAATACAAGGCTGAAAAAAATTGTGCACATCAGGAGAGAGAATCGTGAGAATGTGTAGAGGACAGGCATCTATTCATGTGAGTCCAAATAGCAGCGTCACTTTGTGTGTGCGGAACGCAAAGTATGCCAGTTGGTGTGCACCTGTGGTAGTAAGTGAGCATATGCAAGGGTGTATACATGAGAGCGAGAGAAAGTCCTGCAGCTGTGAAATAAACTGGGGCGAGTGAGTGTGTGCATTCTCAATCAATGATATCAGCAAAAGTTTTCTTGCAGGATTGCATTTTGTGTGAAAATACCTTGAAAGGAGTGCAGAAGCAAAATGTGTCTGGTGTTGATGTATTGTGGGCATTTGCTAAGATTAGCCAGGACAACAACAGTGTGGCATGTTGCATAGGACAGACAGTTTTCTCTATTGACTTTGTGACCGACAAGGGTTGAACAAAGGCAAGTTTTGTCTGATGGACACAGAAAGCATGAGCTGACAACTGACGTGTGTCGAGTCAAGAAAAAGAGTTGAGTGGGCACAAGACATGAGAAAATTACTCTAAAGGTATTATATTGTGGTGCATGTGGGTGAAAGTAAAGAATATGTACACCACCTTTTTTTTTTCTTTTCTAAAATTTTTTCAGATTTCTGTTTTCAATATAAGAGAATACAATTTTGGCCAAAAATCACATTTTCAAAATTTTAATTTCCCCCACCCTACCCCAATTTCTTAATTTTTAACTTTAAAAAAATTTTTTTTTAATCCACATAGAAAAATACAGAGATTACATAAATCTGGAATTTTTATATTTTTTAAACTTTTAATTTTTCTTTAAGAAGCATTTGTTGCCTCTTCCACCCAACTACCAGTGCGTAACTGATATTTATTTGATCAACCCAGAAAGGATGAAAGGCAAAGTCGACCTTGGCGGAAGTTTGCCTTTCTGCAAACATAACTTATTCTACCAGTCACTTTTGCCAAACTGCAAAGTTGCAGGAATGTAAAGAAGCTGATATTGGTTGTCAGCAAGTGGCATGGGATACACACACTCTAGTGTGTGTGTGATGATGGTGGCTATCCACTCATGACTGCAACAGACCATCACAGACTATTGTCCATGCAAAATGTCAGCAATGACTGTGCATAAGGTTATTGCGCCAGCAGTCTCCTTCACCTGGGTTCATGCCTGCAGCTTCCATGCTCATCACAATGCCCGCCTACTCGACTGGACATCAGAAAGTTGCCTTGCCAGTGATTGCACAACCGAAGATTCTTGGTCCAATAAGGCTTGCACAGCACCTCACAGACTTTCTCCAGCGTGCTGACATGATCCCGAGGTAAGCTAAGGCAAAATATCCAGTGCTAATGTGTTGAAGGCTCAGGAATGTGGGAACACCATGACCTTAAGTGCTTTATTCTTATCAACTCCCCAACCCAAAAAAGATGAAAGGCAAAGTTGACTTGATGGAATTTGAACTCAGAATGTAAAAGTGCAGGCATGGTTGTGTGGTAAGATGCTTGCTTCCTAACCACATGGTTCCAGGTTCAATCCCACTGCATGGCATCTTGGGCAAGTGTCTTCTACTATGGCCTTGGGCCGACCAAAGCATTGTGAGTGAATTTGGCAGACAGAAACTGAAAGAAGCCTGTTGTATATATATATATATATATATATATATATTTATGTGTGTCTGTGTTTGTCCCACCACCGTCACTTGACAACTGATGATGGTGAGTTTACATCCCCATAAGTTAATGGTTTGGCAAAAGAGACTGATAATATAAGAACCAGGCTTACAAAGAATAAGTCAATTTCTTCATCTAAAACCCTTTAAGGTGGTGCTCCAGTATGGCTGCAGTCAAATGACTGAAACAAGTAAAAGAGTGAAAGAGCTGGAAGAAAAACTGCTCAGCATTTTGTCTGATGTGCCAACTATTCTGCCAGCTTGCTGTCATTTTCTTATTTCATCACAAACCCAGCAGTTTTAGGACAGTCTCAGTCGATTGTATCAAAGCCAATACTTGCAGCCTTAATGATATTATCGTAGAGAGTGCATGGGTACACCAAAAGCTATTGGAAAAGGATAGAATGGGACAGAAAGCAGCAGTAAGTCATGTAGAGAAAGACAGCAATGAAAGACAAAGTTACCTGCTCAGTATACAGCATAAAACAAAAAGACAGCGAACAGTAAACAAGCCATAACTTGCTGTTGACTTCTCTCATTCATCTCCTTTATACAAGTCTGTCTGTCTCCCTCTCTCTCTCTGTCAGCCTGTCTCAAATTCTATGGCTACCTCTTGAGCAGCCACAGTTTTATATTGGGTTCATTGCATGGAATTCCTACCTGCATTATTTCTATATATCAAATATGGCCTCTGTCTAGATGGTGTCGAAATTTTGTATTTTTTTCTGCTGAAACTTTCGTCCTTGCTAGGTTAACTTTTCAACAGATTTTCAGAAGAGTTACCTCATACATCGTGTTGAAGGAAACGGTTAGAAGAAGTAGATGTCAGGGAGGGTATAAAAATCTTTCTATCTTTTATCTTTTACTTGTTTCATTCATTTGGCTGTGGCCATGCTAGGACACTACCTTGAAGGGTTTCAGTTGAATAAATTGACCTCAGGACTTATTTTTATTCTTAAGCTGAGTACTTATTCAATTGGTCTCATTTACTGAACTGCTGAATTATAGGAATGTAAACACACCAACATCTGTTGTCAAGTGGTGGTTGGGGAAAATCACCAACACAAAAACACACACATAAATATATACATATACAAATGCGACAGGCTTCTTTCAGTTTCTATCTACCAAATCCACTCATGAGGCTATTGTAGAAGACACTTGCCTAAGATGCCATGCAGTGTAAGTGAACCTGGAACCATATGGTTGGGAAACAAGTTTCTGACCACACAGCCATGCCCATGCCTCCATACAACTGTACTCATGAAAAAACTGTTTTTTCATAATTGTTATTAGTGAAGTATGAAATACAGGAATACTTTCCAAGTGGACCAAAAAATTTTAAAGAAGAAAAGGAGCTGGAACTAATCTATGAAATGTAGGACATTTGCTGCGAAACTCCACCCTGACTTTCTTTCTTGATTAAACAGTTTATTCCATTTAAGAATTGTTTCATCATCATCGTTTTCATGTCACTTATTCCATGCTTGCGTGGGTTAGACAGAATTTGTTGAGGTAGGTTTTCTACACCTGGATGTCCTTCATGGTACCTGACAAGCTTTTAGCAGAATGTTGGAAGTGAATGAATCCACTTATATGACAGTGACACTCATTTACAACTGTTCCACAATGTCAAGGCAAGAAGGTAGACATGCACACACACAAACACACACATGCACGCGCGCACACAAACACACGTGCATGCATGCACACACACACATATACAAGGGCACACACACACATGCACAAAAACACATATACATGCACACACACACAAACACATACATAAATGCACATAAGCACATGCACACACACATAAACACACATAAACACATACACGCACACACATCACCACCACCACCACCTCCCACTGAAATTATGTATTTGGAAAGTGAACTTAACTACATAGTTATGCCTTTTGCTGATTGAGACCACTATTAGAGTCTGGGTGGGGGTTCTTTGTCTTCTTTTATCTTATCACACTGCTACTGATAACCTTATTTTTATCTTATCAAAAATAGTCATATCTAAATTGCACATTACTGAGAAAATGACATTGACCTTTGACTTCTGACCTCGTTAAAAGTTCAGCTCAAATTTCAGTTCTCTCAATGACACTACAACATAGATCTGAAAGTTTTTCACATGATAATTTTTGTAAGGTAAACCTCTTTCAAAATAACATTTTTGGGACCCAATATGCTTTCAACACAATGCGCATTGAATAAAACACTATTTTAAGATATTAATATGTGTGTGACAGAGAGAGAGAGAGAGTAAAGAAGTTACAATTATGTGTTGAGGTAGTTATTTAGTTTTATACTTAGAGGTTTTATGTCAATATAACAAATGTGGATTATTTTTTAAAGCAGAACAGATCAAAACAGTTTTTAAAGCTGACAAACCGAAGTAGTTTGTAATTAACCCACACTAGAATAATTATTAAACAATTATAAAAAAAAACTTCTGAAATTGTATGTCATTACTCTTGCACACAATGACTCACAAAGAGTGACATACACAGACAAACATAATACAGGGGTTGGACAAAATAATTGGAACAATAAAAACTGATATAATGTCGGATAAATATAATGTTATATCGGATAAATATAATGATAATAACTAGAATGAGATTGCATCTAGAAAGTTCTCCTCTGAGACACAAGTGTGGGCAAGGTTGTTTTATGGAAGACCAACAGTAGCCCAGACATACCAGTCCCCACTCCTTGCCACCAATGTTGTTCAAGGGGAAGGCAAAAACTGATACAACTTGGTACCATTGATGTCGAAGTTCATTTCTACAGCTAAGTGAACTGGAACAATGTGAAATAAAGTGTCTTGCTCAAAAATACAATATACAGCCTAGACAAGGAATGAAACTCACAACCTCAGAATTGTAAGCCCAACACTCTAACCACTGAGCTATATGCCTTTTGAGTGTGTACACACACATATAATATACGCAATACAAATGGACTTCCTACAGTTTCTGCCAATTACATTCTCTCATAAGGCATTGGCTAGCTCAGAATTATAGTAGTAGACACTTGTCCAAGATGCCACACAGTGGGACTGAACTCAAAACCACATTGTTACTAAGCAAACTTCTTAACCTCATAACCATGCCTATACATAGGTGTGTGAGTGTGTTTGTATTTCTGTCTGTCCTGATATTGAATTGATTGTGCCATGGGAAAATAATATAATCATATTTCTTCTATTAGCTTTTATTTTTTGTATTTTACTTGTTTCAGTCATTAGACTGCGGCCAGGCTGGGGCACTTCCTTGAAGAATCTTTAGTTGAATGAATCAACCCCCAATCCTTTCTTTTTTTTTGCCTTGTATGCATTCTCTTGGTCAGTTTTGCTGAACCACGAGGTTACAGAGATGTTAACACACCAGCACTGATTGTCAAGCGGTGGTGGCAGGGTAAACACAGACAGAAAGATACACACACGTGCACACGCGTGCACACACACACACACACACACTCAAACATACACACACACACTTACACACTACACATATACACACACACATGAGATATACACAACAGGCTTCATTCAGTTTCCATTTACCAAATCCACTCACAAGGCTTTGGTCATCTCGAGGCTTTAACTTAAGACACTTGCCCAAAGTGCCATGTAGTGGGACTGAACCCGGAACCATGTGATTGGGTAATAAGCTCCTTACTACACAGCCATGCCTGAGCCTATTTCATAGGAATTCATAAAGAAATTCATGAAATTGACACTCTGTCAGTTATAATGATGGGTGCTCTAGCTGGTCCAATCAACAGGACAGCATATACATGAAATTAACATGCAAGTGGCTGAGTACACCCACGGCGTATATTCCGTATGGGCAAAGTGTGTGCTGCACACCCATCGAAAATAGTAAATTCATTATAAATATTAATATTACTCATTAATTTAATCACAAATCTTAATGGAAGATTTTTGTTGTACCCCTTACTTGAAATTTGGTGGTATTAGGTGTGGCAGCATACTCAGTACAACGACCACCATACACCACTGCTGAGCACTCCATAGTTCTCAGGGAGATTCAGTATGGCACAGAATGTGACAAGGCTGGCCCTTTGAATTACTGGTACAATTCATTTTTGCCAGCTGAGTGGACTGGAGCAACATGAAATAAAGTGTCTTGCTCAAGGACACAGTGTGCGGTGGGGTATCAAACTCATGACCTGATGATCATCCGCCAACTACCCTAACCACTAAACCATGTGCCTTCAACAAACACTTAATTGACATAGATAATTTTATTTGTTGTGAACTGGGTTAGCATGTGTTTTGATTCAATGAATAACTAGGTCAAAATTGGGAGTGGGGATTTGACACCAAATAATGTCTGTACATGTGGCCTAACAAGTAGGAATGTGTTGAAAGAAGTTCTTTATTAGAGAATTAACAACTGAAATGTAAGACTCAGGTCACACATCAGATCATGTTATAGTTGTAAACCCCCCCACCCCGCAAACAAAAAATCCCGTGGGGGGGGGGGGG
>NC_068992.1:61872401-61873364 GCF_001194135.2 Octopus bimaculoides
TATATATATATATATATATATATATATATATATATATACACACAGACATAGTAATCAAAGTACCTACTCCTAATGACCTCACATTAAGACCTATAATAGCAGGTCTTACACGCAAAACTCACCGCCTCAGTAACTTTTTAGATTCCCTCTTAAAACCATTCCTCAACCATATCAAAAGCTACATAAGGGATGACCTTGATATGTTCAATCACCTCCCTGAAACAATAAATAAAAACACCCTACTAGTATCCTTTGATGTAGTCAACCTCTGTACTAATATCCCCCACCGTCTAAGAATAGAGGCAATCCAATTCTGGTTAGAGAATTACTCCAATGAACTCCCACACTGCATCAAAAAAGAATTTGTAATAAAAGGGCTAGAATTCATACATACATCTCCACACACAACCCCCTTAACAATGAAGCTTTGACACCACCCTCCGAACATTCCTCTACTAAAAAGAAACCACAGAATGAATCTAACTCTCCAAATGCAAATCATCATAAACATCATAAAGAGCAAAAGACAACCCAAGCCAATGAAAATTTCCTAACACAAGCCCAACTTCTTTGTCTTCAAAGACAACTTCTAACAACAAAAATTGGGGACTGCAATGAGTACAAAACTGGTACTAAAATGTTCTTCATGATAAAATTATTTTTGCATTTTCTATCTTGTCTTATTTACAAAAAAATGAACTGTAAAAGATCCATAAAGAGGAAAAGCTGTATAGGCATGTGATGAAGTGGTGATGATGAATTTCTAGAAGAACGGAAGTTTTGAAGGATGTAGTGTCCTGACAACTAATAACAGATGTGAATAGCTTATGCCATACTTTGTAAATTCTGACCATGAAAAAATGAAACGTTTCTGAATGTCATGAATAGGGTTAGGGTTAGGGTTAGGGTTTGAGTTAGGGTTAGGTTTACCCTGTGGATCTATATAAAAACGGGGGGGGGGGG
>NC_068992.1:61873427-61878849 GCF_001194135.2 Octopus bimaculoides
AAAAAAAAAAAAAAAAAAAATAAAAATAAGGGGGGAAAGGTTCAGATTACATATAGTCCGTCTCCGCCCATTTAGATATTTGGAATAAAGATCACTGATTCTGCCACTTCATATACAGTCATAAGGTTTTAACTTAGTATTTATAATACAGGTGCTAGCGTGTCCGTGTGTTAAGAAGCTTGATTCTCAACCACATGATTCCGAGTTAAGCCCCACAGCGTGGAACCTTGAGTAAGTGTCTTCCGCTATAGCCGACAAAATTCTTGTAAGTGGATTTGGTAGACAGTGACTAAAAGAAGACCATCGTAGTGTGTCTTTCTGTCTATGTTTGCCCCACCACCACAGCTTGACAACCGGTGTTGGTGTTTTTAAGTCCCCCTAACTTAGCGGCTCGGCAAAAGAGAAGATAGTATAAGGTGATACATTCGATTTAACAAAAAAAAACAAAACAAAAAACCCCCCAAAAACCTCAAGTCTGTGCTCCCGCATGACCGCAATCCAATGACTGAAACAAAAAATAAGACATAAAAGAAACTGCCATAGCGACATTCTTCTTTTTGACTTGGTTGCTATCTAATCTTGGGTTGTACTTTGAATTTCTTGATTTAGCTCCGTCACATGGCACTTTGAGTGGTTTGAGTGGTTTGGCGGATTCCAGTTTGGTGTCCTGGTTTGAGGATATCCTCCATCCCGTATTCCACCTGTTTTAAATGTCTGCTTCCTTATTTGACTAAAAGGTTAAAAATTAAACTGCAATAAAATCTCCCTTTTCTTTCTCATTAAATATGTGGGTGCGCATGTACATGATATTTAAATTTTTTTAATTGTTCGAACGAATCGACCCAATTACTCATTTATTTAAGCTTGATACTTTTTCTGGTGGTCTTTTTAGCCGAACCGCTAATTTACGAGGACATAAAACAAACCAACACCGGTTGTCAAGTGTTGGTGAGACACACATAAACACAGCCGACTTCTTTCGGCTTCCTTCAACCAAATCCACCCAAAAGGTTTTGCTCTACCCGAGGCTATAGCAGAAGACATTTGCACAAGGAGTCACGCAGTGGGGCTGAACCCGGAATCACCTCCCATAACAAAAACACAGTTACTGAGAAAAGTAAAGAGTTACATTTAACAGCAATGTCTTATGTCGGACCGCTATGATTTCTATTTATTCGCAGCCGCTTCGGGCTTTCCAGTTTCGTTTTCTATACAACATATAGTTCCTCAACTTTTCAACCTTGCATCATCTCTCTACTTATCACTCTTCCTCTCTTTTACTCTCTCCCTAATTCTCATATACCTCAAGTTGCAATATATTTAACTGTACAGGACTCGTGCAGCATTACTAAGGGGACATAACTCTGCATGCTTTCGCATGGTTTATAGCTTATTGTAAGTGGCTTCCTCGTCACTTTTTTATTATTTTTTAAAATTTCTTTCTGGTTTTGTTGAACTAGCAGTTTATTCATACATGGGCGTTTACGAAAACGGAAGAACAGCAACTGATTACGACACACATGGCAATGGAAATTTTCGTGTTGGGAGCATATTGGAAATGAAGTAATTGGTACTATTCAAGAAGAGTGGTCCCGGTGCGCGCATCTGTGCTTAGCGGGTTGTAACTAACGAATCCTCCGACTACCTGGCGTGAGTGCGCGTCATGCGCAAAACATGTATGAGGGTTTTTTTAAAACAAAGTAAATAATTTTTTTACACAAAGTAAATAATTTATTTAAACAGAGTAAATAAATTATACACTACCTGTTTTTGGTAAAGAGTCCATTAAAAAGTCGGTCTTTGAAAATCTACTGTTGTTCAGTAGTATCAGTACACCGGGACCACTCTTCTTGAATAGTACCGAAGTAATTTGAGAACGGACTGGAATGAACGACGTAATTGTGGAATATAGAAAGTTGAAGTTCTGCTGTGCTGGATATGCTGATACAGTTGTCGAATGATATCCAAGAAGTCGGAAGAAGCTTCTTGGAAAAATCTCCAAGACGATGGGGAAATGACTGTCAAAGAATTCCAGCCCAAATGGAAGAACAGAGAACAATTAAGGGAGAGTGGAAGTGGATTGTAACCAGCGATGTAAAAGGACATCTAAGATTCTGGATGGTGTGTGTGTGTGTGTGTGTGTGTGTGTGTACAGTAGTACCTCGGTTTCCGAACAACTCTGATGACGAATAAATCGTACTTTATCTCCTGTCTTTCTCATATTCATCTAATAGAGTAGTACCTCGATTTACGAATAAACCCTATCTGTCTGTCTGTCTAAATAAAGCACGATTTATTCGTGATCAGAGGTGTTCGTAAACCAAGGTACTACTGTATATACATACGTGTGTGTCTGTTTGTTCATCACCACCACTTGGTAATTAGTGTGGGTATGTTGAAGTTCTTGTAACTTAGCGGTTCGGTATGAAAAAGACCGATAGAATAAGTACCAGACTTAAAGACAAAATAAATACTGGGGTCGATTCGTTCGACAAAAATTCTTCAAAGCAGCGCCCCATCATGGCTGCAGTCTAATGACTGGAACAAGTAACCCTAACCCTAACTCAACCCCATTTCTTAAGTACTCATTTAATTGTTTCCTTATGCCAGACCGTTATGTTACAGGCATGTAAACACACCCTCACTAATCGTAAATCGGTGGAATAGGGCCAAACATGGATATTCGAATTACTTTAAAAAGAGTTATTTCCCTTGCATTCTGACAATCGAAACGTTTCGTCTTTCAAACTACATATACACTCGCACATACGTACATACATCCATACGTAAGTAAATATCTAGTTGTTGTTGTTTGTATTCGGGGAACGTTTTTTAGATGACGAATGTTTATCAACGACAAAAGTGAGAGTGATCAGATATTCACATTCGAATCTGCCAGAACATATGAACAAAATCTTCGATCAATTGATGCAAGGGAAGTAACTCTCCATACAATTTGAAATACCAAATTATTTTCCTTTAATTCTTGTACGTACTTGATTAACGCCAAAAGTGACTATATATATTGGAAATAGTGTACTATGACCATTTAGATAACAATAACCGGCCGATTATATCGATTTCAGATTTTGGCACAAGGCCAGCAGAGTTGTTTACGCTAACCCCAGTGCACAACCGAATCTGAAAGAATGAAAGGCAAAGTCGAACTCAGAACGAAAATCTGAATAAATGCTGCTTAGCATTTTGTCCGGTACGGTGATAATTCTGCCCTCAGCTGGCTAATAATATTAAGTAGAGATGAAAAGGCGGTGAGCTGGTAGAATTGTTAAAATATCGGGCAAAATGCTTAGCGGCATTTCGTCCGTCTATACGTTATGGGTTCAAATTCCGCCGAGGTCGACTTTATATGTCATCCTTTCGGAGTCGATAAAATAAGTACCAGTTGAACACTGGGGACGATGTAATCGACTTCTCATTCCACGAAAATTGTGCGCCTTGTGCCAAAATTTGAAACAAATTTTAAGTAGAGATATAACATGTTTGGTACTAATGAATTTTGATATCACACATTGTTTCATAACGTTACTCGTGATTGTAATAAGCGGCTTCTACTTTATATACTTAAAAAAATTTCTTGGTTTAGTCATGCTGGGACACCACATTTGAAGAGTTTTAGTGAATTATATCGACCTTAATACTTACTTTAAATCTATAAGATATATATCTTACCCATCTCTAATTTTCGAACTACAAAGTTACAAAACGTGAACAAAGAGCGCAATGGTTTTTCCATGCATTATTAGTGAAAAAACATACACGCATACATATACACTCGCACATACGTACATACATCCATACGTATATATGTATACGTACATGCATGCATATACACACATATATACATATATACTAGGAAATTTGATTACACGAAAGCTTCGAGTTCAATCTACATAAAAGGGAGGATACGTTGTAGTTATGACCTAAGTGAGTTCAGCTTCCTTAGAGTGTCGGGAACTATTGGACCGAAAAGTTAGCATGATAGGAGTTCTTCTGAAAATTTCTTTTGTTGTCCGTTTGTCCCCTAGCGAGCTTCTGCTTAGCACACAAGCATAAACACATAGATACATACATGCATACCAAAAATCCTCCACCTGAGATTCGTACCTGAATAGATGTGCATACGTAGGTGTATGCATTGACAGCTCAACCAATACACCGACTCAACCGCATATTTAGAAATGCCAGGAACCGGGAACTCTCTTCACTCAAAAATGTCTTGTTGCTTTGTTAACGACTGGCTTGAACACTTTCAAGAAGAACTGAAATAAAGCTCAAAGAAAAATCCGCCCGTCCATACGTCCGTTCCTTCTTCCCTTCTTCCATCCATCCACCCACCCATCTAAAAAGCATTTGGACCTCATTACTCAGTGTTACAAGAAACTTCAATTGCAATCGAGATGTTGGCAGTCTATACTTCTCACGCAAGGATGGTGGCCATGGTCTCAAATCTAAACTGATGTCATATGAAACACGTGTGGTGACAATGAAACAACATTAGAAGTAGAGGTATTGATTAGAAGTATTGATTAACTTGTTAAAGTTTGTAACCATGAAATCAACAACATAATTAGGACAGCTAATGAGAAGTATAAAATAGGAGCTGAAACAGAACTCTCCTCAAGGAACATTGATAAAACTTGTTTATCAGAAGAAGAAAAAAAATTGGTTCACTGAGGAGATAGAAAATGAGTAGATGACAGGAAAAGCACAAACCATAGAAGAGACCGATCGTGTCAAATGCTTGGTATGGATTACCGACAACTTCATGAAATCCCACTTTAAAGGCTGCCTCTACGCAATTCAAGAACTAGAGTACCTTGATTAGGACCTACATCATAAAAAGGCAGAAAATGTTGACAGACAACAAATGTAGGCTGTGCAAGACGAAGACTGAAAACATCAACCACATTATTGCCCATTGTGAGAGAATGTCTTCCAGATATTATCTTTCCATGCGGTATAATGTTGTGACCAACGGCAGCAATTCCAGCTATTGTTTATAACATTCAAATTACAGTACATATTTAAGATTTACTTCCATATTCCTCGATGCCACTGGTGTTACATTTTGAATCTAAACAAACGTGCTTTCTCATTTGTAAATTCAAAGGTCTAATTTGTCTGGCTAGAAGTCGGAAAGTTACTTTAGTGTAATGGTACCACGATTGACTGCATACCAGTAGATGTATGGTTCAAATCCTACGGATAGCTTTCTGCTTTTTTCCTGTCTAAGTGGCTTTTAACCGTATGTACTAAAAGCTGTAATTTATAGCTGGATTGACTTTCGAGGAGCATCTTAACAGTAAGCATCGTTCTCGATACTTCTATTGTTACATTCTATGTCTCTCTCTCTTTCAATATATATATACATATATATATATATATATATATATATATATAT
>NC_068992.1:61878859-61881092 GCF_001194135.2 Octopus bimaculoides
TATATATATATATATATATATATATATATATATACACACACACAAATGCACACAGACGCCAACCATCCCTCAGTTTCTGCATATCTAGCTAATCATCCGACGAGGAACCCTCAAACAGCGCTGTTAATAATAATTACGTATCAAAATAAATTGATTTCAAAGATGAAATATATTGCAAACAAAACAACGCTAACAGAAAATTAAATACTATATGTGCAATCCTCTCTGTAACTGAAATTTCTGTTATAGTGTTATAAGTATTTTCTTAAAGCTTTTAAATATGTACTTCTTCGTACACCGTAGATACCATAAGGCTTAATAAGGATACTTTTAAAAATTATCTCTACAGATTTTCTATAGAAATTAGAGCCAGTACTGAAAGTTACTACGTTTCGTATCACATTTATATAAACAATGCGACCGAAGATAGCAAAACAGGTAATTGGTGTATATACATATTTCAGGAATTCTTGCTCCTTTTTCAGCAACACAGCCCATTAACCATCCACGAACACATTGTTTCAATAGTCAATAGTTATAGCGATGTAACATAATTGGATTGACCAGTTTTACATATTAAGTACACTCCTGGCAAGTGGCACGTACATATTAGTAAAAATGATGTTAAAGTAAGCTACAAATGCGCTAAGATCGTCGCTGTTTCCATAACACACGCAAAACTTCTCTATTCTTTGACAATGCGGCAACCTTAATATCGAACTACTCAGCGAAATGTATCATTCTAAAACGTTGGTTAAGCTAAGGTAGCCCATGTAAGTTTCCGTGAAACAAAAAAAGCGTTATATTAGTGTAACAGAAAACCTTTTAAAATAAGACTCTCGCAACATATTTATGCGTTTAGACATATTGAAAACGCCTCACCACTTCACAACCCAAATATACTTGAAATTTAAAAGGTAACAGTATTAATAGTTTTAAGATTGACTCAAGTTGTTCCAGAAAGTATGATCTTTGTCTTCTGCAAAATTAAATCTTTCTAAGACAGCTTGTCGATCTTGCCAATCGACCACTACGGGACAGAAACTTGGACAATGCATAGAACAATCATAAAGAAGCTAGAAACCTCTCATATAAAATATATAAATCATATAAATTATATATAAAGATCCAGCCTACTTGCTAAATTAACGCATAAGTGGCGGAGTATCCCACGGACATGGGTACCGTTCATGCAAGTCTCAGTCTGACAAGGCTAGACCTTTGAATTACGGGTACAATTCATCCGGCGTGCTTCTACACAGTTTCCATCTACCCGATTTCATTCACAAGGTACGAGCCAACCTCAGACTATAAAAAGGAATTATGGGTATAATCTATCCGACAGGCTTGCATACAGTTTCCGTCTACACGATTTCATTCACAAGGCGTGGGTCAACCTCGATGGTAAAGTAAAAGACACATGACTAAAATTTTACGCTTTGGGAACGAACCCCAGACCTCACAACCAAAGAGGGCGTCTTAGCCACTCAGCAATGCATTTCAAATTGTTTCTCATCTAAAGAAGTACACAACAAGATACCTTTTTAAGGGTTTTCCTATCTCATACGCCTTGCACAAAACCTTGTGCGTGTAAGTGCGGTGTGTGTGCGTGTGCGTGTGCAAGTGTGTATATATGTATGCATGTATGTGTGTGTGTGTGTGTGTGCATGCTTGTGTGTATGTGTACGGTGTATATGTGCGTGTAGTGTGTGTGTGTGTATGCGTGTGTGAGTGTGCGTAGGGACGGGGCTGTTACCAAGTCCTGATCAAGATGGTGGTGGTGGTAGTGGTGATGATGATGATGATGAATAAGAATAGCGTTGGTGGCGTAGTGGTAGAATAGGTGGTAATGTTGGTGTCGATGATGATGATGATGATGATGATGATGATGACGACGACGATGACAACGACGACGACTACGATGATGATGGTAAAGATGATGATGATGAAGATGACGAAGATGATGATGCTGACGGTGAGGCTGCAGCTGCTGCTGCTGCTGCTGCTGATGATGATGATGACGGTGCTGATGTGAATGTTGTCCAATTATCTCTTGTTAACTACATCACCAGCTGGTCCCGTCTTCCCCGACGTTTCCTGCCCCTTAAATGCAACAATGTGACGCCATAGCTATAAATATGGCGATGGTAATTGTGGTGGCGGTAGCTAGAGGTGAGGGTGAGTAATATGGGGTAGAAAGAGAGAGAGAGAGAGAGAGAGAGAGAGAGAAAAG
>NC_068992.1:61881938-61884741 GCF_001194135.2 Octopus bimaculoides
GTATATGAATAAAAATAAAAATGAAAATAAAAAAAGGGTTTTGTATGATCGTGTATAGAGGAATATATTATTTAAAAGAGTTCCAACTCTGTCTGTTTTTTATGTTTTATTTATATTCTTATAAAATTAATGTGGGATATAAAATATGGAATATATGATATGATATAAATAGTAAAATGAAATGAAGTATTGAATGTCTTATTGAATATATGAAATATTGAATATTAAATATAGAGAATTAAATATATAAAGAAAGGCTAGTATATACTTTCATGCCTATTGGCATTCATCAAGGCCCCGTCCATTTAAACACAAAAGAGGTGACCCTAACAGGACACCTTACATGCTAGAAGGAACAGTCAAAGTCCGAACTACATTTAAGAGCAATTTCAAAGGGAATGAAAAATAAAGACATTTACAATATTTAACCCCCGAACCTAGGTTTCGAATTCTAATTAACAAATAAAACAATCTGTGAGGAGAACTTCGCCTAACACCGTTCACCGTTTTCCCAAGGATCTATTCATGTAAACACGGATTTCCTGCATAAAGTAAAAAAAAAAAGCCCTATTAACCGTTGTAATAAAATGGATGCTAAGAAATATAGGAGAATCCAGCTGTCTGCCATTAAACTAGACTTCTAAGATTTGTACAAAAGAAGAAAAAAAAAAGAAAGAAACAATTCTACAACTCATTCCTTTGACTTTCTTTCGTTTCCTTCTCTTTTAAAATGTATTTTTTTTCTTTTACTTGTTAAAAGGTTTGGTCGAACACTAATACTTACTCTATTGGTATATTTTACCGAACCGCTAACTTACGGGGACGTAAACAAACCAAAACCGGTTGTCAATAGGTGAAGGGACAGACACAAAGACACACGCAAATGTATATACAACGGATTTCTACACAGTTTTCGTCTACCAAATTCACCAGCCTTGTCACACTTGTGTCATGCTGAATCTTTCTGAGAACTTCCTTAAGGGTACACGTGCCTGTGGAGTACTCAGCCACTTGCGTGTTAATTTCAAGAGCAGGCTGTTCCGTTGATCCCTCATCGTCGTAACCGACGGAGTACTTATGTATAATAAATAACAATAATAATAAAATTTCTGAAAAAATTTGTGATGGCTATTTTCACTCTATTACCATAACATCGTAAGAATTCGTCCAGCATTTTAAGGGTCCGCGATGAAAGAAATTTGAAGACCATTGCCTTGCTGTTTGTGTTGTATGGAGTACGACGCCATACTGAGAAGAGGTTGTATAAACTGTGTTACCTGCAGTGTGAAGCTGTACACTTGTTCAAGGACATAATGCACTGCCCGACCAGGGAATTGCACCCGCAATATTATGATTGTGAACCGAACGCCGCAAATCACTAGGCCACCCGCATTCACACGCGCGCGCACACACACACACATTTAAAAGCATATGTATGAAATGTATGTGTATGTAAATGTGTATGTGTGTGCGTGTGTAAATGTGCATGTATATGAGCGTGGTGTGTGTGTGTGAAGGTCGCATTGTCGTATTGCGCATGCAGATATACATACATGCAAACATACGTAAATACATGTTTGCATATCTCTTTAAAAGTATGTACTTGTATACGACTATTTGATGGATGGGGGAAAAACAGTTTTCTAAAGCTAAATATAGTTTAACAAATGCTAAATTAGTCTTACGCCATATTGTTTATGTGTATATACATTATATACATACTGTAAATGCAACCATGCATGTATATATAGACATTCCACACTGGCTCTCTCTCTCTCTCTCTCTCCCTCTCTCTCTCTCTCTCTCACACACACACACACACACACACTTTCTCTCTCTCTCTCACACGCACACACTTTCTCTCTCTCTCTCTCATTCACATACAAAGACAAACATTCTCAAGTATGTTGCACCTTGGCTGGTTCGTTCATTTGCAATTCTACATCACGCATCCAGTCTATCTATCTATCTATCTTTCTATCTATCTATCTATCTATCTATCTATCTGTCTGTCTATCTATCTATCTATCTATCTATCTATCTATCTATCTATCTATCTATCTATCTATCTATCTATCTATCTATCTATCTGTCTGTCTATCTATCTATCTATCTATCTATCTATCTATCTATCTATCTATCTATCTATCTATCTATCTATCTATCTATCTATCTATCTGTCTGTCTATCTATCTATCTATCTATCTGTCTGTCTGTCTGTCTGTCTGTCTGTCTGTCTGTCTGTCTGTCTGTCTGTCTGTCTGTCTGTCTGTCAATCTATTTACCTACCTACCAGTTTGTCAATCTGTCTGTCTGTCAATCTATTTACCTACCTACCAGTCTGTCTATCTGCCAATTTTGACTTATCTACTGGCTTTCGGTAAAAGAAAATACAAGAAGATCAGTAAATTATGATTTTATTCAACATATTCCCCTCTCAGATTCACACACTTACTGCAGCAGTTCTTCAGTTTTTCTAGTCCTGTAAAAGAACTTGGAAGGTTGGGCCTTCAACCAGGTCTTTCGCGATATCCTTAAAGCGAGGAACTTTTCTGCACCCCTCGTATACATTTATTAATATACGAATGCATGTGCCAGTGTATCTGCGAGTACATATGCGATTACATGTGATTATCATTGGATAGAAAAATCGAAGCCTTCAACTTTTTTCAATCCAATAAGTTTTTTTTACCCAATATTTATTCGCTATACACACAACACACACAGCATTTTATATTTTTATACATACATACATGTATACATACATAATACATGCATATATATATATATATATATATATATA
>NC_068992.1:61885078-61885811 GCF_001194135.2 Octopus bimaculoides
TCTAAGGGTGAACGATCTCTATCGTGTACTCTAATACGTTCTTAACTATATATAGTTATATATATATATATATATATATATATATATAATGACAAAAAAACAAACATTTATATTTATGCATGAGGGCCACAAACTGGCAGAATCGTTAGCACGCCGGGCAAAATGCTTTACCGGCATTTCGTCCGTCTTTGTGTCCTGAGTTCAAATTCCGCGGGCGTCGATTTTTGCCTTTTGTCGTTTCGGGGTCGATAAAATACGTAACAGTGGAGCACTGGGGTCAATGTAATCGACTTACTCTCTTCCTGAAAGTACTGGCTTTGTGCCAAAATTTTAAACCAATATGTGTGTGTGACTGTTTCTGTGTGTGTGTGATTGTGTGTGTAAAAAGAATATGATAATTTTGTTCTGCATTACATCTCTCTCACACTGTCACTATCATCAGCATCACCACCATCTCTATCACGATGGCTACTACCACCATCACCACTACCACAACACTGACCACCACCGCCGCCCCATCACTACCACCACCACCACCACTTTACTACCAAAGACATTACAATTACGTTCCGTTCTCCCTAACTAACCGTTTCTTGGAAGTTTGTCTAAAATCAGAAAGGTTATCTGCCAGCTAATTTTAACCAAACCAAACCAAACACGAACTCCGTGACCCATTCATCTTCCTCCGCATCCATCTTACCTTCACCACAGACCCTACAGCACCGTCAACGGC
>NC_068992.1:61886239-61888242 GCF_001194135.2 Octopus bimaculoides
ACCACCACCACCACCACCACCACCACCACCACCATTGACTACAGAGTTGCCAGCGGCAATATACAATCATAGTTTTTCTTGTACACCATCACTAAAATAGTGATTTTAAAGAAGCAAAACAATTCAATTAACTGAAATAATCAATGCAGTTAGTGAATAAAAACTCCCTCGATATAAGTATGTATGTTTAAAAAACAACTAATAAGGGAGAGAATTTTAACATAATTAGATGACCTACATTTTTGCAAAATAAAGACGATGCTGGAGGGCGTAGGTCTGGAGTTTAATGCCAAGTGGTGAAAACCATAGACATGGTGTTTCGGTCTTCTAAAGTACTATCACATATTGGGGATGTACTTTGAGAAATGTATTTATGTGGTAATTATAAAAGCAGAGCGGAACAAAAATAAAATGGTTACAGCTAGAACAATTTCGATCCTACGTCTACTGGGTCAGAGCTAACCTGGTGCTAAGCAATACATACATACATACATACATACACATATATTTATACACACGCATTTAGACACACGTTTATATATACATAAATACATACATACATGTATATATACATATACGTACGTACATACAACACGCACGCACACACACACACACACACACACACACACACACACACGCATATATATATAAACCAAAGTTATTTTATTCCACATGGGTAGGAATATAGGAAAAATTGAAGTTGAAAATGTACTAAGAATAGTTCAAATATTTTTTATTAATACGTTTAAAGATTTAACGGTTTCACAGTTTTACACTGATTTTCAAAACGTTGAAATAAAAAGACGTTGCTTATGTCGCAGTCGTCTTGCTTCTGACTGGTGTTTGAAGCTTGCCCTGTTTTTATAGGCATTTCATGGCTCAAATTAGTATATGTTTTGAATAGGATTTGATTCGTAGGGGATAGTCACATGACTGGTCTTAGAAATTTTTGTCGGTTCACCGCTACGTCCGTGTGTTAGTATCAAGTGACAATGTTTGGCGTCGTAAGTTAAAGCTGACGCAATTGACTGATCATGTCCAAACAATCAATGCTCTGAATGTTTACTGCCAAGTGTTTGTAGAGAACGAGCATGTGATTAAGTTTATAACCGTTTGTACGTTTCCTGCTATGTCCGTGCGTTAGTGCCACATGACAGTACATTTTGCGCCTAAAAAGATGACCGACACAGTTGAGTGGACATGCTTTAGTTACAATCACGGTACATCAAATTTAATGTGTATGGCGGGAGAATTGACAGAAATCGTTCTTATGTGATCCTGTTGCTAAGTTTAGGTTGTTAGCTGTGTAGGTCCCTCATGTTAAGTGACAGAATGTATTTTGTGTGTGAATAGTTATTTGTGTATGTACTCTGTTAAAGTTTGTTAAGTCTTGGTTTGTACTTTTGTATGAAAGTATTTTCTTTGTTTATCCGTACTTCATTTGTGGTATTCGTTGAACATAGGTAGAGTGGGAAGGCCTGGAATTTGGAGGACTTATTTTTTGTGCATATATGTCTATGTGTCTACTCAGTGGAATCTGTCTAGTACTGGGGTCAGTCTATTTCTTTGTTTGACCTATGTAATCTTCATTACATACTTGACATTTGATAGCGTATATTAAATTCCTTGAAGAACATATAAAGTGACTTTTTTTTTTTACCATCACCACCATCACCACCATCACCAAGAACACCACCAACATCTTCCAGACCATTATACGCTTCCGTCTCCGACAGTTTCAACCAACTGGAAGCTATAATAGAAGACACATGCACAAGGTGACGTACAAAGGTATCGAATCTGGAATTACTTGGTTGAGAACCATACTTACATATATACATGCATGAAAACATATATGCATACATGCATACACATATTTACATATATGTTGGCATATCTATATATATATATATGTACATACATACATATATATATATATATATATATATGTATATATGTATGTCTATATACATATACATAAATATGTATATATATATATATAT
>NC_068992.1:61888647-61891532 GCF_001194135.2 Octopus bimaculoides
ATATATATTTATACATATATGTCTGTGAATTTCTATATTTCTGTATGTATGCATGTATGTATGTTTATATATATATATATATATATATGTTTGTGTGTGTGTGTGTGTGTGTACATATATGCGCATACTAATAGTGACGCACTTATGCACACAAAAGCATGTGTGTGTGTGTAGTTGGCTGGCTGCCCACTCTTCAGGTACGAAGTGAATACAGTGTAACGAAAAAGTTTGCCAACATAGCTAATGTTATTTGATATTAAGTACCACATCCCACCCCATATCCTCCCCATTGCACCAATACCAACAACACCACCACCACTCAGCGTCCCTACTACTACTACTACTACTACTACTACTACTACTACTACTACTACTACTACTACTACCGCTGTAACTGCTGCTGCTGTTGCAAACTTTACTCAAAATATATCACCATTTAACAAAACTTCTTGCTCATGCAACAGACAGTTCACTCACTCATCCTGTTCTTTTTCACTTCTTTTCTTTTTCTTCCTTTCTTTCTTTCTTTTCTTTCTATCTTTCTTTCTTTTTTCTTTCATTCCTTCCATCTTTTCTTCTCTCACCAATTCTTCAGACGAAAGTCCTGGTGTTGTAATCTGTTCTTCCTTTTCTTTCTTTCTTTCTTTCTTTCTTTCTTTCTTTCTTTCTTTCTTTCTTTCTATTCTCCAACGCGTTGCTTCCCCCCCCCCGAACACCTCTCTGCCATCAATTCCACAGACAAAAATAAAAAAAAAATAAAAGACTTCTTGTTAACAACGGAATCTCTCACCTCTTTCTGTCTTCGGCATTTCTTACATTTGAACGCTGCAACCAAACCACCACCACCACCACCACCAACGACAACAATAGCAGCATTCTGCTCCACCGCTACCATCCTTTCCAGTTTTAAATGACGTCACCCCACCCCCACCATCATATCCTCCAATCATTCTCCAAGATAAACTCTCTTACACAACTATACTAACCCTAATTAAATCACCTGGAAATCTGGCTTCGCAACAACAGACTTTAAATAACACCAACCAATTCTGCGGTCTCCACTTCTTAACAACAACAGCAACAGCAGCAGCAGCACCACCACCACCACCACCACCACCACCACCACCGAACTTCAAATACAAGGTACAGGCATGGCCGTGTAGTTTAGTTCTTTGTTTCGGAACTTCGTGGTATTGAGTTCAAATCCTCTACGCACAACTTAAGTGTCTTCAACTATAACCCCGGGTCGACCAAGCCTTGTGAGTTCATTTCATAGACAGAAACGGAGTAGAAGGTTATCCTAATCAGTAATTTATTCCTACTGAAGGCACAAGGCCTGAAATTTTTCCTTTTGTCGGTTGTGTGAGTGTGTGGTAGGGGTGGGGGTGGGATGGAACAGGGGTTAGTCGATTACATCGACCCCAATGCTCAACTAGTACTTTATTTTATCGATCCCCAAAATGATGAAAGGTAAAGCTGACCTCGGCGCAATTTGAACTCAGAATGTTCGGTCAGAAGAAATGCTGCAAAGTATTTTGTCCGGCACGCTAGCGAACCTGCCAGCTCGCCGCCCTCATGCCATTTGGCGTTTAGACCATAACATATTCCCCAGAAGCGTTGGTGTTGGACTGTTGACGTTCTGCTTGCATCTGATGAGTTATTTTGCTAGACATCAGAACACATTAGCAATTAATTCATTGTTTACTAGCTTAAAAGCCGCACTCCGTGCAGAGAGCTAGTTGGGCCTGCGGTCCAAAACTAAAAAGAACAATAATAATAAAGCATTTATTGGTACCCGACCAATATATTATTACCCTACCCATATGGTATTACTTTAGATTCAGCTTAAATGAACCATTTGTAAGTTCACAAATTTTTGGAGTTCTTTTAATGTAAATAATGTAAATAATGTAAATAATTCCCCATCTCTTAAATATAGAACTGTAATATTATCTCAGTTTAAAAAAAACCATGACAATGTAAATATGTTAATGGTTACCATGGGTAGCAAAAAGCACACAAAAAAAGAACAGGGTATCACACCCGTTTTATAGGTAGAGATACCAAGTTAAAGCGATGCATTTTGAGTAGATATGAATAATATGTTGGTTCCCTGAAGATGAAAATATGTGCAATTCCAGCAGCTCGTACTTCTTTGGAGTAGAGTGCACATATATTTTGAAACATATGTAGGAATTAAAAGAACTTTTATTTATATGCGTTTTGCTCCATTTATTGTTATTATTCATATCTACTAAAAATGCATCACTTATATATATATATATATATATATATATATATATATATATAGAGAGAGAGAGAGAGAGAGAGAGAGAAAGAAAGAGAGGTGGGTAGATAGATAGATATAGATATATACATATAGATGTATATACGAGTGTGCGCGCGCGTGAGTGTGTGTGCATGTGCGTATGTGTGCGAGCGAGTGTATATGCAAGCACACATACCCTTATATACATGCACCCACACACAAGACAAACGTTTATGTGCACGCACACACACATGCACACACAAACACGCATGCACACACACGCACACATTCAGAATGCTCTATTTTCTATGTAAAGGGATATTTTTCACAAGCATATACACGTATCTACGTATATTTATGTGTGTGTGTGAGTATGTGTGTATGCTTGTGTTTGTGCGAATGTGTGTGTGTGTGTGTGTATATATGTACTCCTCTCTTTATCTCCTTCCTCTCTCTCCCCCTCTCTCTCCCCCTCTCCCCCTCTCTCCCCCTCTCTCCCCTCCTCTCTTCCCCCCGTCTCTCTCTCTGTCTCTCTCCCCCTCTCTCCGTCTCTCTGTCTCTCTGTCTCTCTCCCCCTCTCTCTGTCTATCCCCCCTCTCTCTCTATATATAGATAT
>NC_068992.1:61891668-61893811 GCF_001194135.2 Octopus bimaculoides
CATATATGTATGTATGTATGTATGTATGTATGTATGTATGTATGTATGTGTGTGTGTGTGTGTGTTTTTGTGTGTGTGTGCTTCTGTTTATAACGTTGTGCGAAAATGGCAGTGTATGGATGGCTAGCCAAAATATATTGGGCAGCAAAATAATATGAAAGACCCTACGGCAAAATTTTGTCAGATTTATTAAGGCAGGCAGGGAAAAGTTGGTTAGACTTAATAGTCGGAAGGCAAGCTGTGTGTGTGTGTGTGTGTGTGTGTGTGTGTGTGTGTGTGTGCGTGTGTCTGTCTGTCTGCGTGTATATGTGTCTGTAAACTCATGCATACAATTATACATACATACATATATATGTATATATATATATATATATATATATATATATATATATATATATATATATATATATATATGAACACGTACATACATATATACATGCGTACATATACGCATACACACATACCCAACCAGACCACACGGCCACTTATATGTTTGTTTGGGTGTGTATGAGTGTGTTTAGGTGTGACAGTGTATGCTAGTGTGTGTGTGTGGGCGTACGCACATATGTATATACTTAATAAATTTACGTATGTATACAGTCATACACAAACGCATACCGTAGCAAGCATGCACAAACACCCACACATATTATATTGAAGGTCCCACTCCACATATCCAATATATAATTATGTTTATCGAAGCACAAGCATATGCAAGTTACTATCTATCTGGATCTGTGAAATCTTGCATGTATTAATTTCAACACTTCTTATTAATTACTGCATTGTTCCTTTCAAGGTAAATTGACATGTGACAGTTCAAAGACGATTTCAAAACTAACTAGTGACGATTTCTCTTGAAAATGGACGAAGTCTGTCATCGTGGTGTTGTCAAGTACCCGTAGAAAAAGGGTCTATCCCACAAGTACATTCATGCTGACATGGTTACTACATTAAGGGACGACGCTTCAGCTTTATCAACAGTGCAAAAGTTGGTAGCTGAATTTAGGTGGTGAATGGAGAGTCTGGATGATGACCCAATGTCTAGACGTCCTGCAACTGCCACCACCGAGGAAAACATTGGCTGCGTTCCGTACATGGTGATGGATGACAGGTGATTGACTGTGAATCAAATAGTCAATGCTATTATCATATCCTGTGAGAGTTGAGATTATTCTGCAAATTGAATTTGGCATGACTAAGGTTTCTGCTCAGTGGGTGCATCTGATCAAAAGCGCACCAGGCTGATCACCTCAAAGGAAAATCTGACATTGAGGCAGATCCAGCTGGTTTCCTTGAACGTACCCTAATCCAAGATGAATGTTGGGTTTATCGCTTTGAGTCAGAGACAAAGAGACAATCTGTGCGGTGTAAACACTCCTCCTCACCCGCTCCAAAGGAAGCCGAGGTCGTTTGATCTGCAGGGAAGGTGATGACATCAGTTTTTTAGAATGCAAAAAGCATTGTGCTTATTGAATATCTTCAAAAGTGCCACATCGTCAATGGAAAGTACTAAGCCAACTTGTTGAAGCGGATACAGAAGGCTATGAAGACCAAATGCCCAGAGAAAAACTCATGTAAGGAATTTTATTTCATCAGGACAATTCCCCAGAAGTGCTTGCTTTTAATGGTTTACAGTGGATTTGAACTGGTTAATTGTTGTCCCTATTCTCTCAAGTTGGTCCCATCTGATTATCATCTCTTCCTCAACACGATAAAACACTTGGCCGGGAAACAGTATCGCAGTGGTGATGACGTCATATCTGCTGTTGATATTGTTTGACCCACAGGATGGAAGCTCCTTCACCAATGGGATCCAAGCACTGCAACATCGATGGAAGAAGATTGTGTGGGTTGCGTGGGTGAGTGTGTTGAAGAATAAACCTCATTTGGTCACATTCCATGAGAGTATCTTGCTCAGCCTATAAACTTATCGGCCGACCCTCGTATGTATGTATGTATGTATGTATGTATGTATGTATGTATGTATGTATGTATGTATGTATGTATGCAAGCAAGCACGTAACTTGTATGTTTTTATCAATTAATCAATCAATCAATCAATCTGTCTGTTTGTCGTTCTGTCTGTCTATCTATCTGTGTGTATGTCTCTCTCTCTCTCTCTCTCTCTCTCTCTCTCCCC
>NC_068992.1:61893821-61894822 GCF_001194135.2 Octopus bimaculoides
CTCTCTCTCTCTCTCTCTCTCTCTCTCTCCCCCCTCTCTTTTCTCTCCCCACACGCCATTTATTTTGCTTATTTTCAAGCAAAACATAAACTTATTTATTCACTAAAATACTTCATAAAATGGGCGAAAAACAAATAAGCAAACAACCAATGAAAACAAAACAAAAACAAAAAAGTTTAGAAAAAAAAAAAACAGGCACCCACCACCCTCCCAGAAATAAAAAAACAAAGCAACTGAAAAAGCAAAAGAAAAAATATAATCAATTATAAACAACCAACGAACCGACTTAAGAATTTCATACACACACACGCAACATACATGCAACACACGCACATACACACACACACACACACACACACACACACACACACACACACACACACACACACACACACACACACACACACACACACACACACACGATACACCCATAAACCAACACTCATCACACTTAAAGCCTTCCTAAGCGTACATATGTATATATGTGTGTGAGCAATTAATTACTCACATACACACACGTATATAAGTACATTTATCTCTTTTATATATGCATATGTGTACACACACACACACATATATATGCATATATATGTATGTATATATACACACATATATATTATATAGACATGTATGTGTCAATATATGTATATCTTCTTCTTTCTCCTCTTCAATCGTCATCGTCATCGCAATCATCATCATCACCGTCGTCGTCGTCTTCGTCGTCGACGTCATCATCATCATCATCATTATCATCATCATCATTATCATCATCAATATATTTATGCACTTGTGCGCCTGTGATTATGTATATACATAAATGTATGGGTATGTGTGTGTGTGTGTGTGCGTGCGCGTGCGTATGTGTGTGTGTGTGTGTGTAAAGAAAGAAAGACAGAAATAAAGAAAAGAAAATGAAATGAAAGAAAGAAAAAAGAAAGGAAAAAATAAGTTCTTGAGTAGACGAATGAGTTGCACCTGTTTTTACGTTTTTGTTTCTAAGA
>NC_068992.1:61895125-61902830 GCF_001194135.2 Octopus bimaculoides
ATATATATATATATATATATATATATATATATATATATATATACATATATATATGTATATATATACATACATGCACATACATACAACATACGTATATATTCGCATACATACACACTAGCACACACACATATATGTGTGTGTGTGTGTATGCATGTATATATGTGTGTATATATACATATTATATAAAAACATACAAATATCCGTCAGCCATTTTAATGAAATTTTTTTCTCATTCTCCCCATCCCCCGGAAAAGAAAATCAAGAAACGAAAATGGAAAAAAAGACGCAACTCGTTCTTTTTTCATATACTCCTTTTCTTTCTTTCTTTCGTTCGTTCGTTCGTTCGTTCGTTCCTTTCTTTCTTTCTTTCTTTCTTTCTTTCTTTCTTTCTTTCTTTCAAAATCCAATCTTGTGTGTAATCCTTTAACATTATAACTCAGTGCTTTTGTGGAACTTATTTTACCGTTCCAATTTACTTAAAATGCATCTTCAAACTTGCTGATCATCATTTCTTTTTCAACTTAGAGGCTAACAACAACAACAACAGCAGCAGCAACAATAACAGTAACATCGTAAATCATATTCCATGATGGGTGTGATGTTTGTTTTCGTAGTCTTTGACTTTTAATGAATGCCATTTGAGATTATCACGAAAAAAATGACCAAAACGAAGATGTAATGATAACAATTTCCCTAATCAGCCATCTGATTGTTGTTGTTGTTATTGTTCTTCTTCTTTTCGAGTTTGTAGCGTTCTTCCTACATATATACATGATACACACACACACACACACACACATATATATATACACTCATGCATAACATACACAGATTACACATTCATATGTATATTGTGAAAATCCAGTTAACTCTACTCCCCGAATAGAGTCAGATCGTCAATTACTTCTAAAATTGCTTTAAATGTAAAAAAAACAAAAAAAAACAAAGATACCGGTGTCTATAACATTTTATAATATTTATACGGACGTGGAGCGGCACCAGTTCTAACACTTTGTTCCAGAGAAACTTCTCGAAGATATTTGTGTATTAAAAAGAGCAAGGCAGGGAAAAGTCACCGGAAAAGAATCACATTTTATTTAAATACTGTTAACAATTAAAATAATAAAACAAAAGATATTTTATATAATTTATTAACTGACAGTTTCATAGCTTGTGTACAGTTTATATGTGATGACATTACAAGAAGCTGGTGCTGAAAATTTCGTCGCTTTAAGGGTATCGTGAAAGGCCTGGTTGGAGGTCCAGTCTTCTGAGTTCTTTTTACAGGGCTTAGAAAAACTGAAGGACCGTTGCAATGTGTGAATCTGAGAGGAGGGGAATATGTTGAATAAAATCATGATTAATTGATTCTCCTGTATTTTCTTTTATTCAGAGTCAGGAACTTTTTAGTATCTCCTTGTACACACATATGAGGAAAAGTATCAACGACCTTGTATTTCAATTTCTTAAGCAAATTAAGGCAATGAAAAAAAAAAAATTAAGTTAGATTTTTATAGACAATACATACATGCCCTAGATTTTGGTGCCCCCATACATATATGTAATTCAAACTATAGGCAATAATAAACCATGAAATAAAATTTTCCGCTCATATAAACAACATCGAATATTATTTTAACAAGTTTAACGTGATTTCTTTTGTGCTGTAAACCATTTACCATTTCTGTGGTGTACCCCTCCCCCCAATTTCCTTGATGTCCTAAGCACAAGCTTATTTTGCATAATGGTTAATCCAGAGGTGAATATATGACATGTACAGATTGAAATCACCTTTCACAGTATCGTGGCATTACATGGATACTCAGTATTTTAAATGTTGATTAAGACGAATATGCCAGCCGACGCCACGAAGAAACTCTGCTACGGTTTCGTGGTTCTTCAGTGTTTTTTCAGTGACTATACTTCTGTGATTTTTTTTCTTGAATTCTTTGTGGCCTGTAGCTGTGTGTGAGAAAAAGGAAAACAACTTTCTGTAATGAAGCCATATTGTCACAAAATATCCGTTGTGCTTTTTGTTTTTCTTCAAACAGAACAATTTTATTCATTAGAAGACGTTCAGCAATTCGCTTCACTCCCCACTTTCCATTAACTTGCTCATCAGTCCTTGTTCCACTTCTAATGATCTTGGAGAAGGAATTGATTTTAACAGCTTGTGTTAAACTTATACATAATGTTTAAGCAACCAATTAGCTCATAGCCTTCTGCCAAGTTAGTATTTTTATTCTTGGCTAAAAGATTTGTCCTTTCTGTGCTGCCGTAAAATAAATAAATAGAATCAGTTTCGTGTATCAATTTCACCTTCCATAGTTTTTTTTAATGTACCATAGAGAAAGAAATGGAGAGAGAGAAAGAGAGAGAGAGAGGAGAGAGGAGAGAGAGAGGAGGACGGAGAGAGAGAGAGGAATAGAACTGGAAAGAGTAAATATGTATGGAGAGTGATAGGAATAGAACGAGAAAGATAGATAAATATATATGGAGAGAGATAAGTAAAAATAGAGTGAGGGAGAGAGAAAGAGAGAGAGAGAGAGAGAGAGAGAGAGAGAGAGAGAGAGAGAGAGAGAGAGAGAGAGAGAGAGAGAGAGAGAGATTGCTGTGAAACATCAACGTTGTCGTGTATCACAACGTGTCGTGGCTCAACATCCAGTACCAATGTCTCGAACTATATTAAGTTTCTCCATGGTATATTTCGATTCTGCAGACTTCCCCACAGATTTCCTGAATGCCCAGTGCATGTGTTGCATACGATGTTGGCACAGCATGCCTTCCTCATTGTAATACACTCATCTTTATCTGTAGTTAATTTTTCTCTTGCTCACTCTAGCCCGGGTTGTTCTATGGGCACTTCCTTATTATTTTTTTGTTTACTAAAAGATTAGTAAATAAACTATCAGGAACAATCACCTAATTCATTGACCTTTTTATTCTCCATGAGGTGATGATACCATTTCGAAAGTCCACCGATTAACTGTTATAACTGCTTCACGACTGAGATAGTTAACTTATTGATTCTAGGAAAGTACCCAGTAAGTATATGTGTGTGTATGTATTAAGTGTGTGTACGTAAGTATGTCTATGTATATATGTGTATGTATGTGTGCATGCGTGTATGTATGCAGTATGTGTTTGTAAATGTATGTACAAGTATATGTCTATGTATATATAAAAATATGTTATATACACATGTTTGTATGTAAGTACGTATATATAAATATATATAAATATATATATAAGTACACATGCATATATATGAGCGTACGTACACATGTATGTTTGCATGTATATATGAATATATCTAAGAATATATGTATGTATGCGTGATGTATGCATGTATGTACGTTATGTATGTGTGTATGTATTCATATATGTATGTTTGCGTGAACATAAGTATGTGTGTATGTATGTATGTTCTTTTTCTGTTTTTGATTGAGAATAAACTCTGACCGGTCACCTACTTGCTGGCAAAGTTGTGAAGGAAAGTTTCAACCATTACCATGTAAATCTTAAGATTTTGCAGATTTCTATAATCCCGGGTATCGTGAGCGTTTGTAGCATATGGATTAAAGATTTGTGTTCTCTTCCTAAGATCCCAAGTTCAGCCATATTTTTGCTCCAGACGGTGTGGTATGTATCCTGTTGCTCCGTTAATAAGTACGAAGCTGCAAATGTATCTTGGATACAGGATTTGGTTCATATAAGTGGTCCATAGAAATCCTTTTTCTCTGTATGTATGCATGTATGTATGAATGAATGTATGTACGTATGTATGCATGCATGTATGTATGTATGTATATATGTATGTAGGTATGTATGCCTGTAATTATCTATGTTTGCAAGAACGTTTGAATTTAGGAGTGTATGTACGTTTGTATATATAAATGTATGTATGAATATATGCCTTTATGTAAGTATGTATGTACATATGTATGTATGAAGTAATGTAAGTTCGTATGTATGCATATATGAATGTATGTATGTTTATATATGAATGAATGTATGTATGAATTAATCTGTCTACGTATATATGTATGTGCATCTCTGTTAGCCTGCATTTTATTACATGTGGAAATCTTTATATGATACCTTATGCATATGCGTATATATATATGCATATGCGTATATATATATGCATATGCGTATATATATATGCATATGCGTATATATATATGCATATGCGTATATATATATGCAAGTATGCATGCATGGATGTATTTATGTACTCATGCATGTATGCATGTGTGTATGAATGCATTAGTGTATCTATGTATGCATTATGTATGTATGTATGTATGTATGTACGTCTCTGTACCTATGTACCTGTGTACGCACGAGTGTATATATCCTAGACACTCGTTGGCTTTCGTTGTTGTTAGTTTTCCACTTTGGTAGGTCAAAGAATTAAGAAATTGTCTGCGTGTGTATATGTATGTGTGTGTGTGTGTATGTTTATGTGTGTTTGTTTGTGTGCGCGCGTATGTATGTTTATTTCTCTCTCTCTCTCTCTCTCTCTCTCTCTCTCTCTCTCTCTCTCTCTCAGTGTATCAATAATGGACAAGTTTATTGATTAAGATTTCTCGCCTTAGGATAAATTCTATTTCAGCCAAAAGACCAGATCGATAATTCACTGGCAACCCTTCCAGGATAATGGGCAGATTTACAAATGTTAGGGACGGTTCAGATGTGGGACTATAGCAGCGGTGGTGGTGTTGATGGTGGAAGTGGTAATGTTGTTGTTGTTGGTGATGATGGTATTGTTGTTGTTGTTGGTAATTGTAATGGCGGTGGCAGTGACGTTGATGTTGTTGGCGGTGATGGTGGTGATGGTAATGATGATGGTATTGGTCGTGATGATATTGGTGGTGATGCCGATGGTTGCAGTGATGGACGATACTGGTAAGGATAAGGCTTTTGTTACGGTGTGACATTGGCAATGGTTCTGGGTGAGGATGATGATGGTGGTAGTAGTGGTAGTATGATGATAGTAGTGAAAGCGGTGGTATGATATTGGTGGTGGTGGCATGACGATGGGGTAGTGTTGTTGTTAGTAGTTGTCGTATGACGGCAGCGGTGATTTTATGACGGTGGTGGTGCTATGATGGTAGTTGGATCATGATGGAGGCGGTGATATGATGGTGATGGTGGTGGAGGTGTGATGTTGGTGGAGGTGTGATGTTGGTGGAGGTGTGATGTTAGTGGAGGTGTGATGTTGGTGATGGGATGATGGCGGAGGTGGTATGATGGTGATGGTGGTGGAAGTGCTATGTTGGTGGGAGCGTGATGGTGGTGATGGGATAACGGTGGTGGTACTGGTAATAGATATTCTACCGTTGTAGAGAGCGAACACTGTCCAGTGGCATAGCTTGAATTTTAGCCACCTTGTGTGCTAGAGAAATTGGCCGCTTCCTTCAAGATAAGTTTGACACCTCAAACGCAGATCCAGCATCAAGTGGTCGCCCTGTGAGGTCCGTACACCCCGTAAAATTCGCAACCTGCACCCCAAAACACCCGACACTACATCTCTGGGATGGTAGATTTTAAGGGTCTCATAATGGACGAGCATATAAATGTACCGGTGACATTGATCTTAACTGTTGCGATAGCATCGATAGCGGTTGTTGTTATGCATATTGTTGGTATTGCTGTTATTGTTCTTGTGTTTGTTATCACAGTTATGGTTACTCTTGCTATTATAGTCATGTCATTGTTGTTGTTCTTGCTATTGTTGTGGTTATTGTTGTTGTTGTTAATGTTGTTATTGTTGTTTGGCTGGTTACATTCTTTTTCCTATCCTCTCACTGATGTTATGACCTAAGCGTATTTCTTCTCCGATTTTGAGGTTCGATTATTGACGCCTTAGTGATAGGATTGTTGCAAGTATTGTGTATGATGTAAGATACGAGTAATGAATAAAGTGGCGTGCTACTGAAACATAGGTAGTACAGGCCCACCTGCTATCTTCCTTTTCTTCTCCTTTATCATAGATAGGTAGATAGATAAATAGATAGATAGATGCTTACATACATTCATACATAAATACATCTGCTACACACACACACACACACACACACACACACACACACACACACACACACACACACACACACACACACACACACACACACACACACACACACACACATTCACACACACGCCACATTCATTCACATGTGTGTGTGCGAATATTATGTGCATATATATGCAGACACTGTATTTTTGTCCAAATAAAAGCACTGATTCAATATACAAACATATCTGCATACATAATATATACATACACACAGGCGCATGTATGTGTATATGTGTGTGCGTGCGTGGTTTTATATATATATATATATATACACAGGCGCATGTATGTGTATATGTGTGTGCGTGCGTGGTTTTATATATATATATATATACACACACATACATGCAGATATACACGCGCGCGCGCGCACACACACACACGTATATATACATATATGTAACATTGTATACATATATATATATCTATATACAAAGAGAAAGCGATCGAGTGAAAGGGAGAGAGGGAGAGAGAGGAGAGCCAGAGAGAGAGAGAGAGAAAGAGAGAGAGAGAGAGAGAGAGAGAGAGAGAGAGAGAGAGAGAGAGAGAGAGAGAGAGAGAGAGAGAGAGAGAGAGAGAGAGAGGGTGCATGAGGAAATAGTGCATGAACTAAGAAAATATTGAATTTATTGATAAATCTTTCGATAGATTTCATTTCTTCTGCTGAATGATCTAAGGCGAATCAAATTGATTTTCGATCGATACAAATAGCTGCATAATCTCTTATCAATTAATAAGTGAATCACATGACCGGACAAAAACAGGGAAAATGAGGGAGGGAGTGTGAAAGAGAGAGTGAAAGAGAAAGAGAGAGAAAAAGAAAGAGAGAAGTAAATTAAATGAGTTACTCAAGTTTAGGAAATATCACTAACTGAAGAGCTTTGTAGTTATATAGTGTTTTGCAGAATTTTGTAGAATGCTACTGAGTTTTGTAGAGTGTTGTATAATTTTATGATTTTGTAGAGTTTTGTAGTGTTGTAGAACTTTGCAGTGCTTTGTACAAGTTTGTTGAGTTTCATAGAGTTTTGTGGAGCTTTATCAAGCTTTACAGAGTTTTATCGAGGTTCGTAGTCTTTTGTAGAGTTGTATCGAGTTTTGTAGCTTTGCATAGTTTTATCGTTTTGTAGAGCTTCAAAGAATTTGTGGAGTTTTATTGAAGTATGGAAAGTTTTATAGAGTGACATTGTACATTTTGTTGCCGTTGTCAGCTCTCATCATGCTGATACTGGATCATAGAGTCTCCATCTGAGACCATCCTATAATTACTTAGCTTATTTACTTATTTAAAACGATGGTACGGTATATTAGAGAGAGTTGGTTACTTTTAGCAAGCCGAATAAACATGTAGAAGTTCTCCACTGGATTCGTAATGGTGTTTTTGTAGAGTTGTGTAGAGATCTTTTAAAGAATATTTTATAGTTTGTAGAGTGAGTTTGTAGTGACTTGGCCATCTTTACATATTGTCCATTGATATGGACAGGGCAGAGAGTTTCTAAACATCGACCATATTCTGTCTCCTCACATACACACTCATGCTCACACAGACAGGCCCACATACGTCTACATTGGCAAGGACGAGCGCGCATATATATATATACATATATATATATATATATATATATA
>NC_068992.1:61904425-61905641 GCF_001194135.2 Octopus bimaculoides
ACACACACACACACACACACACACACACACACACACACACACACACACACACACACACACACACAGTCTTCTGAATACGTATGTGGATTAATTAATAAATTAAGATTATAAACTTAAGTTAGGTTTATCGCATCATTTCGTGGATTTAGACTGATAAAAACAGAAGCAATTACACCTGCACCAAATGCCAAAACACCAGTAACTGTTACAATAACAGCATCAATAGAAACATAAAAAAAAAACTGTAGACATCTTTTGAGAAAAAAGAACTTTTTCGTAAAAACGAAATCACATTTACCCTATACTTTTGTATGATAAAGTTTATTAAACAGCTTTCTCACTTTTAAAAACTTGAAATACATACTTCAATATATATTACGTACTCCTATACATACATACATACATACATACATACATACATACATACATACATACATACATACATACACACACACTCATTTCCATATATATATGTGAATGTATATGTTTATATAGAATATATAATGTACTGGAGTATTATTAAGCATGTGCTTATCATAAGCAGGTAGTCTCAAACTGTTATATTATATTCTACTGTCTGAAGATACAAAATGGACGTACACTGGCCGGCCTGTTATTTCAATCATTCGATCAGTTAATTTGATACTCCGTCCTTTGGGTCAACTATTGGTTGTGTTGTTTATGAGAAAAAGTATAAACAAAAAAATTTTCAAGGACGGACTCATTTTCTCATTAAACATTTGACATTTGTAATTGCCATAGTTTTTGTAATTACTGACCAATCCGAAACGAAGAGATTTGTGTTCATGACGCAGAGAATCCTTGAGAAATAATTGGAATAAAATTACTTTCAGGATCCAGGAATCGGTGTTTTCTGCAAATTCAAGAACGATGAGCTTATTTTTTAACAGACAAACATGAGCCCTTCTTTTGCTTTCCGGTCCTTCATTAACGTGCCGGCTGACGAAGTCAAGGGGTAAAACAAAATATATTTTGTCTCACGCACAGTTATCGATGGACAATTTTCACCCACAGACTTCTTTTCTAAGTTTATTATTATTATTTTTATATGCATGTGTGTGTGTGTGTGACTATGTATATCTATCTATCTATCTATCTATCTATCTATCTATCTATCTATCTATCTATCTATCTATCTATCTATCTATCACTATATATATATATGCACATATATACGTGCATATATGTTATATAT
>NC_068992.1:61907012-61909216 GCF_001194135.2 Octopus bimaculoides
GTAATACCAAAACAAAAACGAAATTAGCTCGGTGAAATTTGAACTCAGAGGAAAGGCTTCTAAGCCCTTTGTCATTAAGCCCTTTGTCACTAAGCTCTTTGTCGCTAAGTTCTTTGTCGCCAACCCCTTTATCCAGCATGGTAACCCTTCTGTAAGCTAGTCGCTTCACGCAGTTAGTAACGATAACAGCAATAAGAAATATGAGAATATTACAAAAATTCATTAACAGTAAGAAAACAACGAAGAATACATGAATATAGACAGAAGGAAAGAAGAGAGACACAAAGAAGTAAAAAAAAAGAAGATGAAAAGTCAAGAAATATGGAGATGGAGAATCAAAATAAGTGAAAAATATTGGAAATAGAGAAAGAAAAAAGTTGTTGTAAGAGGTAATCCGTTCGTTGACTAAAAATAACAGTGGATAACAGCAGATGAAATAAATGCAATAGAAAGATGGGGGAAGCGGATATTTATGTAAAAGTGTAATATAAAACGGATATTTGCATATCTGTTCTTAATGCGTCTAGGCAAACTAAGACGCAAGATATGCTAGTCGTTGCAATGCACAAAAAAGAGAAATGTTTCTCTTTTATCACGATAGCGTGTTCAGCACACTAGACTCATTGGCGTAGAGGACCGATCAGAAAATATTTTGTCCAATGGAAGTATAATCAAAGGCCAGCTGCTTGGCTAGACTTAAATGCTCGGGGTACTTCTGACTGATGAGATGCAACATGTCGAAACATAGGTGTCCTAGGATCCTCTGCACCAACGAGTTGAGTGTTTTGAATAAACTACCGTCATAAAAAGAGAAGTTTTTCCTCTTATGACGTATGCTTCACGGACTAGCATATCTTGTGTCTGAAACTGCCTAGACATGTTAAGAATAATATGCAAAAGTTCGTTCCGGATCTCGTTCTACACAATGCAAGCAGCAATGGTAGTGACAAAAGAAAAGATCCATGGTGGAAAAGAAGAATCCAGGCAGAGTTAGACATGCTCGTGAAGGAAATCTCTGTGTTAGACCGAAAAGAGAAAGGGGAGATTAAAAGCGAACAAAAATACAGGGCGCCGAAAAGGAAGTGTAATATTGAAAGAAAGGGCCTGAAAATCGTTGAAGAGGTCACAGAATGTGTGATGAAAGACCTTTGATGTACTACCAGGCAGTGGCTCGCATGGCTTCTGATCTTAACTGATTGGAAGTGTTATCATGAACATTGTTTTGTCTTGGTATAAAAGATGGGCTAAAGCAAATATTCTGCTCAAAATCACAGATTAGCTTGTCAGTTGTTTGACCGTAACCAGTTGAGCATGTCCCTTAGTGGCTGGCGATATGTGCATTTCTGATCACGAGCAGAAGTAGTGGGGGAGTATCATAGCCATGTGTTGAGAGGAATTCTTTGGGGTTTGGATAATTCACCTTTGGAAACATGAGTGTTTTGTTAAACATCCTTAAACAACCCTTATTCAGGGACCATTTTAGCGGGATGGACTACTCGACCTGAAGAAAATTCTAACTGGGCCCCACCTGCAAGGTCATGCGCTGTTTATCTTGATATAAGATCACCATGTCGTGCACATATGGTTGTGATGCATGTGCCGAGTGTACCTTATCAGACGGATAGTCATGATGGGTATACTGTCACTTTGATGGCATGCACTGCTCTTTCACGCAATAATAATAATAATAATGACAATAATAATAATAATAGTAAAAATAAAAATAATAATAACAACAACAACAACAACAACAACAACAGCAACAACAACAACAACAACAACAACAACAACAACAATAATAATAATAATAATAATAATAATAATAAAGATCAAATGTACAATGCGTGTGTTTAATTGGCAAAAGGTGACCATCTCCAGATAGAATTATGTATTATTTTAGCAAAAAAGACTCATCATGTCACAGTGAGACGTAGTACCTCGATGACATTTCTGGACTGCTACTCATTACATGTGTTATCTCATCCAAAGAAGAGTGACGTAATTGATATTTACTGTTGCATTATGGGAGTTTAAGGGCTTCATTGTCTTGAATGTTCTTTGGACGTTTCGTAACTATCTCCTGCATTTGGATTACAAAAGTGTAACTTTCGACATATGTCGTGTGTATGCATGTGTGTGTATGTGTAAGAGCATGTGAAATCGTGCATATATGTATGTATGTATATATATATATATATATATAT
>NC_068992.1:61909636-61910484 GCF_001194135.2 Octopus bimaculoides
ATATATACATATAAATATATATATATATATATATATATACATATAAATATATATATATATATGCATATATACGTATACATATACACATGCACACGCATATATGTTGTCCATGAAAATAAAAACCATACGATGTTAATGATGATTGAGATGACGATGCAAGCGAAGATTATAATAATGGACTGAACGACGTTGATGATAATGATGACAGGTTGTCATGGCGATGGTCATAACAACTACAGCCACTGATACACAGGTTGTTGCCCCGGCGTCGTCGTCGTCGTTGTTGATGTTGTTGTTGTAGATACTGTTGCTAATGAGGTATCAATACACTAAAGCCTTCCATAATGTCAGAAACAGTGTCGAATCAACAACAACAATAACAGCAATAACAACAACAACAACAACGACAACAACAACGACAACAACAACAGCAACAACATTCAAACTAGAAACTGTAACAAATCGCTCGCCCCCTTCTCCATAATCTACTTTTGTTGCCTTCTCCCTGTCTTAGCTTATCTATCTATCTATCTATCTATCTATCTATCTATCTATCTATCTATCTATCTATCTATCTATCTAATATACATTTATGCGTATATGCATACGTATGTACGTATACATACATCATATACATTTATGTATATACATGATGATATATTTCTGTATATGTATAAGTATAGCCTGATAACCCTGGCTATGTCAAGATGGATTTTTATGTATTCTTCTTCTCACTTGGATTTGAAATGTTGCCACAATTATAATATGTCTATTCTACTGTAATTTTCTGCATTTTCGTGCAGCTGAAGATTGCTCTACATATTGCATTTAATGTAATGCTCGCATTA
>NC_068992.1:61911674-61912198 GCF_001194135.2 Octopus bimaculoides
TATATATATATATATAGATAGATAGAGAATGAAAGAGATAAATAGATTGAAATATAATCTTTCGTGTACAAGCATACACTTGTGCGCTAATGCAATACTCTCCTAAATATATACATACACCACTAAATACCCTACATCTTTATAACCATTCACGTATTGACGCGATGGGACGGTGAGATGTAAGTCATTCGTGATTCGTACCTAAACCCGTTTTGTATAGATTTACATTCACACAACATAATATGGCATGAGTTTATATACATCTAGTAATTTACATATACACATATACACATAGAATGTAACTAAAATGTACAGTCTTATACACTCACAAACTACTACACACCAACACACACTCATTCACACACATAAACCCACATATACACATACACTCACATACCTACACACAGAAACACAACCATACATTCACTAATGCATGTACATATCTAAATAAATGCATGCATGTACGCACGCATGTAATAATTACATGCATGTGTACACACACACACACACACACACACACACAC
>NC_068992.1:61912298-61913192 GCF_001194135.2 Octopus bimaculoides
AGGCCATACCTTCAACGCTAAGTATGACATCGACAAATGCCCTCTTCATGTCTTCCAGTTTTTATTGGTTACATCTTTATCACTTTCTGCTGTGACAATTGACACCTCTCACTTGCAACGTCTTTCAACATTCTATACTATTAAAACAAATACAAACAAGAAGAAGAAGGAGGAGGAGGAGGAGGAGGAGAATAATAATAATAATAATAATAATAATAAGAAGAAGAAGAAGAAGAAGAAGAAGAACACCAACAACAGTAATAACAACAACGGCTGCACGTTTTATTCTATGGAACATAATACTCTGAAGTAGGAATTAAGAAGTGCTATTGACAGTGAAGCATATGATGCAAGCGAATCCAAAAACACAGTCTTCAGCATTGGAGAGACGAACAAAAGAAATAATTCTTTCTACTATAAGGTCATGGTCTGAAAATTCGGTGGAGGGAGCTAGTAGACTACATCGAACCTAGTGCACGACTGTTACTTATATCACCGACCCCGAAAGGACGAAAGGCAAAGTCGGCCTCTCCGGAATTTGAACTCAAAAGGTAAAACCGGAAGATATACCATTAAGCATTTTGTCCGACGCACTAAGGATTCTGCCAGCTTGCCGCCTTCAGAAAAAATAATGATCGATGATATGGAATGAAAAACAAGAATGTTACTGACGAATTGGCCCATTATTCCAATTACAAAGTGGATTACTAAATCGACATGCAGTCACTCCTATAAAGGTATTGGTAGGTTACCTATATTCATAACTATAGAGTTAGAATGGTGCAAGAAAGAATCGCCGTTATATATATACAAAGGTACAACATAAGTACTAACATCGCTAAAAATAGAAGTCATATATATATATATATATATATATATATATATATATATATA
>NC_068992.1:61915627-61917685 GCF_001194135.2 Octopus bimaculoides
TATAACATTAATACACACACGCATGTTAATGTTTGATTTTACTCAGTTATTACATAAATTATACAAAACTCACCACCGGTGAAATAGTGAAGTTACTGTCATCTTTTCTCTCACACCTCTCTCTCACACATGCCCCTCTCTCTCTTACACATGCCCCTCTCTCTCACACATATATAGAACCACTTGGGGTATTCAGCGTACTGTTACTCAGATTTTCATGCTTGTAAGGTGGATATACAATCAGACAACATATGGTGACTGAAGCTCAGGGAATAACGTACGTAATAGACATCTTCTCATTGAGTAAGGCGGGTCCCGTTGTAGAATATGTGGTGTATCAAAATTAAAGCAGAACGAACTTCTGTAGAGTAAGAGGGAGTAATCCAGACTAATAGGCATCATGGTACAACTATTCTGTGACAAGTAGATGTTCGTCGGTTTGAATAAATAAAAATTGTTTGGAAACTGTCCAGGAGGAATCTCTTACGTTGGCGATAATCCAGGAGGAATCTCCTATGTTGGCGATAATTATTAGATAATAATTCTGCTTTCCACTAAATAATGTCAATGGCTGGACTCTACTATATAGAACTTTTCAGTCAAGCAAAAACTGCGATTACTTGATAGTGATGTATAGTGTAGCTTTGTCAACAATGCTTCGTGGTATTGCAAAATGTGCGGGTCTTCGTACCAATTTTCCCACAGAAGCTAGGACAGGACAATGGGGTTTTACATGCTTCTTCGTTTGACCGAAAGTAAATTACATTTGATTGATATATCTCTACTTTCGAATGACATACTTCTCTGAGTTGGCTGTTAGAGATATTTCGACAAGTTGAGCATTGCTGTATACCTGTTTAGGTACTTGTTGAGGCTGTAATGTGGAATCAGGGAAGTGATTTTGTCTTGGCAAGTATAATTGATGTAAACGTTATGGATGTTGAAAAGTTTATTATACTGATAGGTTGTATTGTTTCTGTCTCTGTTCATGGTTCCATCCAAATTATATAGTGGATTATCTCTTATACTGAGACTCATCTCTAATGAGGGTGGAATTTTCTCTCTGTATACTAGGTTCTAATTGATGTCGCATCTACCTGGAGCATCAATGTTATAAGAGACAATTTTGTTAAAGATGAATTTGTGCGCATATAATTCACAGAATCTTCAACACATTTCGGGGAAAAGGTTTCTAATCATAGATACGAATGGCTAGCAATTTTCTAGCCGTATATTATTTTCATTTGGCTTTCTATAATAATAGTATTTAACAGTCTTTATTTCTCTTATGTATAGGATAATACTTGGCTATCATTAAATTTGTACTTGTGTGTGTACTTGCACGAAAAGCTTACTTCGGTGGGATTTGAACCAAGGGCATAGAGAGTCGGAATGATTACCGCGCAATATCCAAAGCTTTAACGAATCTACCAGTTGGCTGACTTAAACATGCGCACACATATACATGCATATACATGTATTGACAAACTGATTGAATTAGTCCAGGATTTACTATTTCTGAAAAAACCAAAAAAAAAAAAGAATTCACAAAGAAACAAGACCAAACGAGAAGAAAATCCTGTCTGGAGACCCTTTAATCAGAACTAACCTGGGGCTAGCAGCAGCAGCAGCAGCAACAACAACAAAAGCCAAAACAACAGCAGTAGCAACAACAACAACAGCAGTAGTAGCAATGAACAAACCGGATCTCAACTTCTCAAAAGGGGAAAAAATGGAAAGTTTATTCATCCATCCCTCCATCCATACATACATGTGTGCGGTTGTGTTTCTATCTATCTATCTATCTATCTATCTATCTATCTATCTATCTATCTATCTGTGCATTCATACATTCACACTCACGCACACACATACATACATGCATACATGCACACATACACATGCACACATACACACACACACACATATATGTACACGTACACACAGTCACATACGCATACATGTATGTACCATGATAAACTGTATGGGCGTGTTTGTGTGTATTTGTGTGTATGTACATATATATTTATATAACAGCACACACACACACACACGCAC
>NC_068992.1:61918547-61919378 GCF_001194135.2 Octopus bimaculoides
TATATGTATATATGTATGGGATATGTATATATATATATATATGTATATATATATATATATATATATGCAGATATACATGCATACACACGCACACGCTTTCTGGTACACACACACACATATACGCACACACACACTGAGACGTTTTCTGAGTGGGTGGGTATAACACAGAAAAAAAAACATGCGTACCCAGACAGTTTACATGGGTGCACGAGGTAACAGCGGAACAGAAGAGCAGAAGCGATTCACCCGACCCTCTGTACTCCACAGATAATCGAGATAAAGTTATACATGTGTACGCATTAAAGTAATTATGTTAACTACCTGTCACTCATCATATAAGTCCATCATCCAGCCACCCGTCCTTCTATCTATTATCTCATCTGCGTCAGTCTGCCTGACTGCCTGTGTGTCTGTCTGACTGTCTGCCTCTCTTTCTCTCTCTTACACACACACACACACTGTCCGTCTGTCTGTCTATGTATGTTTGCCTGTCTGTCAGTCTGTCTGTCTATCTACCTGTCTCTCTTTCTCTCTGTATGTATGTATGTATGTATGTATGTACCTATCTCTCTCTCTCCCCCTTCTCTCTCCCCCTTCTCTCTTTCGCTCTCTCTCTCTCTCTCTCTCTCTCTCTCTCTCTCTCTCTCTCTCTCTATCTATCTATCTATTCTTTTTGGTGTTTGTAATGTGAGTGGGTGTGTATTTCTAAAGGTAAGACCTGCCCTTCCAAAATGAAGGAAATTCGAACGAGGCAAAGCAGAAACTAAACACACACACACAGACACACATTTACGCACGCGCACACACACACACACACACACACACACACGC
>NC_068992.1:61925173-61926180 GCF_001194135.2 Octopus bimaculoides
ATTTTCCAGCTTCATGTCTTCTGATTGTGCATATAAATTCAGTATGATACACAAACGACGACCTAAAATAGGAGACTTACGTGAATGTGAGAACTGGAGACGTTATCTCTGTCGATGAAAGTGTTCTATAAAACAATTTTAAGCAGAATTGAACCGTTGTTGGTAAGATTGTTGGTAAGACACGAGAGCGCATCCAGCGATCCATTTTTTATGGTAAGACATATTATATAAGAGACAGACGATTAAGGGGTTTCCATTAATCCTTTAATCTTATATTTGGCTGATTTACAGAACGCGTTTAAAATTATATAAAGACAAGCATTGCTACTGATAATAGGAAGAGGCAGCATATCTCAAAAGAATATATTGACATTAATTTAAAGGTGCGTGAAGAAACATTTTGATTAAACAGTTCGATATTTTGGGTCTCCCAGTCAAAGAGGTGAGATGTTCGTAAAAAAAGCCAGATTCAAAAGTGCTCCAGGGAAATAATGGTGTCTCGTATAAGCTTTACAAGTACGACTCTACGTCCTCACCAACCCAGTGAAAATTGGTGTTTGGAGTGTCTGCTTGTACCTGTATCAATTTAGAAGAAAGCACCATCAGTTGATCGTTTCTATCTTAACCACTTCTAAGGTATTTTAGAAGGGTATAAGATGTATCAACAAAATGAATGTCAAAAGCTTCTTATCACAGCAGTTTCAGGTCGAATTTTTCTCAACTATTTATTCAACTTGGAAAAGGGTTATCTTCATTCGGAATACATACACACATGCATGCATACATACATAAAAACATAATAGATACATATGTATATATATAACGTGCATAGATATGCATATATAGCTGAACTGAGTGGCGACTTTAAAAGTCGCTTCATAAACCATGTTGCGACATTTTCCAATAAGAGCGCAAGAGTCATGCACATCGCTCCTGGACCTTGCGTGGGAACTTAGAAAACAAAGCGATAAGATATATGGTCAGTTTTCAGAAACGCAAAGCCCTAT
>NC_068992.1:61926274-61927109 GCF_001194135.2 Octopus bimaculoides
ATATATATATATATATATATATATATATATATATATAAGTATACACACACTCACACCACACACATATATGTATATATATAACGTGCATAGATATGCATATATAGCTGAACTGAGTGGCGACTTTAAAAGTCGCTTCATAAACCATGTTGCGACATTTTCCAATAAGAGCGCAAGAGTCATGCACATCGCTCCTGGACCTTGCGTGGGAACTTAGAAAACAAAGCGATAAGATATATGGTCAGTTTTCAGAAACGCAAAGCCCTATGATGCACACGCCAGAGTTTGCAACTTATGTATGTAAGAAACTCTAGAGATAATTTTATGTAAGGATAAACCGATAAATAAGCATTTTGAGGATATACTTAGATGTAACCATAAATTAAAAAGCTCCTATATTTAGTAAAAATACTATAGGGAACTCTAGATGATATTGAAACTGCTTTTATCAAAACACGCATTCACATGAATGGATAATTTGTATTGGTAGGCTGGAATCGTTGTTTGTTTGCATGTTAAATGACTTGTAATATGTTGTATAAGTCGTTTGGTATCCCATGAACAGATAACTCGTAAGAACGAGCAGATACTGCCGGGTTCCTGTAAAAATTTATGTCTATATAAGTCGTATGAAAAATAGTAATAATTACTATATATCGGTTTTATTCACCTAAAGGAATGACTTTAATTAACCAATAACCAGTCGACATCATCATTACACACACACACACACACACACACACACGCCCCCCACCCACACATACTCACGCATAACACACGTGTGCACATACATGTATTTATTTTTGCTTTGGGTCATAATAGGTATACATAAATATAA
>NC_068992.1:61927859-61928512 GCF_001194135.2 Octopus bimaculoides
TATATATATACATATATATACACACATACGTGCACTTGTGCATATTGGTAGAGTCATTTCAATGATTTGAAGTGAGTTTATCAATACGTAACAATATATATTCCAAGATAAAATCATAGATTCGGTATCTAGATATACACATATAGGGGCATATACAAACATCCATCCCTTCTGTCTTTCAGCCTCTCTCTCACTCACTCTCTCTCTAACTCACCATCTCTATCACTCACCCTCTCCCTTCTTATATATGTGGTGTATGTGTGTATTTGTGTGTGTGTGTATCCATATAGCAATACACATACACACGCACACACACACACATATATGTATGTACATATAGAAACATATACACATGCACACACATTTATACATAGTGTATATATAGTTTAAAGCTACAAGTATAGTTTTGTACGAGTGCGTGTGTATAACTCTGTGTGTGTATGTATGTGTGTGTTGTAAGGTTGTTATGTGTTTATGAGACACTTCCTTCTGTTGTCTTCATATATTTCACACTTCTCCCTCTCCCCCTTTCCGTCTCCCCCTTTCCGTCTCCCCCTTTCCCTCTCCCCCTTTCCCTCTCGCCCCTCCCTTTCTCTTTGGTTTGTCTGTCTGTCTGTCTCTTTTCCCCAGACACGTCCAATGTTTTATTCCCC
>NC_068992.1:61930243-61932605 GCF_001194135.2 Octopus bimaculoides
TATATATATATATATATATATATATTACTACACAGCCACACATCTGCGTATGTATGTCTTTGTGCATATGTTGTTTTTTGCACCCCACCACCGTTTGACTACCGGTGCTGGTTTGCTTACGTCCGCGTAACTTATCGGCAAAAGAACCCAATAAAATAAGTACCAGATATTAAAAAATCTTTCGCTTGCTCAACTAAACCTCTTGAAAGTGGTGCCCAAGCATGGCCGCAATCCAATGAATGGAACCAGTAAAAGATAAAAGGTAAAGTGAATCGATCTCACCTTTGACGCTTTCGGAGTCGATAGAATATGTAACAGCTTTTTTTTTATGTCTTTTAGTTATGAAGGAAAAGTGGTGCTCAAATAGCTCACGATGCCAAAGTTTGGTGTCAACCTCCTCAGGATCTTCTATACATATATCACTGCATATCACTCCCGTCTTCACTTCAGGGTGTAGAGTCGAAGCTCTTTCAGTCTCGCCCAGTAACTCAGCTGTTCCATTGATGCCACTACTTGATGTAGCACTGCTGAACTCCCTCATGTTTTGCTAATTATTTGACTGTGTGGGGAGACTATAATAGAACCAGCATAGTTTCCTTGTCCCTCTTTCTAAAAGAGGTACTCCACTTACTGTCACTGTCTACATGGAGAAGGTCTTATTGGCTATCACAGCCTAGCTTCTGTCTTTTAAGAAGTCATGTAACCACTCTCCCAGTTTTTCCACTATGCCGAGTCTCCGTAGCTTGTAACATATCCCATGACGGAACTTATCAAAGGCCTCTGCAAAATCGAGATATCTCACATTCGCGTTTGAGCGATTCATTACTTGTTTCAATACTTGTTTCACAGACACATGCATGCATGCATTTTCATATGAACATACATACATACATACACATATATACATACATACATACATACATACATACATACATACACACATACATACATGCATGCATACAAACATACAAACATTCAAACATACACATACATACATACATACATACATACATACATATATACGTACATACACACATAACGTACGCACATATATACATTACGTACGTTATATATATATATACATCACATACATTCATACGTACACACATAACAAATTTACATGAAAAACTTAGAATTATTAGGTTTTTCGAAGAAAGACCAATAGAAAGTGATACACATTTTCCAAATCCAGTCTGTAAATGTCACAGTAACGATTTGTAAAACATTCCAAAGATTCTCCATCTGAGATTCTTTAGGTGAATACGAGGTGGTATCAAAAAGTTCTAGGACTAATTTTGTAGCGCGTCAACAGATGGCAGCACACGGTTGCATGTTCGGTGAAAGCTAGCAGTGGTCTGTATGAGGCAGTGCGCTAAGTGACATCACTGCGTTTATTTCGCAAGTTGTGAAATTTTTGTTTTTGTGATATACTGTAGTCTGTGATTTTGTTATGGACAGGAACAAAGAGCCAACGTGAAATTTTGCGCTAAACTTGGGAAGTCTGCTACAGAGACATTGATCATGCTTCGGCAAGCTTATAGCGACGAGGCAAAGGGTCGTACGCAATATTTCAAGTGGTACGGGCGCTTCAAAAGCGGAAGAACATCCCTGGAAGAGCTGTCACGAGCATCATCCCTGGAAATGTGGTATTGTGCATCGTGAATTCGCCCCTAAAGGTCAGACCATCAATCGAGTGTTGTACTGCGAGGTTTTGAAGCTTATGAGGGAGGACGTTTGGCGAAAGTGACCGGATCTGTAGAGTGCGAAGAATTGGATTCTTCAGCGAGCTCTCTTCACTCGTGAGCTTTTCACCAAAACAACATGGTGTCGCTTCCACACCCATCCTGTTCGCCAGACTTAGTACCTGCGGACTTCCACTTCCCCCACCAAGATAAAAATGCAGCTCAAAGGTTGCTGTTTTAACACCGTTATTGAGACCCAGAGGGAATCACAGAAAGTCCTTTACTCGCTTACGGAAAACGATTTCCAGGCCGGTTTTCAAATGTGGCAGGAACTCTGGCACAGGTGTACTGCTGCGCAAGGTGACTTTTCCGAAGGAGATGATGTTAAAACTTAGGTAAATAAGTTATTTTTTATTAAGCATAACTTATCCGAGAACCTGTTGATATTACGTCATAGATGCACACTTGGGTGTGTATGTCGACAGCTCAACCAACATACCAACTCAACCACATTTACAAACACCAGGAACTATCTTAACTCAAAATGTCTTATCGTTTTGTTAGCGACCGGCTTGAACCCTTTTAAGAACTTTAAATAAACTCATAGAAAAAAAAGCATACATACATACATAGACTAGACACAGAAACTCACACGTTCAAAACTCAAGTACTCTTAATTT
>NC_068992.1:61933503-61934919 GCF_001194135.2 Octopus bimaculoides
ATATATATATATATATATAAATATATATGTATATATTCATTCAAGATGGTCAACCGCGTTTGGAGAGATACTTTAAAGATATGTCTTTCGGCTAAACAAGACGATTAAAATGCACGTAAGTGATCAAATATCGACCATGCTGGGACGAATCGAATCGATCAGGATGTAATAATAACTTTTGTACAATGTTTTTCCTGCCAGACCTCATCACTCTAACCTTTGCTCCTTCATCTTCTTTCTTTCTTTCTTTCTTTCCCTTGTCTCTGTTTCCCTCCCACTCCTCCTCCTCACTCTCTCCGTTTTGTCTTGTTTTCGTCTCTTCAGAGTCTCTCTTGTAAGTTCTCCTTTGTCTGAACGACTGTGTTTATATCTACCAGTCTATCTGTCTGCCTGTCTGTTTTTCTGTCTGTCTACCGATCTGTCTGCCTGTTTGTCTTTCTGTGTCTTTCGCTCTACCTGCCTGTTTGTCAATCGGAGTACCTACCTACCTACCTACCTACCTACCTACCTACCTACCTACCTACCCATTATTTATTTTGGTCTAAAGATATTCGGCCGCAATGATTGATATTGAGCAGCCATTATGAGTCCTGTTTCTTTCTTAAGATCTCCATTCTTCAGCCATAACCCAAACTTCTCTGCTGCAACGTCCTGCATTTTTCTGGGATGCTTACCGTGTAGTTCTTTTATCCAGATGTTTCTTTCTCGCTCCTGTTTTCTTCTCTTCTTGTATTCTGTTACCGTCTCCGTAGCATCTTTCTCCTCTCCTTTGGATTGCTTTTCACGAGGGTGGAGAGGGAAATGCTGTCCTCAAGGGAATTTATTGAAAGGTGGATGAAAGTTGCGTAAATGGCAGCAGTGGGTAATACTGCTCTAAGTATAGACTTGTGTGTGGGAGAACGAGAATTGAAGAGGACACGGGATTTGGTGTTCAAGGAGATCTTGAAAGGTCGGTTCTTCGGTTATCCCTAGAGACTCTCCTGTGTCAGGAGGACAACATCATATCATCACTCACTTTTATATTATATTATTTTTATTATTGCATACTATGTATAATAAGTATAGAAGGAATGTCGATTAAAATAGTACTCGAATACCTCCAGTATTCGAGTATTATTTTTCCTACTTCGTTTTACATTTATATGCTTACTCTCTCTCTCTCTATATATATACATATATGCACACACACATATATATACACACATATAAACATATATAGACACACACACACACACACACACACACACACACACACACATACACACACACATTTCTTATCTCATATGTAAACCCCCACACTTGTCTGTTTTTGTATTGTCCTCCCTATCCTTCGCTCTGGCAGCAAATAACAGAAGTCCTCCTCCTCCTTCTCCCCCTCCTTCTCCCCCTCCTTCTCCCCCTCCTTCTCCCCCTCCT
>NC_068992.1:61935180-61936332 GCF_001194135.2 Octopus bimaculoides
AGCATCATTGTTGTTGTTGTCGTTGTTATTATTATCGGAATGTAAGGGATTTCTCCATAAAAAAAACTGACCATGCTATTGAATTATGGAGGCCAGAAATCGTAAAGGACGGAAACTAAACATTGTTATGTCACAGACTTAGCAATATCGTCTGATAATAGAGTGGAAATGAAGGAAAGATTAAATTTGAGAAATATCAGGATCTATTCAGAGAGCTGAAGAGATTGTGAAAGACTAAAACAACAACTATTCCTGTGATAATCGGTGCATTTGACGCGTTTGACACAGCATCTGAACAGCAACGTAAGAGACCGAAAGACGTTGGAATCGAGGAATTGTCGACCTGCAGTGAAGTATTGTCCTGTCACCTGTAGGGATACTGTGAAAGATTCTTGATATTTGAGGAGACTCGTTTTCACCAGGCATCGAAATTAGCACTTAAACAGAATTCGGATAATGATGATGATGATGATGATGATGATGATGATGATGATGATGATAATAATAATAATAATAATAATAATAATAATAATAATAATACAAACGAACACAAAAATCGCCACGATAGGGTAGGACAGTATTTACATTGGAAAATATGTAAACACTACAAAATCAACATTCCTGCTTACTCATATGAACATCATCTTGAGCCAGTCGTTGGAGGTAAAAAATCACTATCCTCTGGGATCTTCCAGTCAACACCGACAGAACGATCCAAGCTAATTGATCAGACATAGTAATTAAAGACAAGGAAGAAAATACTTGTAGGCTAATAGATGATAAAAATATATCTGTAAAGGAATTTTACATATTAAGTAAATGTAAGGACCTGGAAATTGAAATACAAAAGATGTGGCATCTTAAAGCGAAATTTGTTCCTGTTATTGCCCTAGGTATGATAAGAAAGGGATATCAACAACATGTAGATAATATCCCAAGAGAACCATGTCTCAGAGAAATCCTAATGATTGTGCTGACAAGTGCTGCCCACATCCCTAGAAAAGCCCTATCAATTTACATATCTGTGTCGTATTACATGAAGATATTTCGCGACTGCCCCTGCCACTTCCCCTCCCCAGCTTTCAGTCATACTGTAACATCACTTATCCTTCACTCGTCCTAGGATGCTGGGTGTGTCTCGGCAAGTGATTG
>NC_068992.1:61936432-61937744 GCF_001194135.2 Octopus bimaculoides
TAATAATAATAATGCAGTGCCAGGCAGTGGTTTCATGGCTTCTCATCTTAACTGATTGAAGTGTTATTATGTACATTGTTTTGTCTTGGTATAAAAGATGGGCTACAGCAAATATTCTGCTCAATACCACAGATTTGCTTGTCAGATGTTTGATCGTAACCAGTTGAGCATGTCCCTTGGTGGCTGACGATATGTAGATCTCTGGTCACGAGCAGAAGTAGTGGGGAAGCATCATAGCCACGTGTTGAGAGGAATTTCTTTGGGGTTTGGATAATTAACTTTTGGAAACATGGGTGTTTCGTTCAATATCTGTAGACAATCCTTATTCAGGGACCTTTTGAGCGTAATGGGCTACACGACCTGAAGAAAATTTAACTGGGCTCCATCTGCAAAGTCATGCGCTGTTAATCTTGATGTGGGATCACCATGTCGCACACTTATAGTTGTGATGCATGTGCCTGTTTACTTACCCTCACAAAACAGGCAGTTATGATGGGTATACTGGACTTTGTATATTTTACCCCAATGTCACTTTCATCGCATGCACTGCTTTCTCACGTAATAATAATATTGACCCGGAACTATCAAGACAATGTGATGAAAAATGGCGTGGACTGAAACTGCTTATACTGCAACGATGGGATAGAAACAGTGGACCACATAATCTTTGGATGTAAGGTTTCAGCACCTGCAGAGAACACATCAAGACACGACAGAGATGGTCAATATCTACATTGGATAATCTGACGGCTCTATAAAATCAAAACTACTGACAAATGATACAAGCACGACCCTGAGGCTGCAACTGAGGGAGAAAATGTAACGATTCTTTGGACTTCCCAGTATGTACAAATCGTATCATCAAGGCAAATAAACCAGATATTGTTGCGAAAGACAAAAGCAATAAAGTCTGTTTATTGATTGACATGAGCATAATATCTCGGCAAAAGAATTTGATAAGCTCAGAAAATATAAGGGATCTGCTAATCGAAATCGAAAAGATGTGGCATCTCAAGACGGTTACAATACCAGTGATTGTAGGAGCACTTGGAATGATCAAAAAAGGAACTGAAAATTATTTTAGAATGATCCCTGGCTTACCATCCATGCAGGAAGTGCAAAAGATTGTCTTAAATGGTACGTCACACGTATTGAGAAGAGCATGTCGCTGTGAATTTTCTTTCCTTTTCCCCCTCTATTTGTTTACTTTTCTATTTTTCGTTTTCTTTTTCTCTCTGTCTTCCTCCTTTTCACTATCACATGAAGCTGTAAATGAACAACCTGGTGTACTTGTTTTAATAACCTACCAATG
>NC_068992.1:61938109-61938661 GCF_001194135.2 Octopus bimaculoides
AATAATAATAATGATAATAATAATAATAATAATAATAATAATAATAATAATAATAATAATAATAATAATAATAATAATGATAATAATAATAATAATTTTGGGACAAAGCCAGAAATTTCGGGGGAGGGGCTAAGTCGATTACACCAGTCCCAGTGTTCAACTGGTACTTATTTTATCGACCCTGAAAGGATGACAGGTAAAGTCGGCCTCGGCGGAAATTGAACTCAGAACCTAAGGACGGACGAATTTCCAGAAAGCATTTTGCCCGGCATGCTAACGATTCTAGCAGCTTGCTGCCCTCAAATAATAATAATAACAACAACAACAACAACAACAACAACAACAAAAAGTTAAGCTGTAAATACACGTATTGCACCTGTGTTTTCTGCCTATTTTTGATTTACATTCAGTAAAAGTAATCAATCCTAGTTTCACATTTTTACTACGAAACAATAATTGTTGTACGAAACAAAAGAAAATGTTTTGATTTTATGTATGTATGTATGCATGTAATGTATCTATCTATCTATCTATCTATCTATCTATATATAT
>NC_068992.1:61943211-61943859 GCF_001194135.2 Octopus bimaculoides
TTATTATTATTATTATTATTATTATTATTATTATTATTATTATTATTATTGTTATTATTATATGCTTGACTTTTGCTTTGTATTTGTACAAGTTGGTTCCAAGTCTCACCCAGAGACCTCAAGAAACAACAAGTTAGACGTTCATGTTGGTGTTATGCCTAGGGTGTCACATATTTGGTTTTGCACATAGTATTGTTCTAGAGAAGGTCTATTATTGTTGTTGGAGCTCCTGGAGTCTTGCATGCTTAGTGGTCTTACTACCTGAGCCTACGGTACCATACTATTCGTTCTTTTCAGCTATCTAACACTTTCATTATTATATACATATATAATACGCACATTTTATATATGTATGTATGTATGTATGTATGTCTATATCTATACACACACACACGCGCGCGCGCACATATATATAAATCATAGCCAATATATTTATGCATTCTATGGAAACGTATTGAGTTCTTTATTAGATAATATTTGCACTATACAAAATATATGTTGATAATATATATTTGTATATATGTATGCATATATGCATGTATGTAGGCATGTATGTATGTATGTATGTATGCATGTATATATGTATCTGTATGTATATATATATATATATCTATGCATATATATATATATATATATATATATATATAT
>NC_068992.1:61944990-61945452 GCF_001194135.2 Octopus bimaculoides
TATATATATATATATACATATATATATATATACATATATATATATATACACACACACACACATATATATATATATGTATGTATATATATATATATATATATGTATATATATATATATATATATGTTTATATGTACGTTTATATACGTATGTACACGTGTGTGCATTTGTGTGTGTATGGTGTGTGTATAGTTTTCTGTGGAGAGTATGTTTATATTTTTATTGGTCAGTTAGTGTGTGATTGTGTATGTGTATGTGTATGTGTGCGTTGTGTAAGTATATTTGTGTGCATTAGTTAATATTTGAGCGTATGTGGGGTTAGTATGTATATATATGCATATATAGTGTACATGTGTTGGCATATGTAAATGTGTGTATATGCGTATGTCTTGTATGCTTATCCGTATATATATGTATGTATATATATATATACACACACACATATGTATATATATGTATATATA
>NC_068992.1:61945674-61949964 GCF_001194135.2 Octopus bimaculoides
ATATATATATATATATATACATATATATATATATTCATAATAAAGGTGGCTATGTATATATATATATGTGTGTGTGTGCATAGTACGTATTTGAATATGTTTATGCATACCAATGTGTGTGTACTTATGTATATGTATCTATATATGTGTATCCATGAATCTATGTATACGTATACATATGTATATACGTTTGTGTATACGAATGTGTGTGTACGTGTACATATATGTATGTATGTGTCTGTGCGTTATGTTATTAACGTACCTCGAGTTTTTTGTCCCTATTTCAGATATTATGACGATTGATGTGTAATAATTTCTTTAGACTAAGCAGAACACCTCAGATCTGAATGCGAAGGAGAAACGGGATGTTTTGACCTCATGCCTTTCCTAAACTGTGTTATTAACCAACCAGGAAAAATCTGGTGTGCATACACAAGTTGTGTAGCGGATTCAAACTTGTGAAGGTCTTATTTATTTCTTATAGCATTGGTCTAGAAATATTAATTCTTAATTCTAATTTTGTAGACACCATATTAAGAAGGTTTACATGATACGTCCTGGAGTGATGTCGTGAAATAATGCATTGCTTATAGGTGTAGTGTTGTAGAATAAAATAGTTTAACTATAGAGGAGAAACGGGCCAAGTTAGGAAGCATATATTCTGGTCACTGGTGGAACATATAAAAGTGTGGACCCCCTTCCTGAACCGGGTGGTGAGTTGTGTCTTTGAGCAGAGTACTACTTCTTTCCTATTTGATCCAGGCTACTCAGCGGTAAATGGGCATCAACCGAATGGTGATGCAGCCCCATCTCTAACTCTCCCTCTGCCTCTCTCCCTCTCTGTCTCTGTGTGCCTCTCTGCCTCTTTCTCTCTCTCTCTCCCTCTCCGCCATCTGCCTCTCTCTTTCTCTTTCCCTCTGCCTCTCTGCTTGTCTGCCTGTCTGTCTATCTGTCTGCCTGTCTGCCTGTCTATCTGTCTGTCTGTTTCTCTGTTTCTCTCTATCTGCCTCTCTGTCTGTCTGACTGTCTGCCTGTCTCTCTTTCTCTACCTCTCCCTTCTCCCCCTCTGACTCTCTGTCTGTCTGCCTGTCTGTCTCTGTCTTTCTCTGTCTCTCTCACTAGCTGTCACATACTCAGTGTTTTGCTGTGTCAACGACGTGATGGCTGAGAGGGTTTCTGTGCCTGTTCACCACTACACAGGCACCAAAAACAATTAGCGAAAACATGGTACATGTTACCAAGCCGTCCACACTTACGTATGACGGCTACGGCTTTCTTTTTCTATGTAAACTCAGTTTTAAAATACCAATTCGTTTTGAAACGCCACATGATATATGATCTTAAGATATATAATATACAATGTCGCGGTTTCAAAATATGCTATATATTGTCTTATTTTGTTTAGGATAAAGGATATTGTCTCTGTTTTAGGAAAAAATGTCTGGTTAATCATTTTAGAATGTAATGTGATATACTACGATGTTGTATAAAGTGTCTTGGTTTGCAAATATAATATATGGCGTCTCACTGTTTTAGAATATATAAGGTGCGGTGGGTAAATTGTAACCATTATATATTTTTAATTTCGCGCATGTGCATTGTTTGTCTTTGATTTAGTCGACTACACAGTATAGTAGGGTCAGTTGGTGACCGTCTGTGAGAAAAACAACACCCTGACGTAATTCACTCTGCCAGAAATTTAGAAAAGACATACTGTACTACTTGGCATTCGCGCCGGAAGCCCCAATACGAACAGATGGTGAACACACAGCATAACCGTTGGCTTACCGTGTCCCCAAAACATGTACCGAGAGTGATAAAAATCAAACATCTGGTCAACATCATCACTGGTGATGACATCGTTATGCTTCCATTCATCTTCCCACACGGCCTCAGACTCAACACGTCGGCCTACATCAAGTACCTGGAGGAGGTAGTACTGCTCTGGGTCAGAAGGGTGGCTGTTGGAAGGCCTTAAGTCTGGCAACAGGACTCCGCACCATATCACACAAGCAGGAGAACGTAGTTATGGCTGTAAGACAATTTCTGAAATCAAATCTTCCCTAACATTTGGCCACCTAACTTCCCAGACTGCAACCCCCTTTATTATGCGTGAGGCGAAGTTGAGCGAGAAACCAACAAAACTCCTTGTAACACCAAAGATGAACTGAAGGCAAGGATTATGGCAGCATTCGGCAACTTAAACAAGGAGACCATCCAGAAGAGTTGCAGGAGATTCCGAAGTCATCTGGAGGTTGTGGTTGAAGCCAATGGCGATTTTATTGGATAAATTTACTCTTTAGTTTTTCAAGATATTTTTACGTAATTTTGGTAAATATATCTGTTAAAATGAAATGCCAGTGTTATTTTCATTTATTCACCGCACCCAATATATTTGTACATTGGTGCCTCCTGCTTCTAAAACATGGTGTCTAACTTTTCAAAATATAATATATAGTGTCTTAGGTTTTAGACTATGATATATGATGTCTCGCTTTTTGAATAGAAACATGGCATCAAGTTTGAGAACAAAATATATGGTATCTTAGCATTAGTATAATAAATATCAATTTCAAATTTTATCACAAGGCCAGCAGTTTCTGGGAAAGGAGTAAGTCGATTACATCGATCCCAGTGTTCAACTGGTACTTATTTTATTGACCCCAAAATGAGGGAAAGGCGGAACCTGAACTGAGAACGTGAAGATGGCCGAAATGCCGGTAAGCTTTTCGCCAGGCATGTAAACGATTCTGCCAGTTCGCCGCCTCAATATAATAAATATTGCCACTAGATTTTAGAATATAACACACTATTTTGTTATTAGCGACGGAAGCAGTATTAGTTCAAATTAGTTACATGCGTATCATACTTAAAGCATATATACTGTTGAAAGCCTTCTAAACTGCAGTATTCATCTCGAGACAGCAACTGATATATTTCTGTGTTTTTTTTTTAACATTATACATCTATTTGAAATGCTTTCTCGAAACGAGTGCCACAGCTTAGAAGGCCTTCAGCTGTATACGTGCTTTAAGTATAATATACAGATCGAGATATAATACATAACACCAGACTTTCAAAATATGATGTAAAATGTCTCGGTTATAATATATGATGAATGATGTCTCAGTTTTAATATGTAATGCATAATGTTTGAGAAGAAACTAGCATCTCGGTGTTTCGCTGCAAAATCAATTTAGCATGTACTCTAACAAAACTGATCCTTTAACTCAGCGAAATTAGCCAGTCATAGAGAGGACCACTGATTTAAATACAAGATTAAAACAATACAGCACGAGTCACAGTTATGGAGATTAGAACACTCGATCCTGAAGCTCAAATGGTTCAACCATTTTATCTTTGGAATCGTTGTAATTTTTACACAACTCAGAAACGCCTGTATGGTCCAAAATATGAGGTATCGGGTTCGAATTTCCAATGGAGTATCTTTGGCATGTGTCTTCTAACATAGCCTCGGATCAATCAAAGCCTAATGAATGAAATTAAATAGACGCATTATTGCTTCACATGGTTACTACATATTATTACTTCACAACACTATTTCACATTATTTATTCACATAACTAGTTCAGATCACTGCAGTACACAACTGCTTCATATGTCTGCTTCACATGACTGCTTCACATGACTACTTCACGTTACTGCTCCATATGACTGCTTCACAACTGCTTCATATGACTGCTTCACATGACTACTTCACGTTACTGCTCCATATGACTGCTTCACAACTGCTTCACACAACCACTTCATAATGGCCACGCAACTGTTACAAATGTAGGATTTTTTCTGCGTGAGAAAATACTTTATCACTGAAGCATTGATGTTGTTGTTGGCTTTCTTTCTGGTTCTCTCCACATGCTTCAATCTATAGGAGACTATCCAATGTCGGTTTTTAAAAGGAACATTATATAATATAGTCTAGGTAACGCTAGTTCGTGAAAAGACAGGATGGCTATAGCAGGGATATCTTAGAACAATGGTCGACTCAGTAACGACTAACCTGGGGCGAAACAGCAAAATAATAACAGCAATCTACAGAAGCCCAATCTACACAAATGCATCAGCTTTAGGCTTCTCATTTAAGTTATATACAATATCTGTAATACATACCAATCAATTTTATCATATACAAAGTTACTTGGAAATGGATGCGTGGCGTCCAATTAAATAATAAAATAATTAATATATATCTATATATATATATATATGTGTGTGTGTGTGTGTGTGTTTGTGTGTGTGTGTGTGTGTGTGTGTGCATGTGTGTGTGTG
>NC_068992.1:61951009-61953509 GCF_001194135.2 Octopus bimaculoides
ATGATGATAATAATAATAATAATAATAATAATAATAATGATAATAATAATAATAATAATGATGATGATGATGATGATGATGATGATGATGATGATGATGATGATGATGATGATGATGATAATGATGATGATGATAATAATAATAATAATAATAATAATAATAATAATAATAATAATAATAAAAATAACATCGAAAAATACCTTATGTTCGAAAGTTCCCCAAGTCACCTGATGAGGGCTGGAGGGTATATCAGCCGAAACGTTATATTAACAACAAACAAGATGAGGATAAATATCCGTCAAATGTAAATAATGTAAATAATGTACATAATTCCTCATCTCTTAAATATAGAACTGTAAGGTCAGAGAACTAATTTAGATTGAGTTGATAGGAGCAACGCCCGATGATTGTCAGCTCTGAAAAGAACAATTAAATTAGAACCAAAAGATTTAGTATGGAAATAACGATAAAGAATTCTAGAATAGAGGGTGAACTAGTTAGTGATCTAGAAGAGGCACTTAGAAAATGAATTGTGACTGACGTGCTGATGGTGAGATTGGTCATTGAGGGATTACTCAGCGCTAAATGCGAAGGCTGCATTGTCAGAGCAAGATTGAGTTCTCTGATCCATGATAATGCAAAAGCCGTTTATGAACCTGACTATAGAGGCGCAACTTGGCAGCAAAGCCACAATTCGGTCTTTGATCAGGAGGGGCGCATGTAATTCGATTCCAAGCAGATATATGCAGCTTTTCAATTGTGCTTCGCTCAACTGTATGGAGTGGTCGGTGAGCTGGAGATGGGAATGATCTTTACCGCTTACATCCACAGTCTAGCGTTGCTCTCGAATGGAAATGGAGAGTTTTGACAACTTCAGGCCTATGACCTTGCTAAATGAATAGCTGAAGATGCTGTCGTTGGTACTCTAGTAGATGAGGTACAGACATGTGCCATACTAGAAAGATCTGTCCGTGACACCCTCCATCTCAAGCAATACATCACAGAAAAGGTGGGTAAAGAACCGGGAATGGGTGGAGCCCTGATCAATTTAGATTGGTTGAAAGCTTTTCAATACTTGACGGCTGTCCCAAAGGCGGCTGGTTTTTGATTCATCTTCTATCTGTTGGAATCATTTAGTATCTTGAGTTCGGTCCGTCAGGGATGTCCTTTCTCTCCACGTTTTAACGTACTGACTCTATAGCCACTACTGCAGAAAATGGAAGTTTCGCTGGGCATCCCATCTATGATGCAGAAGATCAGTGTTTTCACATCTTCAGCGTGATAACGTCGGTCTAAATTGGGGTTTGTTTAGCAGATACGTCCCTCAGTTTTTGTTTAAAGAAAGAAAGATGGCGGACTGGGATTGCTTATCCACTGAAAAGAAGAGCTAACTATCCGCAGAAGAGAACAGTGAAATTGTAAAAATCAGTGGCAGCAGCCACCACCTACACAAGCATAAATACAACGGAAACAGTGGCAGACCATATTTCTAAAGAAAACAAACGGTTTTTCACAAACGTATCGTTGATGTGTCAGAAAAAAACGAAAAAAAAAAAAAAACGTTAAGTGACGCCAAAGCGCACTTATCAAAGAATGGAAGAACAATATTTCTAAACACGTCAAAGGAAATACATGAATATACTAGAAAAATCCATTATCTACAAGAGTATTTAATCAAAAACCAGGAGACTAGGGTGAATGACGCAGGTCCAGATTAAAAATTGCCAAAGACCAGTTTGAGGTGTAAAAACTTACATCACCTGAAGGAGACGCTTAGGCACTGTTGAGGTGAGATTCCCAACTGAAAAAAAAAAGCCAAAGAAAGAGCAGCAACAACCTTCAAAAGTGACAAATTGTGGTTAATTCCGACATATCTCAGTCGGAGGGTGATTAAAATAAAGGTAGCAGAAGTACCACCAGAAGTGGACATTTCTGTGCTTGTGGCAGCCGTATTATACGATATAGAGAATAAAACAAGTCTCCAAGTCCACAAAGATGGCAAAGAAAAAATGTTCAGGAATGGGAATGGAATTATTGATACAGACCGATTAGATGAGTATCGAAGGCATGCCTGATCTGATCAACCCATAATGGTACACAGGTATTTGTAGCAGTTGAGTGCAGAAAGCCGAGATGCCAGATTTGTGGCGAGACAAACCACTTAAAGGCTTTCTGCCCCATGCAAAGAAAAGAAAAAACCCCTGCTGCTGCTGCTGGCACCTCTAACAAAACAGCATCAGCGTGAATAGCAACAGCAGCAGCATCAACAACGTCACCAATAGCATCAACAGAAGGAGCAGCAGGAGAAATCCATTCAACAACATCAAAAGCAAGCCCCGATAATACACCCTAGAAAAGTAATAAAATCACTTGCATCATAAACGACCAACTTAGAAATGCGCGACTGTGAAAACATACCTCACCTTCTTGCCACGGATTTCTTCGACTGTAAAAGCTCGTCTAGAGAAGAAAACAGTTTGGGAAAACCAGCAGAATAAAT
>NC_068992.1:61957292-61957764 GCF_001194135.2 Octopus bimaculoides
TATATATATATATATATATATATATATATATATATATATGATATATATATATATGATATAATCACACATACATGCATAAACACATCGACATACGTGTATATATGTCGATGTGGATAGTGACAGACAGATAGACAATGAGACAGAGGTAGATAGTATGTTAGAGAGAGAGAGAGAGAGAGAGAGTGAGAGTGAGAGAAGGGGAGAGAGAGAGAGTGAGAGTGAGAGAAGGGGAGAGAGAGAGAGAGAGTGAGAGAGAGGGAACGGTAACGGGGTGAACAATTAAAATGGGTCTATTTTTACATTTATGATTCATGAATGAGATGGAAGATAGAGTTATGGCGATGGTGACGGAGATACCGGTGATGATGGTTGTGGTGGCAGTGGTGGTAGTGGTGGTGTAGGTTCAGGTGCTGGTGGTAGTGATGGTTGTGGTAATACTGAAGATGGTGGTAGTGGTTGATGGTTCTAGTGG
>NC_068992.1:61957774-61960781 GCF_001194135.2 Octopus bimaculoides
GATGATGATGATGATGATGATGATGATGATGATGATGATGATGATGATGGTGGTGATAGTGGTGCTGGAGGATGAGGTAATGGAAGAGGTTGTGGGAGGATGGAGGTGGTGAGAAGTATTGAATATTCGTTCTGGGTTTCGATATTTAGTTCCGTCTTCTCGCCAGAAATGTTAAGGCCCGAACTGGCAGAATCGTTAGCACGCCGGGCGAAATGCTTAGCGGTATTTCGTCTGCCGTTACGTTCTGAGTTCAAATTCCGCCATGGTCGACTTTGCCTTTCATCCTTTCGGAGTCGATAAAGTAAGTACCAGTTACGCAATGGGGTCGATGTATTCGACTTAATCCCTTTGTATGTCCTTGCTTGTCCCCTCTATGTTTAGCCCCTTGTGGGCAATAAAGAAATAAGAAATATGTATATATGTATTAATATAAATAATATATAAATATATGCATTAATCCATACATATATGTACATACCGACATCTATATGTATATATACATGCATAAATGGGTGCAAAACATCAAAAAAAAAAAAAAAACGTTAAACACAATGAGAAACGAAAACATAAAAATGAAAACATAGACAACGAACTTTTTTCGAACAACGAAAAAAACAGAGAAACGAGACATACAACATAAAGAATATACCCCTTCGTCAGTTGTCCCTGTTTCATCCACTCCGCGTTTCAGAAATATGTTACAAAAACAAAATAGAAACTACACATGGAAATGTAAGGGGAAAGTAAGAAGAAAAATAAGTGAAAAATGCACATTGGAAATCAAAAACAGGAAAGGCTTTTTATGAAAAGTAAGGATATATATATATATATATATATATATATATATATATATATATATATATATATATATATATATATATGTATACACTTATACATGCACATATACACATACATATCCATACATAACCACATACACACGCACATATATATATATATATACATATAGAGACACATATATGTATACATGTATACTTACATACATGTATACTTACATACATGCATACACACACACACGCACGCATACATACATACATACACACATATATTTTTAATGCATATACATATATATATATATATATATATATATGGACGCACACACATATATGCCCATACATATACATAAGTGTGAGTGTGTGTGCTCGGGCGTGGTGTACGTTCGGCGTTCCATGATGCGGATTCAGCTATCCGAGATGGACTGAATTATCTTCTCTTTGATTAATCTGTAAGTGGCAGAGTATCTCACAAACACGTGTACCCTTAGAGCGTTTCTCAGGCAGAATCAATGTGCTGCAATAATTTGCATTTTCAGTTCAAATCGGATATAATCTACCCGACAGGCTTCTGTACAGTTTTCGTGCAATCGCCTTCACTCAAAAAGGAATGGGTCGACTCAAAGCTATAGAAGATTATATTTGCCCAAGATACCACGCAATGGGCTCGAAGCCAAGATCTCAAGGTTGCAAAGCGAACTTCTAAACTATCCGCTCACACTGCACCAGATGTGAGTTTGTGTGTGTATGTGTGCATGTGTATGTATGTATGTATGTCATTGTTCAGTTTTATTTCAAGAATTCTTGCCAATAGAGAAAGAGCCAGTTTTTAACCGAGATCCAAAGCTCCTTCATTACAATTTCAACATCAACAACAGGATAATTTTGTATGTATGTATGTATGTATGTATGCATGTATATATGTATGTATGTTTGTATATATATATATATATATATATATATATATATATATATATATGTGTGTGTGTGTGTGTGTGTGTGTGTGTCTTTGTGAGTTGTGTGTGTACACACACACACATAGATTGTCTATAATTTATCTTTACAACTTCCACAATTTATTGTATCTATTAAAGTTGAGATCCACCAATCAACTTCTTTGCCTGTTAAATAATTATTATTATAGTTTTAGTTTAATTACTTTGTTTTAATAGTTAAGTCACTTTCGTTTGGCTTAAAAACCATTTTTTTATCGTCCCTGAATTTTAATGAAAATGATATCACTACAAAAGAAAGCGCAATGTGTACCCTGGTTCATAGAGACCAAATCAGAGACTTGAATCCAGCAGAATTACTGTGCAAAGCATGGAGAAGAATCACCAACTCGTGTAAACATCCGTTTCTGTTTATGGAAACAGGAAACAGGGGCTGGATGACAAAACATCTGTAGAAGACGTTGAGGGAATTCGAATAGCATTTCATCTTAGGGCTACTAAGTCCTTTCGTACCGCATGTAGACAATTAAGTTTACCAAGGTCAACAATTTATAAAACTTAGCACACGAAACTGGAGATTTATGCTTACAAAGAGCAGCTTTTGCAAGAACGTCAGCCAGGTGACAAATCCCAAAGGAAACATTTTCAGTGGACATATTTTAAATGATTGATCTTCCTTCTAGCTACCTCATTGCGAAGCGCAATGATTTCTTGTGTAATATTTTAAAATTAATTTTTAAATGAATTTCAATCATATTTTAATCTATTCGCAACTTGTAAAATTAAAAAAAAAAACGTTTAAGCTTCTTCCCCCTTATGTTTGTCTGTCCTTGTTTGTCCCCTCTCTGTAACGCCTCCAATGGCGAATTTTAATGAAATATAGAAGCTTTATTAGCACAACAATCGTTTCGGCTTCGTTCTGCACTGCTCCCTAGTGGGTGTGGGATGATGTAATGTCATCAGATGCAACATACAGTGCAGGATTCAATCACAGTCCTCCGTGTCTTAACATGGGTCTCCTGACGACAAAGTAAACTTCATTTAACCAAGATACCCTTGGCCTCAAGAGTAGCCTGCGTTATACACTTCGCTTGGATATTTACCCCTTCCGAGGTTCCGCTCTCAGTGAAACAGATGTAGCCCGGATTTTGTCTACTCTATTCCTTAACGCTTGAATTTTTATTCGCATGCCTGGCAATCCTGGCGTCCTCCCGTGAAATATAAAATAATTTTTTTCAGCTTATCGTGCTTCGATACGGAAGA
>NC_068992.1:61961124-61966292 GCF_001194135.2 Octopus bimaculoides
TATTTAGATATATTTCTTGTGTACACACTGATTATTATTGGTGATACATTTTTTTATATTAATCACGTTTCTAAATCTACTACCTAAAATTGCAATTTTTAATTCGCAATTATTATAGTTCATCCAGAAAGTATTATCCAATTAATTAGCGTATTATATTTACCCGTGAATTTTCTCTCAATCACGTGTTCCTAAGGAAGATATATTCAGGTTGATTAATATAACAAGCTACATTAGTTATATAGTTTGTAATCTTCTGACATGCGTTAAACTTAAAGTGGGCTTTTTAAGATGCTTTATTTTATATACGGTTACGTTGTTTATATAAACTATTGTAGGTTACCCACACACCCTTTAGAGAATAAATACTTTCCAGTCACATTAATATGCGTATATTCATATCTATTGATATATACAGAAGGTTACAATCTCCGACACATAAAGTACGTATTTCACAAATTCGTTTGTTTATACTCCAGTATTTGTCCAAAATATACCAAACTTTAATTACTTTACATATACCAGTGTCCGTGAAAATTACAATCTAAAATGTCCGTATAGCATTATTCCATGTCGTAGATCTCCATTGTTTGCAATGACATTATTCCATATTATAGATCTCTAGCTCGTCTTTGTAATTGGTTTTGATACTATCCAGGATTTTTTGGTGTTTTTTCTTTTTAGATTTTTTTTTCAAATTCCATGAAAGAATTTTTGATTTTATGGTTACATGTTGATACGATTTCCAAGTGCCTATTAACTATTTGTTGTTTGCCAAAAATAATTTCTAGTGTCTCTTCTAAGCATAAGTTGCAGTATCGGGAGATTCCATTGTAGGGTTTGGTATATTTCAGTATAGACCATTTCGATGTATACACCTTTCCACTTCAATTTAAATTCCAGATGAGACTCGTTAATGGAGTGCAGAAAAATATGCGATGTGGTTTCTTTAGCAGTGTTTCACCATGTCAGCATTTGCATCAATGTACACATATTTTTGTGCATCTGTCTGTACTTCACATTTATAAATAGCACCCCTTTAAGAAAATCATAGATAGCAACCCAGCAGACACTAGCTAATGTATACAAATATTGCTTATAACGATAACAAAATAATATATTTATGGAAAACATTTAAGCTAACAAGATGATGTTAACATATTCTGGTTACCAAACTAATGATAAATGATCTAAGGCGAGACGGAAAGGTGTGATTAGGGCAGACGTTAAATCGCCATTATCTTAAATTTGATCTAATATGCAGTGTAGTCCAAAGGAAGAAAAATATCATAACCAAAACACTACAATACACTGCTCTTAATGTGAATTTTATCCTCTCTATAATCTTCGTACTTTGTTCAGAACTGATAATGGTAAAATGAACTTTTGTTTTATTATTTCCATATTTGTTCTAGCATAACCGAAACCCATGGGGTGAGGAGGACGTCTGGCGTCTTCAGTGAAATCTAATGAGTGCTTTTCTTTTTTCTTTGGCTTGCTGTGACGACAGGCAAGTAACGCCCGGTACTTTTTTCTGTTTTTTGCTTTTTCTTTTTGTCTCCCCCTTTGATGTGCTGCGACGATTCACAAGTAACGTCTAAAATTTAGTGGAGCATTTTGATTTGTGTAATGGTAAATGTCTTCAAGCAAAAACATAGGACCAGCTAAAAAGCATTAATGTAACTGCCTAACGAAACATATGCATGATAATGGGTTCAAACTCGAGATTCATAGATATTATGAATAATCTCTAATAATGTTATGAATGTGAAAATGTCCCCACAAATGATCATGTGGGATGCAGAAACATATGTCATGATACATTAATAAGGCCTGTACATTTCCACCCGCAAGGCATTTTCGATATTATTATATTTATCCTAAGATGTATAACCATCCCATGGGATTACACTGGAAGATACGAATAACAGGTGCTAATATTATTATTATTATTATTATTATTATTATTATTATTATTATTATTATTATTATTATTATTATTATTATTTTCATTATTATTATTAATAATAATGATAATAATAATAATAATAATGATAATAATAATAATAATAACAACAGCAACAACAGGAACGACGACGACGACGACGACGACGACGACGACGACGACGATGACGACGACAACAACAACAACAACAACAACAACAACAACAACAACAATTGTAATAATACTCCCCGCAAACGAATCAGAAGCAACGGGAAGAGCTATATCACAAGAATACGATGCTGATCAACAAGATATAGTGAGAACGATGTGCCGATATATTCGAGAACACCAGAATCGAGAACCCTCCAATCTGATGTACATTGATCGACGCAAGCTTAAAGTTGAAACCGAAAGGATAGATTCTGTCCTTGAACTTTTCCAGACGGGAAATATAACTGAAATCAACCAGATTATTTGGGCTGCAGCTATGGTTGCTGCAGACAGAGTTGGATACAGAAGAAGAGAACAAATAGAACGTAAAGAACCATTTATAGATTTATGTTAGATTAAATGTGGCCTGTCTATTCCTTTTAAGGTAATATTCTTTAATAAATTCTTGGTTCCTGGTACATACGTATCTAATACTACTATAAATTCTATTATAACTACATTTAACTAACCTCCTCATAATTGTTTAAGAGATGACATACTGGTGGAGGGTATGATTTTATATATTTTTCATTTTATTATACATAAATTTATTTTTATGTTGGCATTTTTTCCTCTCTCTTCAATACTGTTCAGTAATACCTCTCTCGACTGGAGTATTTTAATAAACTCTTACTATGATAGTGCATTAAAAGAAGCATAATATAATACGAAAATTAGATTCTTTAATAATTACGGACCCAATAATAATACTAGTAAACATCCTCACGCTCAAACCAACTATAGCAGTAATAGCAAAGATAATAATAAACAATATAAGGAAATAAAGATAATTATAATATACGTATAAATAAAAATAATAATAAAAATGATCATAGTAAAGATAATAAGAAAATAATTCGAATGGAAATAATCATAATTATTATATACCCACGAAGAATACACTGACAATGAACAAAAATAATAATAAGAATTATAATAATAGTAATATTAATAATAAAAATAAACATAAGGAAATTATATGGTTAATTATCCCTTATGGGGTCTAGATCAAAACTAACTTAATTTAAGAAATTCTGAGCATAATAAAAACATTCTTTAAAAAGAACAAAACGTACTCGAAAATATTCTCAAACAAAACTATCAGAGTGGGCTATTCTACAACAAGAAATGTAAGTAATATTATATCCTCAATAAACAATGTCAAATTAAACAAATTCTATAACAATATTAACAATAGCTACGGAAGAAATATCACAAACAATAAACATAACCGTATTTTAAATAAATGCACATGTAAAGACAAATTCAAATGTAGGCTTTGTAATAATTGCAACCTAGATAACGTAATTTATAGATGTACAGTAACCTCTAATAATAATAATAAGAAGAAGAAGAAACAATATATTGGATCCACAGCGAACGAAATTAAAAGAAGAATTTCCCAGCATTATCAGTCCTTCAAAAATCCCAAATTAATAAATTCGACAGGTCTAAGTAAATACATATGGGAGTCGAAATCTAATAAAATAGAATACACCCTTAATTGGAATATCATTTGTAGAGCGAAGTCATATAGAATAGGTAATAAAATGTGCTTATTATGCACAACGGAGTTTATGAAAATATTCCAGTCGAGAGAGGTATTACTGAACAGTATTGAAGAGAGAAAAAGAAAATGCCGACATAAGATTAACTTTACGTACAATAAAATGAAAGATTATTATCATTATTATTATTATTATTATTATTATTATTATTATTATTATTATTATTATTATTATTATTATTAAGGCGGTGTGCTTGCAGAATCGTTAGCATGCCGGGCGAAATGTTTTGCAGCCTTTCGTCTGTCTTTACGTTCTGAATTCAAATTCCACAGTCCTTTCTTGATGGGACAGACTTTTCTAAAAACCATCTCTCCAACATGATTGCTGTGGATGACACTGCAGCGTTCATGGGCCAAGGATCTCAATCAACAATCGATCAAAAGGGTGCGTCGTCAATCTACAATCCCTCCACTGGTTACGAAAGTGCACGAGTCACGTGTATTTTGGCAATTCGTTTCGATGGAAGTAAAGCCACACCTTTAATCATCACTAAAGGCAGGAAGGAAACAATTGAACGCATTTCAGGCATCTGTATTCAGAAAAATGAAAAGACATGGTGCATACAGGCAGTTTTAAGGAAATGGATCGATTTTATGCTGCCATTTATTTTGCGAGGAGATTAAAGAGGTCTGGTAGTCTGGGATTCAGCCAGCACGCAACGTGCAAAAGACATGAAGAACTTCCTTCATGTCTTCATGAAAGAAGAATAGATCAAATCATGATTCTCGCAGGAATGACTGCCTATCTCCAGACTCTTGACATTGCAATAAATAAACCATTCAAGGACCATTTACGCATGGAAATCAATGACTTCATTGAAGACAGAATCGTGAGAAATCAGCGTGGAAATTTTGTGAAACCCAGCCTGCGAGAGATCATAACTTGGGTGACGAATTCATGGAACAAAATCACAGACAGCTGTGCTGCCAATGCACCACGAGCAGGGTACCTGGACAAGACCTTCTCATTCAACAAGACCTCAATTGCTCAGCATGAGAGATTGGGGACAACAGTTCTGAAGGAAATGGAGTTACACGAAAACTCCGCAGGAATTTTGGAATCCGGTGATTTGCAGAACATTGACATTTCAGAGGACGACGACATTACTGTTTTTGAATAAATGGTTGTTAATTAGTTTCTAAGTAAAAGAACATGTAAATCGTCAAGTAAACGTAGATCATTTTTCGTAATTTCTGTTTCTTTAGTAATTTCGCAATTTTCTATTTCGTAATGTCGTTTTTCGGTACGTGAAAAAATAGGAACTTCCCTGAATATAAGCCCTAGTGCGTCATTTCGGAGTGAAAATTCGGGTAAATACGGAATTAAGGGATTATATACCTATTTTTGCCCAACCCTGTTTACACACAGACACATACACGCGCACACGAGCGCGCGCACACACACACACACACACACACACACACACACACACACACACACACACA
>NC_068992.1:61966484-61968126 GCF_001194135.2 Octopus bimaculoides
GTGTTTATTTAATAATTAGGTGCTATTAAGGTGGCGAGTTGGCAGAAACGTTAGCACGCCGGGCGAAATGCTTAGCGGTATTTCGTCTGCCGTTACGTTCTGAGTTCAAGTTCCGCCGAGGTCGACTTTGCCTTTCAACCTTTCGGGGTCGATAAACTAAGTACCAGTTACGCACTGGGGTCAATCTAATCGACTTAATCCCTTTGTATGTCCTTGTTTGTCCCCTCTATGTTTAGCCCCTTGTGGGCAATAAAGAAATAAGAAACGTTAGCATGCCGGGCAAAATACTTAGTGGTATTTCGTCTGTCTTTACGTTCTGAGTTCAAATTCCACCGAGGTTGACTTTGGTTTTCATCCTTTCGGGGTCGATAAATTAAGTACCAGATGCGTACTGGGGTCGAGCTAATCGACTGACTTCCTTCCCCCAAATTTCGGGCCTTGTGCCTAGAGTAAAAAAGAATCGTTACCGCGCCGGGCAAAATGCTTAGCGGCGGTTCATATGTGTTTACGTTCTAGGTTCAAATGTCACCAGCGTCGTCTTTACCTTTCATCCTTTTGGGGCCGATAAAATCGATTTAATCGACTTAGCCCCACCCAGGAAATTGCTGGCTTTGATCCAAAATTTTAAACAAATAATTAGGTACTATAGTGTCACCAAACTGGAGAGGGGGTGGATAGCATGGCTTGATTCAGATGCCGATAGCCTTCTCTTTACACAGAGGAACAACATGGCGGAGCGAAAATATGTCCAAGAAACGTCGTCACATTAAATACAAATACTGTAGGTTCCTTTATATGCAAAATGGCGAATTGAAAAGCGTCGGTTAACAGTGATTATGCTAAGATTAGGCAGAACTTCCCTATAGGTGTACTTAAAAATATCAATTCAACAATAAAAGGAGTGGAGAGAGAGAGAGAGAGAGAGAGAGAGAGAGAGAGAGAGAGAGAGAGAGAGAGAGAGAGAGAGAGAGAGAGCCTCTTGATGGTGTACAAAGGTGGAAAAGAGAAAGTTCGCAAATCGTACTTGCATCTCTGAGTTTCACGCTTGATATCTGCGAACGATTCTCATTTTAGCGTTCAAGGCTCCCGATCGTAACGTTGTTAGTTCGATCCCTGGCGGCATGTTGTGTTCTTCAGCAAGACACTTTGCTTCGTGTTGCTCCAGTTCACTCAAACAGCAAAAATGAGGTGTACACCTGCAATTTAAAGGGCTAACTTTGTCATATTCTGTGTCATGCTGAATCCCTATGAGAACTACGTTAAGGGTGCTTGTGTCTGTAGAACGCTCAGCCACTTGTATGTTAATTCCAGGAGCAGGCTATTCCGTTTATCGGATAATCTGGAGTTCTCGTCGTCATATCCGACGGAACTCCAGCTAGTGAAGAATGTTGGGTGGATGTAGGACGTAATCTGAATATGTGGCATAAATGTCAGAATAGGAAAATGAATGTCAAACGTGAAATAAATGTGAACGTGATATAAATGTCAAAAGCGTGAAATAACCGTCAAATGTGACAGAAATGTCAAGCGTAATTTAAATGTCAAAAGTAGAAATAAATGTCCAGCATAATTACACGCACACACATACATACACACATGCATATATGAGTATATATATATATATATATATATATATATATAT
>NC_068992.1:61970618-61971720 GCF_001194135.2 Octopus bimaculoides
ATATATATTTATATGTATATATATATATATTTATATGTATATATATATATATTTATATGTATATATACATACATAGACATATACACACACACATAAATATGCACATCTATCTATCTATCTATCTATCTATCTGTCTGTGTGTCTGTCTGTCTGTCTGTTTATCTCTATGAATAAATACACGTAAATATATACATACGCACGCACACATAAAAGCCAAACACACTCATACATACACACTCAAACATGCACTCACATATACGGATAAATAAGAATTCATACAAATACGTACGTGTTTGTATATTATATATATATGTACATATGCGTGTGCGTGGGTATACACACACACATACACACTCTCTCTCTCTCTCTCTCTCGCTTACACACTCACACGCACGCGCGCACACACAAATACACACGTATATATATATGTACACACGCACAAAGAAAAAGGAAAGACTAAGCAACACACATCGGGACCGAACAAACGACCGAACGAAGGAAAGCGTGCAGGCAGAAAGGCAAGCAGGCTGGCTTGCTGATGGCACACACACACACACACACACGCACTTAGACTGAGAGGGAGAGTGGGAGATAGAGTGGCAGAGAGAGAGAGAGAGAGAGAGGGTGAGAGAGAGAGAGAGCAATCGAGACTGAGCGAAAGACCTCAGGAAAGAAGAAGAGTTAGAAAGAGAGGAGAGAACGAGAGATAATGAGATAGAGGAAAGCCTTATATATATATATATACACATATATATACATATATATATAGAACATTTATATGTATAACAGTATAAAATACGACAGCAACAATGCTGAGAGCAGGGGCAGCAGCAGTAGGAGCAGCAGCAGCAACAGCAGCAACAGCAGCATCAACAACAGGCATTCTAGCGGAACTACCACGGAGTTAAGAAGACTGTTGTATCTCTGTTGTGTTTACTGTGTCGGGGGGAAAAAACATACATACATACACACACACACACACACACACTTAGACACACACTAACACACACTAACACACAGACACACATACACACAGGACACACACACACATATATATATAATGTACATATAGATATAATCTAACTACATATATCTATATATA
>NC_068992.1:61972561-61974524 GCF_001194135.2 Octopus bimaculoides
TATATATATATATATATATATATATATATATGTTTGTGTGGAAAAGGTTAACAACGCGACGACAATAAGAATATAAACAAACTGTAGTGGATTGAACTACATATACGAACAACCAGAGCAGTTTCAACAACAATAATAACAACAACAGTCAAAGGACGAAGAAGGAAATCTCTAAAGAAAAAAAAGATAAAAACCGAAATAGAATAAAGGAAGACAAAATCTCAAAATACATCCCTGGAAAAAAAAAAACGCAAAACAAACTAACAGAAAACATAATAACCAACGAAAACCTGTGGCCAGCCTACTAAGAAAGCCAGCAAAGCTAGAATTGTGTGTGGAAGAAGGCAATGTGTAAACCTGTATTATACATCAATATCATCTTTATTCACAAGCATGATACTTCGCTGTCTAGTCATTCTGATTATATCCCTACAAAGCGGTAAGTAACCCCATATTTATATACATTTACCATATATTCATATATATATATATATATATATATATATATATATATACATGCATGGCTAAACACACACGCACACTCACACACATATATCTATAAATCTATAAAGAAATTTATCTGTCTGTCTATCTATCTATCTATCTATCTATCTATCTATCTATCTATCTATCTATCTATCTATCTATCTATCTATCTATCAGTCTGTCTGTCTGTCTATGTGGGTATATGTACTTCTTACTTTCACATTCATACATATACACTTCCGTATATCATATCACACACACACACACACACACATATATATATACATGTTAAGTGAGTGTAAGTTATCTTAAATCTTAGGTATATACGTATCATATCATACCATATACATTAATATCTACAGTGTCTCTTCTCTGTGTGTCTTTGTTTATATGAGTGTATGTGTGTGTGTGTGTGTGTATCGAACACATTCTAGCCTATAAATACAAACACACGCATATATGCGTGTGTGTGTGTAAAAATACATACACACACACACACGCACCTTCTGTTCTTATCTATCTATGTATCTATCTATCGGTCTGTCTATCTGTCTGTTTGTCTGTCTGTCTGTCTGTCTGCTTTTCGCTGTCTCTGTCTCACATAAACATACACACACACACACACACACACACACACACACACATATATATATATATATATACAGAAACATGCCAACACTACAACGCACGCATACGTAACACACACTCACACACGTAAATACACACACATGCACAGACACACACACACACACTTATATGCATGTCTTTCAATCTAAATCTTACCGTGTGTATGTATGTGTGCGTATGAGTGTGTACTTGTTTTCGCTTTCTCGGTCACTGTAGTATTATTCTTCGACCATATTATATCCAGAGAGGGGAAAAATATGCAAAACAACTTTCCCCTCTGTCGGACCATCTATCCATCCATCTGTCCATCCGTCCGTCCGTCCGTCCGTCCGTCCCTCAACCTATCTCTCCATCTCCCAATGATTCCTATCATCCATTCATCCGTCAATCAATTCCTACCTCCATCCATCCATCCATCCATCCAGCCAGCCAGCCAGCCAGAAATCCATTTACCACTCCATCCCTGTACCACCCCATCAACCCCTAAATCTTTAAATCCTTGTCTCCATGCCCCACTTTCTCCATCTGTTGCTCTTGTACAACACCAAGAACACCTTCATCAAGTAGACCTATCTCACAAAAGAGCCCCTTATCTGGGTGCTCGACGTCTTTAAACCACCACTATCAATCAAGTCCTGTCATTTTTTTTTCAGGCCTAGTGTACCGACGACTCTGTTATCCAATGCATCATCTGATACGACTGTACGGAGTGATTTGAGGGCAGATTTCGTTGCTATTTCCCGTCGTTGCAGGACGTATGCATCCATTGGTGAATCCATCAGCAATCCAACTAACCAGCCTCTGCTTGTCTCTATTTCTAAATGATCACTTTCTCCCTCGCTCCCACCCC
>NC_068992.1:61976120-61976383 GCF_001194135.2 Octopus bimaculoides
TACATAGACGCACATACATACACACATACATACATGCATACATACATGCATGCATACATACATACATACATACATACATGCATACATACATACATACATACATACATACATGCATACATATATTTATATATGTATGCATATATATATATAAACACTGAAAAAATTAAATGAAATATGCCCCACGAAGGGAATAAACGAAAGAAAAATGAAGAGAAAATCATTATAAACAAATAGTAACAAGAAGAATAACAAAAACAACAACA
>NC_068992.1:61977013-61977431 GCF_001194135.2 Octopus bimaculoides
TTATATATATATATATATATATATATATATATATATACTTCTGTATATGTATATGTATATATGTATTTATGTATGTATATCTATATATATGTAAATATGTATGTATATATATATATATGTATCTATGTATTTCTCTCTCTCTCTCTCTCTCTCTCAGTACACATACACATATACACGACGAGCAGGACGAAATTTCGAAGTTACTGTTAACCTCTTCTCTGTATGATTTTAATAATAATAATAATAAAAACAACAACAACAATAATAATGATAAAAACTAATAAAAATATTGTAAATATACATATAGGTTTATATGTCTTCTACAGATTAGTTGTATGCATATATCAAATTACACACATATGCGCACACTGATACACACACACACACACACACACACACACACACACACACACACACA
>NC_068992.1:61980503-61982188 GCF_001194135.2 Octopus bimaculoides
CTCTCTCTCTCTTATTTGCGAGATAATGTAAAGCAATCACCGTCTTGGTAGTACTGGAAATAACGGTCAGCCATTGGAGGAGTGGTGATTACAGTAGGCATCATGACCATCGCTATCAATAAAACTGTCACGACAATTATCGTGATGACCACCACGTCCACCACCGCCGCCGCCACCGCGCCGCGCCCCTACCCTCACCACGAACACCGCTCCAATCTTCACCATCACTAGCAACATGAACTCCAGTGATCACGTCTTGCTAGAAACAGCAGTCAAACCTCGTTTCATTCACTATTTTTAGTTTTAAGCAGAGACAGACACGCTGGATAAGGAAATGGCAACAATTTAGAGGCAAAAACCGGTTCGAATCTCTTTTATCAGAGGTAAATTCGATTATTGCTGATCTGGAGTTGAATAAAAAGATCGGACACACGGAAATGTAAGGTATTACAGGCGTGTCTATGTGTGTATATATATATGCATGTGCATGTACACACATATGTGCGTGTATACACATACACATGCACACGCACACATGCATACACACACATGCATACGCACACACATGCATCGCTGTGTTTGTAGGTATGCGTGCTTTTAGTGCGAGACATGTAATCGCGCACGGTGGCGCGCGTGCGAGTGTGTGTGTATGTGCGTGTGTGAGAAGATGTTTGATAAGATTGGCCAACTTGCGATCAGTATCGATAAGGAAAAAAATATTGATGATGATGATGATGATGATGATGATGATGATGATGATGATGACGATGATGATGATGGCGATGGAGATAATTATGATGATGATGATGATGAAAATGATGATGATAGTGATGATGATGGAGATGATGATGGTGATGATGTTGATGATGATCATGACGACAACGACGAGGATGATGACGATGACAATAATAGTGATATTGGTTACGATAACAATTTTGCTTCTGTTTATCTTTCTGTCTGTCTGTCTGTCTGTCTGTCTGTCTGCCTCTCTCTCTCTCTGTCTCTCTCTCTCTCTGTGTCTCTCTCTATCTATATATATATACAAACACACATGTATATACACATATTTGTACATGTATACATATATATATATGAGTATATGTACGTACGTATATTCTTTAATGTATTTTCGTATATATAAATATATATGCGTGTGTATACGCGTATATACTCTTGTAATCTCAAGTAATGGGTGCACGTGTTCTTTAGACCATATTTCAATTCATCAAAACATGAAATCGAAGCTGTGTGAAGTGCTCAATAAAATATTTCAGGATCATGTCCAGGGACTAGAGATGGGACAGAATCGAAAAATGGCAATTTTTACATCGAAAACAGATGTGACAAATAACACACACACACACACATACACACACCCATTTCTATCAATTAATCAATCAATGTATGTATGTATGTATGTATGTATGTATGTATGTATGTATGTATGTATGTATGTATTTATGTATGTATGTATGTATGTATGTATGTATGTATGTATGTATCTATCTATCTATCTATCTATCTATCTATCTATAAATATAAAGATTTTTGTTATTATTGTTTGGCCTGAAATCCCACTTTGATTCCGCCTGACCTCTCCTCATACTTTGCGTTCCAAATATGACCATTCTGACCTTTAGTCAAGACCTAGAGTGGACTATATATATATATATATAAATATATAT
>NC_068992.1:61982357-61984046 GCF_001194135.2 Octopus bimaculoides
ATATATGTGTGTGTGTGTGTGTATATATGTATATATAAACACTACATTTTATCCGATATGTAATAGCTATGAATGTCGGAAGCAGAGGAGGAGGGCTGATTGCCAACGACTGAAATAAGTAGTGAATGACAGAAGGAAACAGGAAAAATATGCCTCAGGCTGGCGAATCTAATATTATGTGTAGAGGGCGCCACTGTTGCATCGACTGTGTGCCTGGCCAGTTACTTGTTGTCCTAACAGCAGCAACAACTGCAGGAGTAACAGCTGTAGCAGTCAGAACAACAGCAGCAGCAGCAGCAGCAACATCGGTAGAAGTAGAAGTAGTGGTGGTGGTGGTAGTAACGTAGCATTTGTGGTCGTAATCATGACAAGAGTATTATTGCCAACATTATTATTTTTTGCTCTTGTTGTTGTAGAGGGTCTTGTAATTATTGTTGTTACAGTTTTTTAAACTAAACGATAACCCTTGCCCCACCCAATGGAGTAATAGACCCAAGATCAACGGTATTATCAACCGCGATCATTCTGTCAGTATTATTTCCTTTTTTTTTTGTCTTAGCTGTATCTATGATTGTATTCCTGTTGTGTCCTTCGCTTAAGACGTTACTGTGTGATAAAAGAAAAAAATGGCTGCTATTTCTAGCAACCACCTAAAAAGTACCGTCCTTGTGTTTCTTACACCTAAACAAGTATTTTCTCCTCATACTTCAACCCAAAGTCATCGACCTTTCTGGCCCGATTACTTGTTGTTCTATCCTTAAACTATCTCCAAACGACTTGGGTTCTTTTTTGGCCAGTCATTAAACAGTCATACAAAATCCTTTGCGGTATTTGATCCAATCCTCGACGTTCCGGTTTCAAATTCGGCGGATATCAAATTCGTCTTTTCATCCTTCCGTATGAGGGGTTCCGTGTAATCGATGAACCCCTCAATCCTCGCCGTTTCCCATCAAATTACAGGACTTGTGTGTTTGTTAGAAACCAGCCGGTAGATTGGAGGCGCCTTTCAGGTAGTATTTCACAACCAGGGTCCATATAAGATTTTTTTGTTATGATTTCTATGCAATAAATTGGTTTTACTTCTTCAAAATACTAAATATTTTAATTTTTTTTATACAATTAATATTTTAAAATCTATCTTTTACTTGTTTCAGTCATTTTGACTGCGGCCATGTTGGGGCACCACATTGAAGGGTTTTTGTAATCGAACAAATTGATCCAAGGTCTATTTTCCCGAGCAGTTAAGTTACGGGCCGTAAACACACCAACACCGGTTGTGTAGCGGTGGCCTCACACACACACACACACACGACAGGCTTCTTTCAGTTTCTATCTACTAAATTCAATCACATGGCTTTGATCGACCCAAGGCTATTGCAGAAGATACTTACCCAAGGTGCCACGCAGTGGGACTGAACCTGGAACTATGTGGTTAGGAAGCAAGCTCCTTACCACACAGCCACGCTTTATTAAAAAATATAAAAGGGCTTTTTAAACATCAAATGGTTATTAGGATCCATCCTAGTAAAATAGGGATCAAATGGGTCCATAGGTAAAATATGGTTGGGAACCACTACTCGAGAACGTTGGACGATAATATGCTTTGCGGTATTTAGGTTACAGCCCTTTACGTTTTGAGTTCAAATCTCGCAGAGGTTAAGTTTACCATGCAACCTTTTGCAGCCGATA
>NC_068992.1:61985822-61988458 GCF_001194135.2 Octopus bimaculoides
GGCCCGTCACAAGATGCAAATGACATCACACCAATGTATAGATATGCATATATCTACGTGTATGCGTACGGTTGATTTGTTGTGTGTGTGTGTGTGTGTGTGTGTGTGTAATGATATGTGTGTTAGTGTGTGTATGTGTGTGTGTGTGTGTGTGTGTGTGTGTGTGTGTGTGTGCGTATTTCGTATCACTATTTCGTGTGACTGTGCGCGTTCTATAAAAGTTATATGTATGTGCGGTTATTAGTTTAAGTGTGTATATGTATGTGTGTTTACAGCTTGACAGATAGATACAATTAAGCGTTAGATAAGAAGACAAACAAATGGATTGATAGATATTTAAAAGGGCTGACAGAAAGTTAGTTAAATGGCTAGATTGATGCATAAATAGAAAGGTGTATGGAGAGAGATAGATAGATAAATAAAATGAAGTATGGATAGACAGACAGATAGAAAGTTAGATGGATAGATAGATGAAAAGGGAGATGAAGTGATCGAGAGATAGATAGATAAATAGGTAGGCAAAGAACGGAAGTGGATAAAAAGTTAGCTAGATGGATGGATAAATAAATAAGTAGATTAAAGATTGGTAGCTCGATCGATAGCTAGGCAGATAGAAACTTGCATAGATAGAAAGATAGATAGACAGATAAAATAGATAGATAGATAAACAGATAAAAAATTAGGTGGATGGATAGGTAGATAAGTAGATAGATAAATAAATGAATGTATGGCTGGATAGGTAGATAAAAGGTCATTAGATACCTAGATTGCTAGCTAGATCATTAGATAAATAGATTGAGAGATAGAAAGTGTAGGTATTGATAGATAGATAATCAAATAGTATTGATGGATAATTAGATAACTAGCTAGCTAGCCAGATAGATCACATGAACTTGGAATGTGTTGCTGCCGCTTTAGTAGCAGGCAGGCCCAATGTGAATGGTGTTGGCATTATTTCAGGAATTTCAATTTTTGGCGGTTAAATTAACACATCATCAGTGAGGTAATGTAAAGAAAATTTAGCTTCTTTTCTCACAAACAAAACATTAGATAAAAACATTTACACAATAAAACAACACTGAAGAACTAGAATATACAATAAAACTAGAACATACAATAGCCATAGAACATACAATACTGACCCAAATATATTATAATAAAGACACCAGCCATCACATCTATTAAAATATACAAACGATATATGAAGTGTATTATATAAATAAAATCCATACTAACTATATAAATGATGGCTATAGTCAAAAACCTGATAATTAAAACGTAATTCATTTCAGAAAAACATTAAGCAACACTAATAATGCATTACAAAAGAAAATCATTAACATTGAAGTACTTTTTATCAATAACAAAAGACAAGCTTGTTGTAAGCATGGGAACAAGCTATTCAATGATTTATGTGATTAACATATTTGATTGGAAACGTAAAGGCTGTTAACTTCACAACTCTAACTGTTTTATTGACCATGCCAAGACGATATATTCCAACCGGCTAATGACGTTACAACCGTTGAAAACGATATATATTAAGCACAGATTTGACCATTCTGCAGAATCTGATAAAAGTCTATTGAGTGGTGAAACTGGAGAGACAGTATGGCATATTCTAAACAAATGCAGCAAATTAGCCCAGAGTGAATACAAGAGAAGGCATGACAATGTCTCCAGAATGTTTCACTATCTAACTATGTTGTATGTTTGGATTAGAAAAGGTGAGAAAATTTCATGAGTATGAGCCAAAGTTTTGATGGAAAATAACAGAGCAAAGAGACTTTGAGACTTCATAATCCAATGTGATAGAATCGAACATCGTGAACCCGATATTGTACTGGTATAAAAAAATCGTGCCTGATCATAGAATTCGATTGCCCTGGAAATATCAGAATAGTCGAAAAAAAAATTAGAAGAGGAAAACTGACGAGATAAGAAATTCTGAAGATAGAAATCAAAAACCAATGGTCACTGTAAAAGCATTTATTGTGCCAATAATTATTGGTGCCCTGGATACAGTGAGGAAAGAAATTAAAAATTGATTAGAAAAGGTAGGCATCAAAATGGAAATAGAGTTCGTTCAGAAGACAGCATTACTTGAAAGTACAAGGGATCTCTGCCAAAGTTCTCAATACTTGAAAAGTTCACGGGAAGTGAATAGCTTATGTTAATGATACCTCCGTCAACAAGCTGAGTATATTAGATGTAATAATAATAATAATAATAATAATAATAATAATAATAATTATAATTATAATCCTTTCTACTATAGACACAAGGCCTGAGCCGATTTGATTGATTCCACTTCGCAACTGGTACTTATTTCATTAACCCCCAAAAGGATGAAAGGCAAAGTCGACCTCGGCGGAATTTAAAATCAGAGCGTAGCAGCGGACGAAATACCGCTAAGCATTTTGGCCGGCGTGCCAACATTTTGCCAGCTCACCACCTTGATAATAATAATAATAATAATAATAATAATAATAATAATAATAATAATAATAATAATAAAGGTGTCTGGTTTAGATACATGACCAAGTATTTTGAAGGAAGTGAGGGTCTATCGATACCACTTCGACCGTAGTTCATGACTGGTATCGGAAGAATTTCATGAAGACTTTCAACAGATG
>NC_068992.1:61988642-61991059 GCF_001194135.2 Octopus bimaculoides
AATCTCGTTGTGTACACAATTACAACCCGATATTGAAACACAGAGTTCATATGTTAAACCACCCCCCCACCCCCACACATACAAATGTACGCACACACACACAAATGTACGCACACACACACACACAAATGTACGCACGCGCGCACACAGTGAGAGAAATCCAGCCACTGATTCACAATTCAACACTCAACACTATAGATGAAACGTTAAAACATCAATTAAAACAATAAAGCAAATTCCAAGACAAAACAATAACAATCGCAACAACAACAATAATAAAAAAAAAACAGACGTAACATGTAAAAACAATTCAATATTGTACAAAAAATCAAACAAAAATATATATATATAACCAAAAACAAAAATGTTTTCAGACATCTGAAAAATAAAGAGATGCACCTGGTTATGCAGTAGAAACTCGCAGAAAACTGTAGAAAACCTAATAAAACGAACAATAATATTAACAACTAGAACATCAGTAATAATCCTTTAGTATTTTGGCGCATGACCCGCAAATTGTGAGGAGTGGGGAAATCACTTACATCAGTCCCAGTGCTTAAATAGTACTTTGTTTCATCGACCTCGAAAGGAGGAAAAGCAAAAGTAGACATGGCCGGAATTTGAACTCAAAGGACGGACGAAATGTAGCTCAGCATTTTACCCGGCATACTACCCATACTACCAACTCACAGCCTTAATGATGACGATAACAACAGCAGCAATCTTTGAAAAGGACTACTTGACAGTAATTAAGTTAATCGTAAACAACGAGTGTTCGATATTTTCAGCGCACGTTATAGTATTTGGTTTGTTACTCGCTAAATTTCTCTGAAAGAATTTGGAGGCATGTTTGCCAGACGAAATTAGTTCACATCTTTTATTGAGAACTGGAGCAAGATGGCGATTGATAAGAATTTTTATTTGTTTCGAAATGCTTCATTTTTATTCAATATTGACCATGTTTTGCTCGCGGGTGCCGCTCTGTCTTTTGATTTTCATATATGCTTCGTCAGTGCTATGTGGTTCTGGTATCGATGACAAAATGAGATGCTGTGCTGGTGCAGGCGTCATTTGAAAGAATTCCTCCTCCAAGGCTTACAGTTAATTGAATTTTTGTTAGTGGTAATATGGTAAAATGTAGAGCTGGAGAATAGGTAAGTGAATGTAGAACGATATCATTTTGAAAACCAGACAATACATTCTTACATGCAATTATCGATGGCTTCTAGGGTAGTGTTGCAGTCTTGACATGTTTTCTCTTTCTCTCTGTTCAGTCTGTTTCTGTGTCAGCTGATGTCCCATATTGTACATTATGATATGCAGTTATTATTTGAATTAAATACAGTGTTGCTGACTTGAACAAGTACTATTTCTACTGCCAAATCAATTTTTGTGAATACGTACGTTCAGGTGTTGGTGGCAGGGAAAGATGAGGTGAATTTGATACGAAAGTGACAGCTGGGGCTCATCTTCACTTGTTCGTGGTATGCTTTCGTGCACGAAGTTTAATGATAATGCAGTGTGGTGTTGGCGCTCGTACACACACACACAATTTAATATATATAATTACAAAAGAGCTATTAATAGTTTTCATTATTTAAAATATATTAGATTAGAAAATTTGTAGCTGGTGCAGAATGATATAATAGGAGGGAGGTCAAAGTCTGTGAGACAGCTACTTAATCCGGAGTGGGTGATGTCCTCCAGTGCGACGAAAGAATTTTACATGTGCTTGCATCTGCTAAAAATTTCGGACCTGGAATTAACTGTGATGAAATTTTTGAACCTGAAAAAAATGTGCTATCTTTCAGCAACGTAAAACTTGCATCTCTTTGATCTATTTATATACGGTGCAAATTTCTCCACGATTCTTCACTTGATTGTATGTGGTGTGCAATTGGTCTTCAAATCCCACGATACCAATTCTCGACTTTTTTCATTGGCCAGCGTCATGGCTTTTAAACACATCTAAACGTTATAAACTGAAACCTGAAAGATTGCTTGGAGATGTATAACACGTTATATAAATCTGTCAATTTAATGTATATTAAAGCACGAAACTAATAATATCTCTTTTGTAATTGCGTGTATTTAATGATATTTATGAAGCACTTTTTAGTTGATCCTACTTATAATGGAACTGATACTCTTTACTCTTTTACTCTTTTAATTGTTTCAGTCATTTGGCTGTGGCCATGCTGGAGCACCACATTCAGTGGAGCAAATCGACCCGAGGAATTATTCTTTGTAAGCCTAGTACTTATTCTATCGGTCTCATTTGCCGAACCGCTAAGTTACGGGGACGTAAACACAACAGCATCGGTTGTCAAGCGATGTTGGGGGGTGGGGGTGGACAAACACTGACTGACACATACATATGTATGTATATATATATATATATATATATATATATATAT
>NC_068992.1:61996320-61996688 GCF_001194135.2 Octopus bimaculoides
CACACACACACACACACACACACACACACACACACACACACACACACACACCAAGGTAATACACGTGCACAGAAATACAGATACGCCAATGAACAGACATAGAGATAAGCATACTAGCTACATGTGCGCATGTGCATAAATATGTATATGCATAAACATATACGTACATATATATATATACACACACACTTATGTAAACACATATGCATTGATATACGCATATATTATGGACACACATGTATATATTCAAGTCATTAGTTAACTTTTGAGACACCCTGCTTATACTTTTACGTTCTGGCATCTGTAAGCACACACGTTTATATATATTTATAAATAGAGGAGGCCTACACACAGTCTAATATATATAT
>NC_068992.1:61996806-61999429 GCF_001194135.2 Octopus bimaculoides
ATATTTATATTTATAAATACATACATGCGTACATATATATGTATTATGCGTGTGTGTGTGTGTATCTCTCTATCTATCTACACACACACAGACTCTCTCCCTCTCACACACACACATATATAGAGTGAGAGGGAGCACAGGGTGATATCTGTTCTGACGTCAGAAGTAGGTAAAATCTGCTTAGTTGCAGGCAAGCATGAAAGTTGAAAGAAAGACAAGTCTAAAACAAATGTATTTGAAGAGAAACACAGGACATGGATGCAATAACATCTGCAAGTGCACTGTGATATGCTACCGTCTATATCTGTACAATGATCAACACCAAGGCTGCAAAAGTGATCCAACTGCATCATATGTCGTTGTCATGTTGCATATCACTGGAAAAACAACAGTGCAACATATAAAAAGCTACACTTTTTATATGGTGGTATGAGTTTATATACGTATGTATGCGTGTGTATGTATGTATTTATATTTATATATGTATATGTACATCTGTCTGTCTGTCTCTTTCTGCTTGTCTCTCTGAGTATACACACACGCGCGCGTGCACGCACACACACATACACACGCACGCACACACACACACACGCACGCACACACACACACACGCACGCACACACACACACACGCACGCACACATGTTCTTTTGATACAAACAGCAAAATTAGTATAACTCAAAACATAAGTTTATGTAATAATAATAATAATAATGATAATAATAATGATAATAATAATAATAATAAATTATTATTATTATTATCAATTGGCAGCGGGATCATTATCATGCCGGAGAAAATGCTTAGCACCACGTTCCAAGTTCAAATGCTGCCGATGCCGAATTTGCCTTTCATCCATTCGAGGGTCAATAAAATAAATAGCATTTGATGTCGAGTGATGTACTCGACTAGACCACTCGTTAAAAATGTCATGCCTTGTGTCTCTAGTAGAAAGAATCATCAACTGGCAGAGATTAGTTCGATATCATTCACAAAATGCCGTCTCTATTATGATCTTTTTCATTCACTTACTCTATACTTTTTTTTATTTTATCATGCTACCTCTCCAATTCACCCCTTTCATTTTGGACCGTTATCATCCTATTATCCTTCCCCCTTGTATGAATATACTTGTATGAAGAATCTGAGTTAATATATATATATATATATATATATATATATATATACACGTACATACATATATACATACATACATACACACACATACATATATACATGCATATGTGCGTGTGTGTATAAGTGTATTTGTATATGCATATATATATCTATATATAAATATATAATGATGTATATGTACATTCTTAACATGTTGACTTCGTTGAGACTTGATCTCACAACATAAAAAACCCGGAAAGAGTAAACCGCCATCTCATTGTATCTCCTACTACATTATAGAAAATGTCGCTTCATTTTCGAGACTGTAGGAGTGTTTCTGAAGATTTGACTGCTATTTCTTGCCTGTGGAGATATGACAGAAAGGTTTCATTATCAGTTTTGACCTTCCATTTTTAGGCGGTGGGTGTAATTTGAAGAAAATTTACCTGCTGTTTCTATCCTGCAGAGATACGATATAACAGTTCTCTCATTAGCTTCATCCATCCAATTGATGTGATTTGAAGATATGACTGCTATTTCCAGCCTGTGGAGGCACCACATAGAAGTTCTGTCATCAGCTTCGATGCATCGATATTAATGAGATGATCGATTATCGAAAGGCCAAGAATCTGGAAAGAGAATTGGTTAATTTTCGAGATTGTGTCATGGCGAAAATAAACCGGCTTATATTAAAATGGCGTCAGATGAGAACTTGGCAAACCGTCTCCCTGGCAACAACAAAACTACAAACTCTAAATTACACCGTTGTTATGGCAACAGATAGAAGAAACCTAACACTGAACTGACCTAATTTGTGTTTTGATTGGAAGAACTTGCTTTCTTTTTGTTATTTTACATGACAGAAACAAGAGTCTTGAGTCCTTTTTAGCAACAACAAAAGCAACAATGCCGTATACGTCGGTGGTGATGACGACAACAACAAAAACAAGAGTAACAGCAGCAAATACAGTAAATATAACAGCAACAAAAACAACAGCCAGAAGAACACACACGCCATCTGTAGCAAAAGAAGAACAAGATGAACAGCGGCTGTATGAAAAGAGCATACAGTTGCAATTGTTGCGTCGATGTCGTCGTCGTCATCGTCCTCCTCATCATCATCATCGTCCTCGACATCGTCCTCGGCATCGTCATCATCATCATCATCATCATCATCATCATCATCATCATCATCATCATCATCGTTATTATCAATTGCAACGGCAACAGATGTACCAATTTGGAAAAACAGTAACAGCTACTACAAATCTACAAAAGCAACAACTATGATAAACTATCTTTACTATAGGCACTAGGCTCGCGATGGTAAGGTCGTGAGTTCGATTCCCGGTGACGTGTTCTGTCCTTGAGCAAGACACTTTATTTTACGATACTCCAGTGCACATAGCTGGAAACAATGAGTTGTACTTGTAAATCAAGTCAAAGGGGCCAGCCTTGTGGCATCTTGTTTCACATCCTATGTGATGCTGAATGTGTGTGTGTATATA
>NC_068992.1:62000394-62001173 GCF_001194135.2 Octopus bimaculoides
TATATGGGTGCAGGACTTCACAAAACGTAAACAACATGAAATTCGAAAACACGAAATTCGAAATACGAAAAGCAATATGAAATATGGAGACAAACTTTTTTTGTGAACAAAGAGAGAAACAAATGGAAAACAAGACAAGTAACATAAAGAATGACTCTTCACCAGTTGTCGGCTGTTTATATACTCCACAAATCGAGCAATTCACGACAAAGAGTCAAAGTTGGTAACAAAAACAGGACAATGAAACGAATATTGAGTGCTGCTAAGCCAGACGGGGTAAGGTGGCGAACGCTGAGGAACATTCTTTGACAGAAGAAAAGATAGGAGAGAGACAAGAATACGTCTGGTCTGTGCAACATACCGGAAGAAAAGAAAGATGAACACGTGTGGAAAAAGAAAGGTGGACGATGGTCACGTGTGAGCAACGAGAGGGTAAAGGAGGGAGAGGGAGAGAGAGAGAGAGAGAGAGAGAGAGAGAGAGAAGGACAAATAGAAAATGGTGAAGGGGAGAAAAAAAGAATTAGAGAAAGGATGAAAGGGAAAGAAAAGAAACAAAGCGGAGAGAAGGGGAGGGTACAAAAATAGGTATACAGTAAGAATCACATCAATGTTATAATATTTCATTAGAATTATTAACACATTAAATTAGCCTCATCTTTGATATTTTTCAGTGTCGTTTTCGTTATAATATGAGTATTTTACGTGTTTTCTTTTATCATAACTGCATACCTACTTTTGCACTACCATATATATATATATATATATATATATATATATAT
>NC_068992.1:62001183-62004139 GCF_001194135.2 Octopus bimaculoides
TATATATATATATATACGCACACACACACAGAGGTATATCTCTATCTATCTATCTATCTATCTATCTATCTATCTATCTATCTATCTATCTATCTATCTATCTCCCATCCGTTTATCAGCGTTTATATATTTATCGCCCTAATAAACTCGCGCATGCGCACAGGCGCCTACATTCAAAACGGTGCCCCAGTCTAATGACTGAAACAAGAATTGAAGAATTGAATAAAGGAATACAGAATATATACGCTTTTCCATTTATGGGTAGATTGAACACCATGTAAAGAGAAACACACTTTGAGAGAAGGGGATAGAGGAACAGAGAAGGAGAAAGCGAGAAAGAGAAAAACAGAAGGAATGAAAAAGTGAGAGAAAGAGAAAGAAATAGTGAAAGAGATAGATTAATTGATAGATAGATAGATAAAGAGAGAGAGAGAGAGAGTGTGGATGAGAGTGAAAGAGAGTGAGTGGGTGAGAGAGCGAGCGAGCGAGAGAGAGAGAGAGAGAGAGAGATTAGCCAAAAGCAATGACTTTTTATTCTGAACTTATCCAAAAAGACATCTCTGTTCTTTTTTATATTCGCCATTTTTTTTTATCACTTTCACTTCTCAACCGATAAAATTACAGCATTTCCGACATTTCGGATGGCGTGGTCCGATTGTGTATCAATATAGATAATGATCAGAGTTTAATAGCATGTTGAATAGTCTGGTGGCCCATTCTGGAGCTTGTTAACATTGAATGACTGATTAATGACTGTTTTATTTAGAAATATCAGATAGGCTATCATTCATGCATGCATTGACACATACGAGAGTTGAGGAAATGTAGCCTAGTTCTCAGTAAACAAGAGGGGTATTGGTTCGATCTACAGATTAGCTTAGATGGTATAATAATTCTGAGTCAAACAGACTCGGTAGGACACAGTACAGTTCATATACAAAGTACAGGTCACACATACACACACACGCACACACACACACACACACACACACACACACACACACACACACACACACACACACACACACACACACACACACACACACACACACACACACACACACACACACATACTATCAGCTGTTGTTGGTCACATCGTTGGTCACAATGCGTTTTGCATCGTTTTATCTTTCGAATGATGCCACGCTCTTGACTAGGCGAGCAGGCCAACAGTCCCTCTGATCTATTCCGTCGCAGGGTTATCTATCAATAGCTGAGTGAAGTGAATGTGCTTTGCTCAAGAGCACAACGCACCGCACGGTCCAGAATCTAATCGTGGGAGCAACACGACTACACTCACAAGCGCCTTTACACAAACTGTATGTATACATGCATCCTTTACTTGAATTAGCCCTTGGACTGCAGCCATGTTGGGGTGCCACCTTGAAGGGCCTAGTCATACAAATCGACACCAGTACTTGACTTTTTAAGACTAATTCTATTGGTCTATATTAATGAGCCGCTAAGTGATGAGGACATCAACAGCCCGACACCGATTGAGAAGCGGTACCGGGGATAAACACAATCGCACACACACACACTGTATATATATATATATATATATATATATATATATATATATATATATATATACGGTGGGTGCCATAAGTGTCTGTCTACCAAATTCACGCACACAGCATTGGGACTGTAGAAGAAACTTACCAATAGTGGAACGCAGTGAGACTGAACTCAAAACCACGCTGTTGTGAACTTCTTAACCACATCACTCATCTCTGTAACCCCACTCAAATATATATATATATATATATACATACATATATACATTTATATATACGTCTTCATCTCTCTATAATATATATGATATAAATATATAGATGTATATGATATATATTAATATAAATATTGTATGTCTATGTACATAGATATGTACATACGTAATACATACATACGTACATGCACACATTCACTTATACACACACATACAGATACACTCACACACTCTGGAGAATATTCCATTCAAAATCATTACAAAATGAAGTGCTATATGAAAAAGTTGAGCTGATGAACCGAAAGAGGAAACTCTGTCCATAGTGCTTCCAAACAGCGTCCATCACACAACTTTCTTCACCAGTTTTACTATTTATTTCCTGCTTTTGTTTCCTTATTCAATGAACAGTGGGAAGATCAACATATTTTCCATGCGCATTGTCCAACTATGTATAGAACAGCTGATGCGTGTATACTTACTTAAACAGATGCATTTGTTATTATCTGAGATGTATGTAAATACATTCACATGTACACACACATACACACATCTGATCTTTTATGCATTGTGTAGATTCTTTCTTTTTGCATTCAGCACTTCCTTTCTTCTCTTCTTCCTTCTTTTTTTTTTCTTTCTCTGTTCGTTTGTTTCTTCCCTGTTCGTTTTTTCTCCCTAATTCAAAAACTGCTTTTTAAGGCTACACACAGATTCACAATCTCTGTAGATTTTACAGTGAATGAGTATTGGATATTTTGTTTGATGTTATTATATAGGGTTTTGGTTGTGTGGTCGTGGTGAGAGTACTAGAATATTTTGAAGAGTATAGGTCATTGTCAGGAAAACTGCTTTGTAATGCCAACTTCCTACCTACCTACCTACCGACCGACCGACCGACCGACCGACCGAACGACCGACCGACCGACCGACCGACCTGCCTACCTAACTTTCCACCCCCACAAGCAAATAGAGACCTATCTAACTACCAACCTACATGTTTATATATACCTATCAATTCGTTTACCTACCAAGCTTTCTATCTACCTATCCGACAAACAACCCACCTATTAACACATTTCCTACCTACCTACCTACCTACTTAGCGTTCAATCAATCAATCAATCAATCAATCAGTCAATCAATCAATCTATCTATCTATCTATTTATCTGTGCATTTATTTGAATGCCTATTTAAAGTTTTTACACATATACACACGTATATGCATATAT